>NC_064858.1:27706940-28043190 GCF_024139225.1 Suncus etruscus
AGTTTCTGTGATTTTCCTTGACTCGTGACTAGAGTCATTTGAAAAACTCCACTGTGCCTTTTTGCTAAGGTCACTTTTCCCAGACCTAATCTAGAGCTTGACATATGGCAATGTTGCAGAATTACATGTTAAATGAATACATGAAGAAATACAGATATACATGGCATTTTCCACCTCCTCTTGTATCTGAAAGCTGCTTATTTTGTAGAAAAAAAAAAAAAAGAAAACAGAAAAGGAAACCAAGACTTTTCCTATAAACAGACCTGCAGTACATCCATCTTTGTTGCTGACTGCCAACTCAGTGGGAAAGGAATCTATATTTAGCAAATGTTAAAGAAGAAGTCCATCAGAGGAGGAGAATCCTCCTGCCTGCCTCTCCAGGGGTTTAATTTCATCCATCCATGGTTGGAAGCATCCTGTATCCAACCTTTTCATCTCTATCCTTTCTTCAGCAAATATAATTGTTTCTCCCTTCTTATTTACTACTCTAAAAATTACTTTTGTTATTCTATTTTTCTATTTCATTTTATAGTAAAAAATACCATACTTACTTAATTTGCTAATTGCTATGAATTTTTCTTTATAATGTAATTGCCCTAACATTAAAAGTCAGTGGTAAAGGTATGTACATCACTTATACTTGCCAATAAATATCTGCAACAATTTAGAAAAAATATTTATATCCAACAACTGAAGACCAGATACATTTAAGAACTATATTTTAAAAACTTAAATTTAAAGAAAACACTGACTAAAGCTGTTCTTCTTTGAAATGCAACTGAAGAATATTTTAAATATAACGTTTATGTAAAAAATTATTCAAGGCATTTTCATTCCAAAATATTTTAAAGATATGGAGATACAGTTTCATTGGGCAATATGTGACTTCCATGCTGGCTGTGAACCCTGGAACATATTTTATATGGTCTCCTAAGCCTCACAAAGAATGAACTTTGAATACAGAATCAGAACTAAATTTTTAGGTGTGCTCAAATGTAAATCAAAACAAAAATATTGAAATGTCATTGGTTTGGAGAGAAAGTTCAGTGCTAAGGTAACTCCCTTGCCTGTATCCTTCCTAGGTTCTATATCCAGGACTCCATATGGTCCCTCAAGCACATCCAGGAGTGATTTCCAAGCACAGAGCCAGGAGTAAGCCTTGAGTCCATACAGACAAACTAGATAACAAAATAAATAACTATCTAAAGCAAGCAATATTTCTGAATGATTTATCATAACACAGAATACATATTAGTATTTAAATTGTGAAGACCATATAACTCACAAGATACAAATAGATAATAAACAAAGTGTTCAAATTCAAAATAAAATATAAACTAAATGAACAATTGTATTTTATTAAATGAAATATTGTATTAAATCTACCATATTTATAATTCAAATATATTTCCCAATAGGAACTGTAAATAAAGACTAGCATCAAAGTAGCAAATTCTAGAGTAAGGGCAAAATGCCTATAATTTTATTTTGCATTTTATTCATTTCTCTATTCTTTATGTTTTCAAAAAAAAAGAAATCTCAATCAAAAAATTTTAAAAAAAAGATGAATGAGTGGTAGCACAGTGGTAGGGCATTTGCCTTGCAAGTGGCTGGCCCAGGACAGACGTGGATTCAATCCTTGACATCCCATGTGGTTCCCTGAGCCAGGAGAGATTTTTGAGCACAGAGCCAAGAGTAACCCCTGATCACTGCCAGGTGTGTCCCCAAAAAGCCAAAAATAGATAAATAATTAAAATAAAATAAAATAAAATAAAATAAAAAGAGACAAGGGCCAGAAAGACTAGCCACCCATGATACAAAGCTTACTCAAAAAGTGAGCACAGTTAGAGAAATAACTGCACCAAGTACTGTGACAATGATAATGTGAGAGAGTAATAGAATGTCTGCCTGTTTCAAAGACAGTCAAGGGGTGTGGGAGGAGGGAAATAGGGAATATTTGTGGAAGAAATGTTACACTGGTGAAGGGTGGTTTACATTCGATGATATAAACCTAACTAACAAACATTTTTGCACCATGGTGCTTAAATGAAAAAAATTATTAATAAAAATTATAAAGATAAGACACCTAAAAATTATAAGAAAAAGATTACTAAACTTGAATTTATTACATTATTACAGAACAACCTGGTTATATAAATTAATAAATTTAAGATGAATTATTAAAAATGGATAATGCTAAAATATCTAAGGGAATTAGATATTATATCCCTGCACCAGAAAAAAATGCCTTCTCAAAATATTTTCCCACCAACTTATTTACAACCTTTAATTTCAATGGAAAAAAAGACTATTTAGTAGACGATTAAGGTAGAAAAGCAAATATTCCAGGATAAACGGTTCATATGAAGACATAAATGATAAATTGGCCAAGAAAAGAATTTAAATGAGGGAAACAGAAGATAATGCAGTAGATACCCAGAAAAAGAAAAACAAACAAATGTACACTATAAGAGAGAAAATTAATGGTAAACTTCAGGCCTAGAGAAAAGACAGGCTTCAGCCAACACTGAAAACCAGGCTTTATTACCAGGCTCTTTTTAAAAATAGCATGCTGGTCCTGCCTGAAAGAAAGTACTGTGGACACAGATGGGGTCTTGCTCTGTTATTGAAACCCCCACTGGATAGAAGCAGGTTAATATAGCTTTAATGGTGGCAGATGAGATGTCTGGCCTAGTTGTCAGACATAATTGAATCTGTGCTTTTGAGAACAGCTCTCAATGACGCACAATGCCACAAATCCAAGCTAAGAAGGGCAGTTAAAGACTTGGTGACAGACTGCATCTGCTAGTGAGGGATATTTCTGAGAAAGACATATGTAAATAAATTATGATGGAATTTAATGTTTTTATTTGGAAATATAATCTCTTGTCTAGAAAAAAGTAACTTATTCAAAGAACACAATGAATGTTCTCATTTATAGATTTTTGGTGCATTAAAAAAAACAAGTACTCGGGTAACTTTTTATTTTTTTTTTGCAAAAAAAATAAATCAACCCTTTTAGAAAGTAATAATAATAGCTATTTGGTGAGTAGCATTTGTCTGTGGGGAAGACAGTACTATGCAATTAAACACCTTTTAAAAAAATAGAAAATGGCCTATATCTGACAAATATTAAAGAAATATTAAGTGATTATTTTAATTTATCAAAATTAGAAGGTTAATCAAATTTAGTTAAAAAATCAGAAAGATGGAGCCAGAGAGATAGCATGGAGGTAGGACGTTTGTCTTCCATGCAGAAGAACAGTGGTTCGAATCCCAGCATCCCATAGAGTCCCAGGAGCCTGCCAGGAGCGATTTCTGAGCAAGGAGCCAGGAGTAAACCCTGAGCACTTCTGGGTGTGACCCCCCCCACACACAAAATCAGAAAGATGGGTTGGAGTGATGGCGCAACAGTTGGGCGTTTGCCTTGCACGCTTTGACCCAGATGGACCACAGTTTGATCCCGAGTCCCCTATGATCTCCCAAGCCAGGAGTGATATCTGAGCGCAGAGCCAGGAGTAACCCCTGAGAGTCACTGGGTGTGCCCCCTCCCAAATCAGAAAGATAAAGATCCCCAAGAGCCTGTGTGTGTGTGTGTGTGTGTGTGTGTGTGTGTGTGTGTTGTGTTGTGTGGAGGTCACACTTGGTAGTATTCAGGACTTAATCCTCTCTCACTCAGATTATTTCTGGTAGTGCTCAGGGAACCAAATGGGATGCTGGGGATAGAAGCTGGGTTATTGGAGATGTGTGATCAAACACAAGAAATAAAATGTAAAGTCTAGAAATGCATTTTAATAAGTTAACTACTTTCCAAATATTTATTGAGAACCTTACGTGTTTGGGAAATAGTAGTAAATCATCCCCCAAAAGAAATAGCTCCACCATTGGAGAGCTTAATTTGAAAGAATGAAAGAGAAAATAAATAACAAATATGATCAACCCTACTGATATTAGATGTTGCATGGTGACACAAGAAAGGATTGCTAGTGCAGGAACTTCAGTCTTAGGATTTCTTTTTGAAGTGAGGAGCTCTGGGGGAAGGCAACATTGGCTTAACGTGTAGGAGAACACAGGTACCAAGTACCAAGGGAATGCAGTATACCTAGGTTGAGAGTATTCCTGGAGAGAAAACAGTCAAGTGTTAACTACTAAGTTTTTAGTAAGTAGGCAAACAATGAGTAAGGTTTCCTCTGCCGGTTCAGGGAGAGAAAAGGAGGACAAAAGGCACATAGTAGATTCCAAGCAAAATGGGATTTGAACCACATGGGGCCACTACTAACCATAAATCACATTTGACCCTTGTGCTCTGCTCCATTCTATAACAAAGAGTGAAATAAGTCAGAGGGAGAGAGATAGACACAGAATAGTCTCACTCATTTATGGGTTTTAAGAAAAATAAAAGACATTCTTGCAATAATTTTCAGAGACAAAAGAGAGGAGGGCTGGAAGTTCCAGCTAAATACATGAGGCTCACCACAAAGAGTGGTGAGTGCAGTTAGAAAAATAACTACATTGAGAACTATCATAACAATGTGAATGAATGAGGGAAGTAGAAAGCCTATCTAGAGTACAGGTGGGGAGGAGGGAGATTTGAGACATTGGTGATGGGAATATTGCACTGATGATGGGGGTGTTCTTTACATGACTGAAACCCAACCACAATCATGTTTGTGATCAAGGTGTTTAAATAAAGATTTTAATAAAAAAGAGAAAGTTTAGGAAGACATTTTAGTAACTTCTTAAAGGTTACTAAAAATAAATACAAAGAAATTTATATTGATTACAAATTTCTCATAAAAGATATTTCTCTATAATGAAGCTATTTTATCCATAGGAAAACAATCAAAGAAAACTTGGTATAAAAGTGAATTTGATGACTTTAGGTTCCAGACTATAACACTCATTTCCATCCTATAAATTTTTGGAGTGTCAATGTTGTGCAATGACAAAAAATATTAATTAGCTAATGTCAGATGTGAGTGATTTTTTAATGTTATAATAAATGTTTCTTTAAATAAAAAGAAGACTACTTGATTTTTTTCTTATTTTCTTTTCTCTAGCATACTTTCCGATTAGACAGTGTATAGCTTATAAAAACAAAACATAATTTATTATTTATATTGCTAAGCTTCTGGCCTATAGAAGTTTCTAGTCAAAATTGTGAGAAGATAAATGTATTTAACAGGACTTTAATGGGAAAGTCAGCATTGAAACCTCAGATATTCAAGGATGAAAGTTCAAACCCATAGGAGCCATAGCCCCCATAGGGAGCTCCTAACTGTTTTTACTCCAACACATGGAATCACAGGACACTTTCTAGCATATAGTTATATCCTATTTTTTTTATCTCTCACATTACTCTGCTATGAAAAGATTATGACCAAAGAAACAGAACTTAATGACCAAAGAAAAAAGCTGTGGAAAGCTGTGGTCAAATTCTAGACTATGCTAAAAGCAGACTAACCAAACTATTCTAGACTGAACATTTTAGGTAAGAGACCAAGAGGAGAAAAATGCCTGTAAGATCTTTGATAGAGCAAAAGCTGGAGGTAACATCAGCTGCAGGGGCTGGAGGCAATGATTAGATCATTTTGGCAACAGTGGAATTTGCTTTGATTTCCAAGTCAAAAGGTTAATTATTACAGCGCTGTATATGAATCTGGATTCAAAAAGAAGGTTCAAGCTAGAGATGAAAATTCGAGACGTGTCAACTCAATACTTAATTCAAAGGTAAAAAGTCAGGTACTCATTAGTTAGTTAACACATATTTCACATTCCACATGCCACCTAATTATTATTACTCTTCTAATTTTCAGACCAGAATATTTTTAAAGACGAGTGAATTAGAGAAAGGCTAGAATATTCCCTAAGACTAAGCAATGCTACTTACAGCAATAAATCTTGGGATTCATTGTCAACTTTTCCATTGGTGCTATCATTTTCAAAGGTCAAATACAAATAAAAGTGGCTTATGTACTGGCTGTGAAAAAAGGAAAGAAGAAATCCATAAAAGCTTATGCAGAACTGTGCACATTCCCATAGACAGTTCAGAATGAAAGCTCTTAATGGTGTGAACTGAATTTCAAATTAACTTCAATAGCTTTTCCAAAGAAAATTGGTGAAAATATGTTTTTTAGGATGCTGATTAAAAAACTTAAAAACATTTTTGGTTTTGTTTCTTAAATAAGTGAAACCGTCTACATGAAAAATACCCAGCTTCCCATGTCACTTTATTTTCATCTCAAAAATGAAACAATTTGAACACATATAATGTGTGACATTAGGTAGTCCATGTCTCTAACATATAACATAAAAATAAAGGCTAATTATGTGGGTCTCATGGTTTTCAAGAAAAACAGTGAAATCTCTTTCCCAATCATTTGGGCTTAAAAATCTCTGTGTTTTATTTTTCTTGTGTCCTTAAATGCATCTAGTTACCCAAGAAGCAGATCTTTTAAGACAACTTGTAAAGTATTAATGACCACTTCAGGAAACAATGATCAAATGATAAAACCCATTTTGAAAGTCTAAACTTTATCAAAATGTATATAAACATTGAGTGGAAATAAAAAATGATCAGACTTAAACACCAAACCAAAGTCAACAACAATGGAATCGATACCCTACCTATCTACAAGAAGCTGTACACAGAGGGGAACAGTTATATTAGCACTTTAGGGAGCATAAGAAGGAGATATGGGACACATGCTGGGAAAAGGGGGTGGAAGGAAGACACCCCTGGTGGTAGGAATGTCCCTGATTCACTGTCACTATGTACCTTAAATATTACTGTGAAAGATTAGTTATTCACTTTTGGTCACAATAAAAATAATTAAAAAATAGAACCATAAGATTTATCAGACATTTATAATCATTAAAATGTGTTACTTTGATGCAAAATATTTCCAAACTTTCCACTAAAAATGTTTTACATGCTCAACATTATATTAAATAACCAAGCTTATACTATTATAACCTCTATTCTCTCTGTGGTGGACAGATGCAAAAATATAATTTTCAAATTAGGCAGAGGTTGTGTTTTTAAAGTTCTGCCTATATACATATGTAATATCAATATTATGATATAAATAGTCTATAATTACCAAGTTTATAAATTTACAATATAACTTTGAAGAAAATAATTTTAAATGTAAATATTCATATGGGTTATGGTTTATAGAAGAGGTTAACTCAGAGACCAAACATTGACTTAGCATTAACATTTACAAAATAAACTTGTGGAGAACTCATATTTATTTAACATGTTCTACACACACACACACATGCACTCTCTCACTCTCTCTCTTAAACTCCCTGCAGCTTCTTATTATGTGCATACTACCATATCATCTTGAACACTTTAGAACTTAATAAATACTTTACAAATAAATAGCTCTAGTTTCCTAGATTGGGAGTCACCTGGCAGACACTTAGTGTGCATTTGTAGGGACTATAAATAATGGAATTGATGGTTCACACCCTACTGAGTGTGTTGAGCAGGTCCATGTAAAATGTTGCAAACAGACTGTTGCTTATAGAGTAATTGAGAAAAGCACTTCCCTAAAACAGTTAATTAAAATGTTATTGACAGCCCAGAGCAAGGGTACAGTGAGTAAGGTTGCTTGCCTTATATATATTCAACTCAGATTCAATCCCCACTAGGACCCACTAGACCCAATAGAAGTGACCCCTGAGCACAGAGCCAGGAGTAAGCCCTGGTTCTGGGTGTGGCCCCAAAACAAAACAAAAAAAAAACAAAATCTTATTGAGTTATTGACCATCAAAGTCTCATTTTGATATACAGAACTAGTGGAAGGTATACTTACTTTACCTTAATTTTCCAAAAAAAAATATTACAAGTAACTTTTCTTTATTCAATTTACCATAAACTTCAATAGTCTAAGCAGTTCTAAGTACCAGTTTTATAAAACACTGATTTTGAGTCACCCTGATCTATGTTAGTATCAAAGTAAATAAAACAACCCAGTACAAAAAGTTCTTTAATATGGGCTAGAGGATAACCTTATAAAAAAAAAAACCAAGATCCATGTTTTATAGCACATTCTTCATGAGATACAGTTTGGAAATTGTATAGGAGATATTTTATTTTAAGATGCATTTTTTACATAAGCAATTGAAGGGCAATAACAAAATAATAGACATAGGCTGCCCAAGTTGGTTTTAGCTCAATGAATTGAACCTGTACCACAGAGAACCTGGTCATGGCTGGATGAACTAATGCTTGATAAACTTTAAGTATTTGAGAGTAAAAGATTACTCATAAAGGACTCTACAAAATAATTTACAATGATGCAGTTGTAATGACATCTAAACCTAACAAAAAGTTCCATGATTGCTGCTTACAGCGCAAATAGATTTGCTAATCTATTAATTGTTAATTATTATCATTATTAATTGGATAATATTCTTGCACCTTTGACTGAGTAAGGAAATCTCCCTAACAATCAAAAAGAAAAATTCTCAGCTGTTTCTATTATGAGGACCCAGACCCTTTGTGCTCAGTAAGGGATCAATTCTTACAGATATTGACTTCTTAATCCCTAGAACCTGTGAATAATGATATTTTTGCCTGCTATAAAAATTTGCAGGTGATATAAGGATCTTGGGATAGAAAAACCCTGAATTATTTGGGTGGGTCTGATGGAATGCCAAGGTCCTTATGCAAAGCAGGCAGTGTTTGGTAATTCATGTTTGGTAGATGTGAAGACTGAAGAGGGTCGAGTAATGTGTGATAAGGAATCCCTTGCCTTCTGTTAGTTTGGAAGCTGACAAACAATGATGCTAGTAATGAAAGCCAGGCAACTTCTAGAAGCTGGAAAACTCAAGAAAATAAAAATTCCATGACTTAAAAAAAAAAGCGGTATCCCTACCCAACATTGTGATATCCCTGCCACATTTCAACCTAAGAACTATAAATGCTAAATTCGTATAATTTAATAAGACTTAAGATTTTGGCAATCTGTTATAGTAGCAACAAAAAAGTATATCTACTTAGCCTGTAAGCTTATACTTAGCTAAGACATAATTACTTTAAGGAGATACCTGAAAATCCATTCAGCATTTATTTAATATGTACAACATACCAGACTTAAGGAAGTGAGACTGAAAGAAACATAAGATGAATCCCTTGTGATCAAGAGCAAATGATTGTCTTCACTAACAGAAATAACTTCGAGGTACACTGCATGTACACAGATGTTTAACTGGCAGCAGACTACCAACAGAGTAATGAAGAATAAAGTGATAAACTCATCTTGAGCCAGTTGGACAAATGAAGAGACTAAGTGCTGGTTGAAAATTCACAAAGGATGGCATTCATGTTCTCGGATATCACAAGCACAACTTTTGCTTACATAATAAAGTGAGAGCACTTATTTCTGGAATTCTAATATGAACAGCACTAAAGTAAAGTATGTCTGAAATAGAAGCCCTAAACTTTTCTGATGACAATAAGCCTTCATAATATGTTTCAATTTCAAGCTAAGGAATGCCTTCATATTTTTGAATGATAACTTGAAGTTATTGTGTAAAATATTATACATTTGAAAAACTAGCTTAAAGATGTGGATCCCAAAAATTTTTAATGCCTATATTATAATTAATATAAAATAATACATGTTTTGCAATTAGAAATGAAATAGGCAAAGCTAACAAACTTGGAAATGTATTAATATAGGGTAAATCACGGAGATAAATTCTGATGTGGATTCTAGCATTTACTCCATCTCTAGCTACAGAATACAGATAAATAAACTGACCATTCTTTGTATTCCTTTCTTCATATAATTAAGAACGTTAGACTGGATGATAAAATAAGTTTTTGTTTAGTCCTATAATTAATTCACACTTTCATTCACTTATTCCATATGAACTGCAATTTAGTTTCAAAATTATTCTAGCAAGTACTCAGAGCAGCACAATGTACAAAATAGAAAATAAACACAATTCATCCTCACTCTAGTGAGAAACACAGACTTTGTTTTGGCCTACCATTACAGGGAATGCATTTTAGGTAAGGGAGTTTTGAATTGTGCCATGAATTGTGCATACGTCAGAGATATAAAGACTCACTCCAATGTCTCCTTCAACATTTACCCAAGTTGGACATCTTTTGAGGGTCCATTCTTTGCAGAGTTTGGGACCATAGAGTTCCAGGGAAATAAACCTGGGCCTCTTTCAAGTAAAGGATGTACTTGGTCCTGTAAGTCATCTCTGTACTACACAGCATCATTTTGATTAGATTTTTTCTGATTAATATTGGATTCACACATTAAGCTATACATTTAAAATAGTTCTTAAAAAGGAAAGTGTAATATTTTGGGTGTGCCCCCCAATAAGTAATAAACTGTAAATAGTGATTCCTAAAATAATTATGTGTAATATTAACCTTATTTACATTAAAACAAGATATAAATAAAAATAACATTTTAGATTAATATTGTTTGTGAAGGAACACCAACGAAAGGTGAACAAGTTACTTTTATTTCCTATTTGTTCAAGGTTCATTCTGTGCAAACTGTAAAGTACACAAATACACAGTATAGTGAATGAAATCATTATAGAGACAAAAGACTTTGAGAACTGTAATAAACTTAGGTGAATTGTTTAGTATAAAAAGTTGAAACAGTCTAATGTACTAAACTGGGTAAAGAACAAACAATAATGCAGTTATTCCTAAATTATCAAAATCTAGCATCTAGTTTTATTTTTACTATCCTGGATTCAAATTAACTTGGATTTGTAATATATTCTGAAATAATCAGTTTGCCTTCAAACTGCAAAATTAATTTGTATGCCAAGTATTCAGTGAATGACTAGAAAATAACTCTTTTGATATAACTTCCCAGGAAAGCAAGAATAATTACAATAAGCTACTTCTCTCTATAAATTTTAATTCACTTCTTCTCTTGAACTTAAAAGAAAGCCTGACTTCCTTTAACTAACCAAAAATTTGAAGATGCAATTGTATATTTATGAAGTATTAATATTGTTAATAGCTACTTAAAATGTAAAAAATTAATAAACTTTTAAAATTTATATTAATAACATTTAAAATAAACATAAAATAATAAACATTCAAAGTTTTAAAAAATTAAAATAATTAATAAAGTAACTTTACAGATATTTACTTCCCAGGAAGTAAACAAATCCAAAATTAGCACTGAGGTTAGACAGTTTTTATGATGTAGACAACTACTTTAATATATGAAGAAAATACTATCTCTGCTCAGTGAATATTTTCTCCTTTCTGATTACAATAATTTATCTTACTATACTAGAATTTTCTTAAACTTTCATTAAAATAGTCTGGCTTACTATTAAAATGTTCATAAATCTAAAGGCAAAGAAAGTGTTCAGCTTTTTACTCAGAGAATGGCCAGATTATAGTGTTGAGAAGGGAATTCTGAGGATTGATTAAGGATTCTATGATAACATTTTAGTTTCAATTTTTATAGGCAATATTTGTTAATTCTCTACAAGGAAAGAATTAAATCTTTATACTTTTGCATTAAATTAAAAATAGAGCAGTATACCCTTCAAGATACAAAATACATATTTTAAAGACTATTAAATCCACTCAAACAAAATTCTCATTATAGTGTTCTGCTTAGCAAACTGACTAAAGAACAGCTCAAATAAACATTGACATTTTTCCTGACAGAGTAAAGAAAAATGAATTTTAGACCATACCAAACCTAAAAAACATTCAGTCTAAATTTAAAAAAAAAAATAAAGTACAGAACCAAATTTAGGCTATGAATTACTTTTTAGTGAAAAGTCAAATACTCTCTTCAGAGTATAAAGATGAATCATTTTTTTCCCTACTGAGCAGTACAGAAAAATTTCCTAATAATTAAATACAAAAATATACCACAACCAATCTTAAAGAAACAGATAATATACATTCCAAGTGAATAAAATGAACTTAATTCTATATATAAAGTTTTCTCGTGTCCTTTCATCAATCCTCTTACCAATTTTCTTCTTCACTTATAAAAACCTTTTGTACACTGGCTCCCTTTCCTAGAATACAGGATGACAAAGAAAATTTGGGTCAGTGTTGTGAGTATAAAAATAATGTAGAAGGAGCTGGAGCCGTGTGCAGGCAGTTGGGCATTTGCCTTGCATGCGCTAACCTAGGACAGACCGCGGTTTGATACCCGGCGTCCCATATGGTCCCCCAAGCCAGGAGTGATTTCTGAGCACATAGCCTGGAGTAACCCCTGAAGCATCACTGAGTGTGGCCACAAAACAAAACAAAACAAAATCTAAAATAATATAATGGTAGAAATCTAGGCTAGATTTTGGCTTCATAAATTTAGAGTCTTGTATTAATATCAGTGTCAGCAATGCTATGGGAAGTCAATAGCACTGGTTCATTAGTATAATGGAGGTTCTGTAATTTATCAGGAAGAGTGACCTCATATTGGATCATTTCACTCCATTAAACTCAATTCCTAAGTGCAAACTGGAAAAGACAGGACTGTGAGGCAGGTAGGATTGCTCTGAGAATTTATTAAAACAAAGATAAAATGGTATTTTTTACCTGTCTATGCTCTTCATCATATATCCCATTTTATTTATTTAAAAAAATATATGGATGGAAAGGCTTTCATTCATGAGTAAAAAAAGTCAATAATAAATAGAAATTATCTTTTCAGTGACCTCTTTTGTACAAGACAGCAATAGAAATAAAATCTAAAAAAGGCATACTTCCTAAATATTAAAGCCAGCACTTCATTTTGAATTAATTTCAGTAACTAGTTGTGACTAACTCATTGAACAGAACCAAAACACAATTGTTATGCCTCTAAAAGAATTTTGCTCCAAAAGACAATAAAGAAGCAATCTGGAAGAAAGTGATGTAACAAAGAATTTTGGAAAGTGAGAGTCACCATGTTTGATTATTAAAATATGTTTGGTGTATTTTTTTGTGAAATGGTGGTGGTAGTCAGGGTTATTTGATATCATAATAAGTTGGAAAGCCAATAGGTTTTAGTATTAAGGTGAAACAGCTATGCCTATAAAGTTGAAACTCATCTTGACCATAAAGCACAAATGATGACTTTCAGCTTTGATGGTCATCAGGCTTGTGAGAGTACAGGTTCATAATTTCACATCTTTATCCATGTAACTACATGAATATCCATCTGGAGAGATGGAGAGACAACATTCATTTAGAGAACTTGGTGTCCATGGTCAGCTACTACTTCCGTCTTCCAAGAACTGGTGAGTCACTCTCCAAAAAGGCCCCAATGCTGCCCTGGAACCAACTTGCTCCTGGGTGCATTCATATGACACCCTTATGACTTGGAAATAGCAACAACCTCTTTCAGGGAAGATTCCTCTGCCTCACTACCTAACAGTTACATGAAACCAGAAGACACTCATGACACCTTGACCTAGGCATTGGATCTGTGCAAAAACCAAGATCTCTACAGAAACCTGGCTGCAACAACCTGATTGAGGAGAACTTTTCCTGGGACAATGAAGAAAGAATTTGAGGTTAGATACCTTTGCATGCTTAGAATCTGTAGGTAGGTTTATGGCAGGATGCTTCCTGGGTAGGGACATCCTGTTTTATAGGCCAAATATTATTCCTTTATATTTTCTCCAACTTTTGCTGCACCTATAGAAAAAAAATCACAAAACTGCCACCTCTTTTAATTTTTTTTTATTTATCTTTTAGACAGGAACTCTCACCTTTTCCACAGAACCTTGGGACAGTGGTTACTTTGTTTTACCTTATATTTCTGCATTTTATATAAAATTAAGAAAAAATATAGGGGGGGCATATGGCAAGTGGTCTCAGGTCCATTGGTGTAGAAAAAAAAAGACAGAACTAGATTTCCAAGCCAAAGTCAACAATAATAGAATCAAGAAACTCAAACTATAACAATCTAACCTTGAAGTGTTTCTGTTATACAGGTGGTCCATGGGGCAAATGGTGGTGGTCTAGGATGCACTCTGGAAACATTGGTGGAGGGAAGCTGACACTAGTGGTGGTAATGTTCCTGATTTACTGTATATTTGTATATCTGAAATAAAACTATGAAGGACTTTGTAAATTACAAGTTTCAATATAATAAAAATAAAATGCATCAGAACCAGTTTTCATCAGTTTTTACTGATCAGTGAAATGTTGCCCCTTTGGCTAATCTCCAAAATATACAAGGCAGTGACAGAAATTTACAAGAAAAAAATACCTAATCCCATCAAAAAATGGGGAGAAGAAATGGACAGATACTTTGACAAAGAAGAAATACAAGTGGCCAAAAGACACATGAAAAAATGCTCCACATCACTAATCATCAGGGAGATGCAAATCAAAACAACTATGAGGTACCACCTCACACCCCAGAGATTGGCACACATCACAAAGAATGAGAACAATCAGTGTTGGCGGGGATGTGGAGTGAAAGGAACTCTTATCCACTGCTGGTGGGAATGCCCTCTAGTTCAACCTTTATGGAAAGTGATATGGAGATTCCTCCAAAAACTGGAAATCGAGCTCCCATACAATCCAGCTATATCACTCCTAGGACTATACCCTAGGAACATAAAAATACAATACAAAAATCACTTCCTTACACCTATATTCATTGCAGCACTATTTACCATAGCAAGACTCTGGAAACAACCTAGATACCCTTCAACATATGAATGGCTAAAGAAACTGTGGTACATATGCACAATGGAATATTATGCAGCTGTCAGGAGAGATGAAGTCATGAAATTTTCCTATACATGGATGTACATGGAATCTATTATGCTGAGTGAAATAAGTCAGAGAGAGAGAAAAACGCAGAATGGTCTCACTCATCTATGGGTTTTAAGAAAAATGAAAGACATTCTTGCAATAATAACTTTCAGACACAAAAGAGAAAAGAGCTGGAAGTTCCAGCTCACTTCATGAAGCTCACCACAAACAGGGATGAGTTTAGTTAGAGAAATAACTACGTTTTTAACTATCCTAATAATGAGAATGTACGAGGGAAATAGAAAGCCTGTTTAGAGTACAGGCGGGGGTTGGGTGGGGAGGAGGGAGATTTGGGACATTGGTGATGGGAATGTTGCACTGGTGATGGGTGGTGTTCTTTACATGACTGAAACCCAAACACAATCATGTATGTAATAAAGTTGTTTAAATAAAAAAATGTTGCCCCTTTGATTTCTTAAAAATAAATCCAATTAAATAGTTATTAAGTAACATCTTACTTTTCTGGTAGGGGTATAAACTGGTACAACCTTCTTGGAAAACAATTTGGCAATATTATGTGGGAAATTAAAAAATATTCATAACATTTGGCTTTGTAATTCAACTTCTAGGAATATTATATAAAGAGATGTGTAACTTGAGCTTTTAAAATACAAAAGTTTTTGGATTTAAAAAAATCACATTATTAGGGGCCGTAACAGTGGCAAAGAGCAGAAAGGATTCTGCCTTGCTGATGTTCACCCAAGACAGAGTGTGGTCCATTCCCCTGGCATCCCAAATGGTTCCCACAAGACAGGAGTGATTTCTGAGTGCATAGCCAGGAGTAACCCCTGAGAATCACTGGGTGTGCCCCCCCCCCAAAAAAAACAAACAAAAAAAATCACATTATTAAATAAGAAAATTAGAAAACAACAAAAATGGCTAAAGTGACATATCTACCATATAACACATGATCATTAAAATGCTTTAATGTTTTAAAAAGCATGTAATACAAGGGAAAATGCTTTAAAATACTTACATTTTACAAGTAAAATACGTTTAACAGGTAAAAGTAAAAATAAACTCATTAAGAATAAATATAAAAAATGAAAATAATGCATCTATGTAACATAATACACATAAGACAGAAGGCAAAAAAAAACAACAAAAAACTTAAGAATCATAATCTAGTAATCACTTTTTCTTTTCTTCATCTTGTACTAATTTTAAAACACTAAGCTTGTGGTTATAAATTTAAGAATTTCCAAATCTGATATTCTGAATGCTTTTCAGAAGAACTTAGAAGATCTGTGAGGTGGCAGGAATAAAGTTTTTTGCTGGAACTTGGGGATTTTTGTTACCTGAGGCTATGTTAAGAGAAAGGGCAGCAATACAGTGGGGGCCCTCCTCTCCCCTCCTCAGCCTGGCACAATGAGAACACTTTGAAGACAGAAATTGTTAGAGCTAGATAAACTGCCCCCAAATTTGGTAAATGACCCCCTTCCCCATTGGCTTAATCAGAAATTCTCAAATCAAACAGTTTTAAACAAGAAATGCTTCAGTAAATGTTGCTGTAGTATTTCTTTATAACAACCTCATTTGTGCTAACGACTTTTTTTGTTTTGTTTTGTTTTTGTTTTTTTTTGGGCCATACCTGGCGTTGCTCAGGGGTTACTCCTGGCTGTCTGCTCAGAAATAGCTCCTGGCAGGCACGGGGGACCATATGGGACACCGGGATTCGAACCAACCACCTTTGGTCCTGGATCAGCTGTTTGCAAGGCAAACACCGCTGTGCTATCTCTCCGGGCCCCACTAACGACTTCTGTAATAAAAACTGAGTAGTATTGCATTGATAACTATCAATGGATTTGTTGCATGACTGCTTAAATAATTTTTTATTTTAAAATCTCTTCACATGTGTCCTTAGTAAATACTAGGTAGAAATTTCTGACCACCTGCTGTCTAAATATTCTGCAAAAGGGCAAAATAAAAACTATTTCAATGCAGAAGGACACATATTGATCTCCATCACTATTCTTCCTGTACTACCAGTCAACAAATGTTACCAGTTTCATAATTGATCGGTTTGATCAACAAAATTCACCTCACAGTCAAGAAACTTCATGACTCATCATCAGAAGTTCGAGGACATGGCTCATGAAAGGTGTCTGGCATATCTTCTATACATGAGACTTGGCTTCTCAAAAAGATTACATAAGGAGAAAAATAATCTAGGTCAAAACTAGAATTTATATACAGCTATATTTTTATATTTATATTTATAATAGATAGGTCTATGCACTTACATATGTACTTACATATTTTTATAATTATCCATAGTCAGGTGATAGATTATTGCACTAAAATATTTTATACAACATATGAGATTTCAGTCAATAATCCGTAGCTGGTCTTTTCTAACCTCTTTACCATGAAGTCAACTTTCTAAAAAATTGGCCCCTATACTCACTTGCTTATCTTCAATATTTTAATGAGAATATATAAAGCCTAATAGATTCAATATTCTGGCCTCAAAAACTATTTTAAAAGCTGTCCTTTGATCAAATTAAAGTCAGGTGGAAGAGAATCAGCAAACATTTTCTTTCTCTATAAAATAAAATAGTAACAAGACCTAGAAAGTAAAAGGTTATAGCAATTTTTCTGAAACAACTGTGTTACAATTTCTTACTTTCATTTCTTCTTATCAGAGAGGCAACTAAAGATTTAATCTCTTTAACTCACAGTGCGACAACTTTAGTTGCTTCCTTCAAATCAATGATTAGAAGTTAAAAAGTAAAATGTCACTTACCATAGCAAAGACGTAATAGCAAAGTATTAGTGAAAATTCATGGTATATCCATAAAATAAAATTCTTAGAAGTCAATAAAAAGTAGTGTGTGTGAGTGAATCTGTGTGTAGGTTTTTTGTCTATGAAGAGGGTATGACTGTGTGTGTGTGTGTGTGTGTATGCTAGAGAGAGAATCAAGATATATCACTTAAGTAAAACCCACAAACTAATAAAGTGTATAAAATTAATTGGTGATAGTGCTATTAATATTTGTTGATGGGGCTGGAGAGATAAACAGTGGTGTTTGCCTTGCAAGCAGCCAATCCAGGACCCAAGGTGGTTGGTTAGAATCCCAGTGTCCCATATGGTTCCCCATGCCTGCCAGGAGCTATAGCCAGGAGTAACCCCTGAGAACCGCCAGGTGTGGCCCAAAAACCAATATAATAATAATAATAATAATAATATTTGTTGACTAATTTCTATATAAGCAGTACTCAACCTGCACACTTGGTACATATTAACTGTTCTCAGAATAATCCCAATTGCTTTCACTTCATTAAACTAATAGGGAAATGAATATATAGAGTAAAGTACATAGGTTATTCTTTAGAGCATTACCAGAATTCAGATTTGAAATGCTCTCAGATTATCAGATTTTGGATTTAAATATTTCATCTTTCTCTGAGTGAGACCTTACCTAAATCATAAAAAAGATTAAAGGTCTTTGTTGTAGAATGTAGATTTTGTTTTTTATGTAGCAGTTTTTGAATTTCCTAACTGGCTGATACATATATCTTCTTAAAAAATTATTTGCAAATGACCAGACTAGAACACCAAACAGAATAGATACCCAACCTACAAAAAGTTGTAAAGTGGAGACCAGTTACATTAGTATTCTGGGGAGTGGGGGGGTAAATGGATTATTATGAAAGTACGGTAGATAATATTTCAAATTAATGGCAGTCATATTTTTTTCTCATTTCCATGTCATTTGCCAGAATTTTCTCAGGGTCCATGTGATCCAGTTAGGATGTCAAGGAAATGTCATTATGTAAACACTTCATGTTTAAATGCTTTCATGTTCTAAAATTTTTCAAGCACAAACTTTTACTTCTCTAATTTCTACTTCATATCATACTGTGCACTTTCTAGGAAAAAGAAATCAAGCCTTTCCCTTGTACAGAAATAAGAAGCATTGCTTTTAAAAGACTAGAAGCAAGTGACTAAAAATTAAGCAATTTGTGCCAATTAAATTCGTAGTACAGCTGTAGCCATTTAAAAAAAAGCAGATGTTGCAGAAATTAAAGTACATTTTCTGCATCAAACTACAAAAACATTAAAAAACATGGTGACATTTTATTAAATGGATATTTATTAGAGACAGTTCCATATGGCTTTTACACAAACATAAATACCAGCTTCTCCTTTTACATTATAAGTTGAGACTCTAAACTGTCAAATATGAAGCTCCAATTTGTCTTCTGAGGAAAAACTTTTATTTTGCTATATTTTCATATGTATTCCATTATGCCAAGCTTAACTATTATAGGGCAGTGATGATTTGTATTTTTCCATTGATTCTCTATATACAAAATCTACTTCTTTCATCTCAAATTAAGCTTCCTCTTCCTCAATTTTGACATGGTGTTTTCTTTCTGAAAATATATGTCTGAGTAGATTCATTTGTGAGACCAAAATTTATATATCTATATATACCTATAGAAAGAACATTTCCCTATGTCATTCTCTATCCCATTTTTAGTCAGTTATTTAGAAGAAAAATACTGTGTTTCTGTACATGTGAGGAATTTATTTTTAAAACAAGTTCCTTCAAGGTATGGAGAAGGGAATACAGATACAATGCATATATATATATATATATATAACTAAAATACAAAATATTTTCCATTTATTAGTTAAATCATGAGTTTGCAGGCCTAAGAGAAAAAATAGTGAAAAATAGTACAGTACTTCCCATAACTGGCAGAGAAAAGTAATTTTAAGATCTTGTTGAAGGTTGAATAACTTTATAGATTATATACTATCTATAAAATTTTTGCTCTGCCAAGTCACTTTCCTGGAGATTCTAAATCAAGTGTTTAATTCATAAAATGGGATAGAGATGTGGCTATCAGAAAGGATGCTAAAAACACTAAGTGAAATTTATTTTCATGTTATTATAAGAAACATAAAGATGCAAGTGTTTCTCCATTTTCTTAACTGATTCACCCTGATGCTTAAATGCAACACACCAAGATTAAGTATCTAGATTTCATTATACTTAAATTTATTATGGCAAAAATCTTTCTATCCAAATGACCAGGCTGGGAATCAGGGAACAAAATATTCAATGTAGTTGAGTTATGTCATATAGAAAACCACTTAAACAAGTTAAATGCACATGTAATAAATACCTGACTTAAAGATGAACTATCCATTTGCCAACCTTTCTATGAAGGATTAACACTTCAGAATCATATCTGCACAAAAGCAGTTAAAAAGAAGAAAACCTAAACATGTACACTGCAGAAAGCTGATCTAATCTTTACAATTCTCCAAATATTTTAAAATTACAGCATAAGCACCTAGTTTAATATACATAGTATAGCCATCTGGCTTTTAACAAATCTTTCAAGGTTTTCACTAAGAAAACAATATGGGGCTAGAGAATTTGCATAGAATGAAGGGAGCTTGCCATGCACAGAAATGATCTGGGTTTGGTCCCCCAAACATAGATTCAGAAGTAACCCCTAAGCACCACTACTTGTGTCCCAAAAAGCAATACTATTGTCTACTTTTAATAATGGTAAAAAAAGATATTTAATATGAAAATATAAAAATGATAGTTTTACCATTAGTATAATTTTTAACCTGGGTTAAATCCCTGGCACCACATATGGTTACCAAAACACTAACAGAGTGCAGAGGCAGGTCTAAGTTCTGAGTATTGCCAGGTGTGGCCCCTAAATAACACCCCCCCTCAATTAAACAAAAACTAATTTTTCCTAAAATACTTGCAATTATTAATAGTATTTAACAATATTCTCTATTATCTTTCAAAAGTTATTATTTCTTGGAGAATTACACTTTTAGATGATATAATTAAATACATTAAATTACAAAAATTCTTATAACTCTAGTGATTTATCCTCAATCACAATAATTCTTCAGTGCTGGGAGCTATACTATCAGTTTTATAAAGAAATTCTGGAATTAAAAATTAAAATGAGGGGCCAGAGCGGTGGCGCTAAAGGTAAGGCGTCTCTTGCAAGCGCTAGCCTAGGACAGACTTTGGTTCGATCCCCTGAGTCCCAGATAATCCCCCTAAGCCAGGAGCAATTTCTGAGCGTGTAGCCAGGAGTAACCCCTGAACGTCAATGAATATGGCCAAAACAAAACAAAAAAATTAAAATGAGTAAAACAAGATCTTCAAATAAATGTAAATACCTTGAAAGCAGAGTGCCTCTATAATGTTGCTCTAAAATATTCTAAAAACAAGAAGACATATTTGTCTTATTGCTTTTTTTTTTTTACCACAGAATGTGCAGTTCTGCAATGATAAGGTACAAGTACTCCTCAGTCAGTCACTGATAGATTTCTAAGATATCTCAAACTTTGCATGCTCTTGATAAGAATCTCAGTGAGTGTACAAGGCTACATCAGAAGAACCACACAGTGTTCCTGATTGCCCGTCTCTAGGATGAAAGGAACAATTTCCTCAGGATCTTCATTTCATCCATGCTGCTAAAAGGACTCCATTCATGTGATCAAATCTTGACAAGCTCAAACTTTTAATCATTCAATTTTTTTGCTTATACGCTCTAACTTCTGGCATTTGCTTTCTATACTACCCTACCCTCTACACTGCATTAGCACCATTCACCTGAAAAATCCATTCAAGTGTGATAATGTGCTAATAAAATATTAACATTCAACATGATTTCAACTTATGATGAGACTCTTTCAAAGCAATCATATGTATTCAGTATAACCTGAATCAATTTTGAGTTATGGTGCTGTGCTGGACAACTCTCCCTCCTCAAAATTTTACAATTGTTTTCATGTTTGATAACAAGGTCAAAGAACAAAGACTAAGATCCTAGGGTGAGCTACCAAAGTATTTCTCTTCAGTGGGGCTCCTTTTCTTTGACAACCTTTGAAATTCGGACCTAAAGTTATTTTATTTATTTATTTATTTATTTTTGGTTTTTGGACCACACCCGGCGGTGCTCAGGGGTTACTCCTGGCTGTCTGCTCAGAAATAGCTCCTGGCAGGCACGGGGGACCATATGGGGTACCAGGATTCGAACCAACCACCTTTGGTCCTGGATCGGCTGCTTGCAAGGCAAACACCGCTGTGCTATCTCTCCAGGCCTGTTATTTTTTTAATTCCATATTTCAGTAACAGAGATGTAAGATCCACCATCACAGATCAGAGGAAAATGAAATAGAGAGAATTTAGATAGAAATATCTATCTTCCTTGGAACTGATAGAAGATGGTGAAAATAACCTCTGGTTATTATAAAATTACCTGATACCCACAATATGTGAGTAGTTTATTAGCATCTCCATGAAATAAACACTCAGGTCATACTGGCAATCATACAACTTATGAACAGAAAATTCATTTCTTCCTGATTTTCAACTTACAGTAACACATTTGGCTATCTTTTCAGAGTATGAGTAACATTTTTCAAGAGAGAAAGGTGTTTAAGAAAGGAATGAGTCAACTTCTACTCCTAATAAATATTATAGAAATGCGGAAATATTAACTGAAAAAGGTATTTTTCAGCTAAATGCTATTTTTCTAAGCAAAAGTGCAGATAAGATAATAAAAGCTGAAAATGTCATCAGTAAATATTTACAAATGAATGCAATTACTTTTAGCTCTTTAATCAAGATGGTTAGAAAAAGGCCAAGAAACTTCTGAAAACTGGGAGATTATTCAATTACTCAAAAGTCTAGGTAAAACATATGAATTAAAATTAAGACCTAAAATGATTAGTGATTCATATAGCAGGAACTTTTCAAGTTAGTGTTAATAAATAATAAAAAAAATATAGCTCAGAAAATACTGACATTTTTCTTGTGCTATGGGGATTTTTTAAAATTATTTTATTACAATTTTTTCTAATTCCAAAGGGGGCGAAATGGTGCAAACCTTGTTTCACAGCAGGTAGTATATTTGTATAAAAGGTATTATTTTGAGGCCAGAGAGATAGCATGGAGGTAAGGTGTTTGCCTTACTTATATGGTAAGGCATCCTATATGGTCAGGAGCGATTTCTGAGCATAGAGCCAGGAGTAACTCCTGAGAGCTGCTAGGTGTGACCCAAAAAACCAAAAAAATAAAAAAAGGTATTATTTCCTAGAATTCTTTTGTAACATCAAACATGCATAATACCATATGTACTTTTAAGTTTTGTAGAATGCAGCTTTTTCTGATTCAAAAATACCAAAAGGAAAAGGAAAAAGATATCATTGATCTCTATGAGTATATCAGGGGTCCTCAAACTTTTTAAACAGGGGGCCAGTTCACTGTCCTTCAGACTGTTGGAGGTCCAGATTATAGTAAAAACAAAAATTATGAACAAATTTCTATGCACACTGCATATATCTTATTTAGAAGTGAAGAAACAAAATGGGAATAAATACAATATGTGGCCCGAGGGCCATAGTTTGAAGACCCCTGGATGCTGACTCCAATACATATTATTTTAGTGGCATAATCTGACCTTAATCTGTTAATATGTAAATGGATATAGAGGGTGTTTGTATCTGATTCTGTCACTCAATTTATTTTCTCTTGTTTTTTCTTTGGCATCATTGTCCCTGGCCAGAGAAGGTTACTGCCAAATATAGCTCCCCTGTTTATTAAACATGGACCAAGCAGTTAATGGGAAGGAATAAGTCATTCTTACTCCTAAGAGCATTTTCATGTGCAAATGCTGATGAGAAAGGCATTGATCATTGCTCTCTTACCCTCATTATCAGGAACACTACAATTGTTGACAATATTGGAAGAAAGTGAGTCATCTGCAGAACTTTATGGTCTTGCACATTTTATTTATTTGTTTTTAATTAATTATTGCAGAAATGAGAACTTCTGAGATTTCAAGAAGCCAATTTTGTGGCTTCTGGCAAAAGGCTTGATCTGGAAAGAATTGCTTACTCTGGTGAGAAAGGAGAAAGGCAAGCTGTTAGAGATGAGTCACAAACAGACTCTTGAAGCTCCATGTTTGGTTGCTGGTGAGGAAGATCAGGACTAAGATGTTTTCCAAAAAGCATTCAGCTGCTAGTTTCAGGATTTGCTCCCAAGGTTCTGTCAGAAACCTAGAAAAGTTTCTAGGTTTCCCCCCTGTTTATACAGTGTTTATGTACATCACACATATTCCATGACTTTAAATTGGACACACTTCTTTAAAACTCTGCTCTGGATTGGAGAGATAGTATAGCATGTAAGGTGCTTGCCTTGTACACAAATCAAGTCTTAGTGTTCCAAATGAGCCCTGAGTGCAGAGACAGGAGTAAATCCTAAGCACAGCTGGGTGTGCCCCCAAACTAAACCAAACTAATGCCTCGTCTATTGAATTATGAATGGATGGGAGCTAGAATTCAGTACATGTCTGTAAGCTATGCAGTATGCAGAGACTAGAAAGTAGGACAGTCTTAAAAAGAAAGAGATGCTCCCTCATATAAATAAACAAATGAAATGTGCTTGTTTATTCTTAGCAAAACATATTACAAAATGATGTCTCTGGTTGACTCAACAGGATATGGTATCATTAGGTAAGGTTAATTAATATTACCCTGCCTGCAGATATAATTCATAACATGTTTGAGGAATTAGCTCGACAATCATAATTACATGTTAGGATGTTAAGAACTGAAATTAAAAGGCTTCAAGATGTTTGAGGAGCCTCTTTGATAGAATTCAGTGAAACAAAGCTCGTGATAAAATGAACCGACTCAGGGAAAATTATTGAACCTCAAAGTCAAGCGAAGGTACTGCTGTTCAAATATTTGTGACTTATAAAATATACTATTTTTCCAGTTTTATACAAAAGGGCTTTCCCTCTTGAATCCCATATGTTAGGGAAATAACACAGGTTAAATTAAAAAGAAAGGTTTTAAATATGAAGCTTGCCACAAAGAGTGTTGAGTTCAGTTAGAGAAATAAGTACACTGATAACTATCATGACAATGGTAGTGAGTGAGAGAAATAGAATACCTGTCTCAAATATAGGTGGGTGGGCGGGGGAGGAGTAAGATGGGGGTCATTGGTGGTGGAATGTTGCACTGGTGAACAAGGGGTGTTCTTTGTTTTTAATAACTAAAATATAACTACAAGCATGTTTGTAATCATAGTGCTTAAATAAAGATATTAATTTAAAAAATAAACAAACAACATTTTAAAAAAGATATTTTAAATAAGTAGTTTTTACAACAAACACAGTGAGAAACAGTCTATATATGTATATATATATATATATTATATATAGATCTTTATTTAAGCACCATGATTATAAGCATGTTTGTAGTTGGGTTTGTGGTGAATGCTGTTAGGAAAATAACTACACTAACAATTAGCATGACAATGTTAAGAATGAGAGAAGTAGAATGCCTGTCGCCAATACAGGCAGGGTTGGGAGAGGAGGAGGGGACACCGGTGGTGGAAATAAGTTTAGTTTTGAGAAATAAATTTATGCTGGAAATACTTCCCAAAGTGATATTTCTCAGACTCCCACATTAACTAGTAGAAACTAAGTTTTATTTAACATGAAATATGTTGGCAACAGTATAAAACAAAAGAAGAAAATAAACAGAGAATGGATTTTTCTATCTACATTGCAAGTGGAAGCTTGAAGCAAAATTATCCTAGATCTCATACACAACTGGGGATAAGTAAAGAATGTCAAAAGAGAATTCTGAAAATGTGATCTATATTTGAAGATTTTGTAAACAGACAGAAGAAACACTTCAAACTCCCCATTTTCAAATTCTGAATTTCAATTCTCTCTCTCTCTCTCTCTCTCTCTCTCTCTCTCTCTCTCTCTCTCTCTCTCTCTCTCTCTCTCTCACACACACACACACACACACACACACACACACACACACACCATTAATAGCAGGCCTTTTAAAGTCTACAAATTTTCATTTTCTTATGAGGAAAGTGAGATAACTGAGGAAAGTGAGATAACTAAACCGATTGATAAAGCTACTGCAAATTGCAAATCAAAGTAAATACTTAAAGTGCTTATCACAGAGATTAATGGAGCCATCATCCCTCCAAGACCAAAACCTTTTCTTTCTGGCCAATTCTCAATCAAAAGCTCATTCTCTTGGTGACTTTTTCTCCTCACAAATATCTTTTCAGCCAGGAAATTCCAGACTAGCAGACTAGCTAAGTTCAAAGCATAAGTAGTTCTAAACAAACACTAAATCCTTTTTTTGTTTTGTTTTGTTTTATTTTGGGATCACAAAAACCATGGTGCTCAGTTCTTACTCCTGGTTCTGTGCTCAGGGATCACTCATAGTTGGTTGACCTCAGGTAATCCATATAGGATGTCAAAGATTGAACCTCAGTAAGCTGCTTGCAAGGAAAGTACCATACACTTTGCACTTTACACTGGCTCAAACACTGAATTTTTAATAATATGAACATATTAGGGCAATATAAATCTTAGGATGAATACTCATTTCTGCAACTTATTTGTTAATATATATATAAATAAAGTTGCTTTAATTGGTGAATGAATTATGAGTTGAGGAGATAAATGTGTGATTAAATCTATAGAATGATGATGGCTAATATATACGTGTATGAGCATTTAATGTACACTTAAGCTTTATGTCTAATATTTTCCATGTACCAAATTGAAAGGGTGCATATAACTACCTTTTTTGAACCACTAACAGCTCTAAATCTTTTTTTTTTTTTTTGGCTTTTTGGGTCAGCTCTAAATCTTGAGAAGTACCAATAACAATAATGAGAAAGAGGAAATGAACTACCTTTCTTTTCCAAGTCAAAAATAATGGTTGAAATGTTTTACTAATATATATATATATATATATATATATATATATATATATATATATATATATATATATATATAATTTTAATCAAAACATAGGAAGTCTGCATTGCCTGGCTGATGTGTGATTTAAGCAGATGAGATAAAAAATGTTTTATTATGACATAAAATATCATGTTGAATGGTCATAAGCTCTCCCATAACTTAACCCATTCTTGCTGAAGAATGCACTGGAGAGGTTTTGCAGAAGGGAGTGTGATCTTATGTATTTTAGAAATCAGACCAAGAATTTAGTTTCCCAAATAATATCCTCCAGATAATGGACTTCCTCACTTTTGTTCCAGAGATTTTAGTAAAAACCTGGGGTTCCTTATTTTTAATTTCCTACAGATTTATTTATTGAATCATTTCTTTTGACTTTTGACCTTAATAGCTTGAACTCAGTACTCTTCTTTATGACTTATTAAAAATAAAAGAATTTGTTTAACATTAGAAAACAAGGGGCTACCTGGTAACAAAATGGGAAACTAGAACCCTCTATATTATAAATTACATAATTATTAGATACATTTACTGACGTAATGGTCAAAAGAAATATTTATGGTGAGATTGTTAACATATTTTTCTTGAAGTAGCTCAAGATTTCACAGGCAATCTAGAAGCAAGTATATTAAATGTGAATGCCTCAAAAAATTAGCCAATGGCTTTTGAAAATTCTTGAAATATTTCAAAGGAAACTTCCTCTTTATGTCCTACTGATAAATAAAAGTTGCTAATTGCTTGCTGGAAAGGAAAGTATCCAGCTACAGTGAGGCATAGCATCCAGGGCATAAGTAGAATGAAGGAATGACCCACCTAGCAAGACAATCAAACAAGATTAGTAGAAGTAAGGACATTTTACAGGGTCCTATTTTCTTACTCACAACCACTGGGGACCCTGTTAGTCTCAAGCCAACATGTAGGGTTGAAACAATAGCACACTGGCAGAGTATTTATCTAGAATACTGTCCACCAGGGATCATTCTCCAGCATCCCTTTGCCTGCCTGAGTAATTCCTGAGTACAGAGACAAGACTAACTCCTGAGCTCTGTGGGTAAGGCTCAATAAACAAAGAAACAAAAAGAAATAACATATTTAGCTAGCTTCTGTTTTCTTCATTAGTGACAGAAAGGAAACACCGGTCATTCAACATTTTTATTCTTCGTAATTTTCTATGAACAGTGCAATAGATACTGAATTTTCAGCTACAGATCCAAAACAATTTGATAGAATATGCCCAGGGTTCTAATTTTGTTGACATATATTTTTGATATTTGGGAAAAGAGTTTCTACTAAACCCCAAGGCACTGGTTTCCATCCCTGTGAAATCAAGCATATGTTCCAGAATCTAGGCATCTATTTCTTTGGATAATTTAAATAATCCAAAAGAATGACTTTCAATTTAATGTCAACTGAATTTTCATGATGTGGATCCATAAGGGGCATCTAATTCCCTAAGACAGAACAGAATCAGAATGATCCAGACAGACAAGTGACATGGGATGTGTCCTTCAGTCTCCACCTTTAGGGCAGAAATACCATTAAGTTTTTTTTTGGGTGTTTCTTGAAACCTTTATTAGGAGTGTGTGTGTGTGTGTGTGTGTGTGTGTGTGTGTGTGTGTGTGTGTGTGTGTGTGTGTGTGTGTGTATGCTATGGGGCCACGTTCAGTAGCACTCAGTGATTACTCTTGACTCTGCACTCAGAAATTATTCCTGGCAGTTCTCAGAGGACCATATGTGATGCTAGGGATCAAATTCAGGATGGCCACATGTCATTTTTTCCTGAAGAAAAAGTACTATCACTCTGACCCCAAAGATATTTAAGTTAAGCTAAAACCAACTAAAGAGTGGGAGAGATAGTACAGAAGATGTCACTTGCTGTGTTTATTTCTGGCTCTTGGTTCAATCCCTGGTGCTGAACGTGTCCACCCAAGCACACCCATGGATCATTCTGAACAAAGAACCAGAAATAGGGCTAGGTGTATCCCCTTCCCACCCCAAAGCCAAAACAACAACCACCACTAAACAAAAACCCACCAAAGCATTTCTACAATTCCTATACTTGTATCTTCTTGAATCTGAGTGCATTTGTTTCTACTTTTGTGCTTCTCTGGCACCAGTCCTTGCATTTCCTACCAAAGGAAGCATCAGAGAGCACTTCTTTCATATTTCTTCTCTTAGTTCAGACACAGTGTAAGGATTCAGCCATTCTTGATTAAGACACCTGCAACTGAGCAGAACTTCTGGAAACATAATGAAACACTTTATCCTAGGCTTTGCCATAAGATCAGTGCAAAAAAACAAGACCACCAACTACAGAAGACTGATTAAAAAAAAAAAAACAGTGATGGAACAGAACTTCTAGAACCATAAAGAAAGACTCCATCCTAGGCTCCATCTTACGACCTGTGCAAATACCAAGATCTCTAGTTACAGAGGCCTAATTTTATCATCCATGCTGAGCGAAAAATTTCCAGACATCACAATAGGACCTAGGGGAGAGAATAACAGCACTAATAGAGCCTGTAGTTATTCCCATGACAGTATACTTCAAGGGTGAAGAAACCTTGTATCTCTTAGGCCAGGGTAATTAATTCTCTTTCCAATTTCTCCAATATTTACTGTGCCTATGCAAAAAATAAAGGCACAAATTAAATTTTTTGTTATTGTGGTTGCTTATTTTTGTTTTTTGTTTGTTTTGTTTGTCTTTTGTGTGCTTTGTTTTGTTTTTATCTTGGGACCACGGTTATGTTTGGTTGTTGTCTTTATTGTTGTGGTACTTATTGCTGTGGTGCTTTTTTATTATTTATTTTGTATTCTTGTTATGTTTTTCTTCCTTTTACCTTTTCTTCTCTTGATACTTATAGCCTTTAGAAGGACTCCTCCCAGTTTTTTGCTTATTTGATTTTTGCCCCCCCCTTCTTTTTCTTTTATTTTTCCTTTCCTTCTAACAAAATCACATAACTTGAACCATTTTGTTCTGCCTCACAAATTGGGGGAGAAATAATGGGAGGTACCAAGAACAAACAGTCATATGAACATTGAGTAGAAATAAAAAATGATCAGACTTAAACACCAAATCCAAAGCCAACAACAACAAAATCGATACCCATTCTACAACAAGCTAGACACAGAGGGGACCACTTATATACTAACAGCGCAGGGTGGTATGAAATGCATGCTGGGAACAGTGGTGGAAGAAGGATAACATTGGTGGTGGGAATGCCCGTGATTCAATGTCACTATGTACCTAAATTATTACTGTGAAATATTTGCAATCTATTGTGGTCAAAATAAAAATTATTTAAAAAAGCATTAAAAATACACGAAAAATATTTGAGTTTGTGTGGTACTATTGTGAATGGGGTTGTTTTCTTAATGTCCATTTCATCCTTATTACTATTGGTATATAGAAAGGCCATTGATTTTTGTGTGTTAATTTTGTAGCCTGCCACCTTGCTATATGAGTCTATTGTTTCTAGAAGCTTTTTGATAGAGTCTTTAGGGTTTTCTAAGTAGAGTATCATGTCATCTGCAAACAGTGAGAGCTTGACTTCTTCCTTTCCTATCTGGATTCCCTTGATATCCTTTTCTTGCCTAATCGCTATAGCAAGTACTTCCAGTGCTATGTTGAATAGGAGTGGTGAGAGAGGACAGCCTTGTCTTGTGCCAGAATTTAGAGGGAAGGCTTTCAGTTTTTCTCCATTTAGGATAATATTTGCCACTGGCTTGTGGTAGATGGCCTTCACTATATTGAGAAAGGTTCCCTCCATTCCCATCTTGCTGAGAGTTTTGATCAAGAATGGGTGTTGGACCTTATCAAATGCTTTCTCTGCATCTAACCTCAAATATCTTGGAATCAACTTGACTAAATATGTGAAGGACCTATACAAAGAAAACTATAAAACTCTGCTCCAAGAAATAAGAGAGGACACACGGAAATGGAAGCACATACCCTGCTCATGGATTGGCAGGATTAACATCATCAAAATGTCAATACTCCCCAAGGCATTATACAGATTTAATGCCATCCCTCTAAAGATACCCATGACATTCTTCAAAGAAGTGGATCAGACACTTTTGAAATTCATTTGGAACAATAAACACCCTCGAATAGCTAAAGCAATCATTGGGAAAAAGAATATGGGAGGAATTACTTTTCCCAACTTTAAACTGTACTACAAAGCAACAGTTATCAAAACAGCATGGTATTGGAATAAGGATAGGTCCTCAGATCAGTGGAATAGGCTTGAATACTCAGAAAATGTTCCCCAGAGATACAACCATCTAATTTTTGATAAAGGAGCAGGAAATCCTAAATGGAGCAGGGAAAGCCTCTTCAACAAGTGGTGTTGGCACAATTGGATAGCCACTTGCAAAAAATTAAACTTAGACCCCCAGCTAACATCATGTACAAAGGTAAAATCCAAATGGATTAAAGACCTCGATATCAGCCCCAAAACCATAAGATATATAGAACAGCACATAGGCAAAACACTCCAGGACATTACAGGCATCTTCAAGGAGGAAACTGCACTCTCCAAGCAAGTGAAAGCAGAGATTAACAGATGGGAATATATTAAGCTGAGAAGCTTCTGCACCTCAAAGGAAATAGTGCCCAGGATACAAGAGCCACCCACTGAGTGGGAGAAACTATTCACCCAATACCCATCAGATAAGGGGCTAATCTCCAAAATATACAAGGCACTGACAGAACTTTACAAGAAAAAAACATCTAACCCCATCAAAAAATGGGGAGAAGAAATGAACAGACACTTTGACAAAGAAGAAATACGCATGGCCAAAAGACACATGAAAAAATGTTCCACATCACTAATCATCAGGGAGATGCAAATCAAAACAACGATGAGATACCACCTTACACCCCAGAGAATGGCACACATCACAAAGAATGAGAATAAACAGTGTTGGCGGGGATGTGGAGAGAAAGGAACTCTTATCCACTGCTGGTGGGAATGCTGTCTAGTTCAACCTTTATGGAAAGCGATATGGAGATTCCTCCAAAAACTGGAAATCGAGCTCCCATACGATCCAGCTATACCACTCCTAGGAATATACCTTAGGAACACAAAAATACAATACAAAAAACCCTTCCTTACACCTATATTCATTGCAGCTCTATTTACCATAGCAAGACTCTGGAAACAACCAAGATGCCCTTCAACAGACGAGTGGCTAAAGAAACTGTGGTACATATACACAATGGAATATTATGCAGCTGTCAGGAGAGATGAAGTCATGAAATTTTCCTATACATGGATGTACATGGAATCTATTATGCTGAGTGAAGTAAGTCAGAGAGAGAGAGAAAAACGCAGAATGGTCTCACTCATCTATGGGTTTTAAGAAAAATGAAAGACACCCTGGTAATAATAATTTTCAGACACAAAAGAGAAAAGAGCTGGAAGTTCCAGCTCACCTCAGGAAGCTCACCACAAAGAGTGATGAGTTTAGTTAGAGAAATAACTACATTTTGAACTGTCCTAATATTGAGAATGTATGAGGGAAATGTAGAGCCTGTTTAGGGTACAGGCGGGGGTTGGGTGGGGAGGAGGGAGATTTGGGACTTGGGTGATGGGAATGTTGCACTGGTGATGGGTGGTGTTCCTTTTATGACTGAAACCCAAACACAATCATGTATGTAATCAAGGTGTTTAAATAAAAAAAAATGTATGTAAAAAAAATACACGAAAAAAAAAGAATCCAACCCATTAAATTTCAGTTTATTTCCAAGGCATAAAACCAAAGATTCTTCCTTGGTTCATTATATTCCAAGAATTCTTAAATTAATCTTAAAAATCATTAGATGAGTGCATTCCAAAAGGCAATGAGTCTTTACTGATATGAGCCAATCAGGACCCAAGTATCATGAGCAGAATATTTGAAAGTGACAAAGAAAATCTAAAAAGATCTAAAAAGATCTAAGAAAATCTAAAAATCGAAGAAAATTTAAAGACAATGAAAGCTGGAGAAAGAGCCCACGAGGTAAGGAACAAAACTCTCAACCTAGAAAAGTAGAGAAAAGTCACTGCTCTAGAAGCTTGGAAAGGAGTAAGGACTAGTGAAACCTTATTTCAGGAAAACTAATCACCCATTTCCAAAAAACTGTAAATAAACTTGTGGTTTTAAGCCAATAACTTGGTAATTTGCTATAGAAGCTACGGGAAATACCTATTTCTGTCATCAAAAGAATGAAAATTCAAGAAAATATATATCCATTCTATATAACTGACAAGGTATATATATTTAAAATGTGTTAATATTTTAATATATTTCTTATTTAAACACCTTGATTACATACATGATTGTGTTGTTTGGGTTTCAGTCATGTAAAGAACACCACCAATCACCAGTGCAACATTCTTATCACCAATGTCCCAAGTCTCCCTGCTCCCCACCCAACCCCCGCCTGTACTCTAAACAGGCTTTCTATTTCCTTCATACATTCTCATTATTAGGATAGTTCGAAATGTAGTTATTTCTCTAAGTAAACTCATCCCTGTTTGTGGTGAGCTTCATGAGGTGGGCTGTAATTTCCAGTCCTTCTCTCTTTTGTGTCTGAAAATTGTTATTGCAAGAATGTCTTTCATTTTTCCTAAAACTCATAGATGAGTGAGACCATTCTGCGTTTCTCTCTCTCTCTCTCTCTCTCTCTCTCTCTCTCTCTCTCTCTCTCTCTCTCTCTCTCTCTCTCTCTCTCTCTCTCCCTCTCTCTCTCTCTCTCTCTCTCTCTGACTTATTTCACTCAGCATAATAGATTCCATGTACATCCATGTATAGGAAAATTTCATAACTTCATCTCTCCTGACAGCTGCATAATATTCCATTGTGTATAAGTACCACGGTTTCTTTAGCCATTCGACTGTGGAAGGGTATCTTGGTTGTTTCCAGAGTCTTGCTATGGTAAATAGTGCTGCAATGAATATAGGTGTAAGGAAGGGTTTTTTGTATTGTATTTTTCTGTTCCTAGGGTATATTCCTAGGAGTGGTATAGCTGGATCGTATAGGAGCTCGATTTCCAGTTTTTGGAGGAATCTCCATATCGCTTTCCATAAAGGTTGAACTAGACGGCATTCCCACCAGCAGTGGATAAGAGTTCCTTTCTCTCCACATCCCCGCCAACACTGATTGCTCTCATTCTTTGTGATGTTTGCCAATCTCTGTGGTGTGGGATGGTACCTCATAGTTGTTTTGATTTGCATTTCCCTGATGATTAGTGATGTGGAGCGTTTTTTTATGTGTCTTTTGGCCATTTGTATTTCTTCTTTGTCAAAGTGTCTGTCCATTTCTTCTCCCCATTTTTTGATGGATAAGATGTTTTTTTTCTTGTAAAGTTCTGTCAGTGCCTTGTATATTTTGGAGATTAGCACCTTATCTAATGGGTATTGGGTGAATAGTGTCTCCCACTCAGTGGGTGGCTCTTGTATCCTGGGCGCTATTTCCTTTGAGGAGCAGAAGCTTCTCAGCTTAATATATTCCCATCTGTTAATCTCTGCTTTCACTTGCTTGGAGAGTGCAGGGTCCTCCTTGAAGATGCCTGTAGTCTCAATGTCATGTGTGAATATTTTATGAACTGAGAAGGAAGCCATTAGTAATAAAGAATAAATAGAAGACCAACAGCTTTCCCAATTGTATAAATTTATGAAAAAATGTTCAACTTCAGTATCAACTTGAACATAAAATGTAAACCACAGTAAGCTTCATTTTATAACTATTAGATGGGCTGCTATGTTTGAGAACTAGAATTCTTACTATCTGTAGGGAGAATACAGTTCTTCCTTTCTGAATGGTGATTTGGTTCCACTAGGCAGAGCTAAACAAGGTCAAAGTAAAAGGCAGTTCATTCCCAGATGTCCAGCTTGAAGAGGCACCAGATGCCATGGATTGTTTCATATTACTTGAAATGACAGAAAAATGAAAAATTGTGCAGAACACTTTATTCTAAACTAAGCAATAGGCCCTGATGGAATCATCCTGAGTTACTGTTTTGGCTCTACCAAAAATGGAATCCTAAACTAGTGAATAGGTAATTCCCACTTTAGCACCTAGTAAGTAAATGACCTGATTAGACCACACTGCCCCCTACAGGTAGCATCAACCAACCCACTTGTAAATCTTGTTCTGGCATCATAGTGAAGTACCTTTCATTTGCTAACTCAGAATTACTTTTTATTATGCTCTTCTGGATGCTAGCTAGTTCAAATCCATATTTTTTCTCAAACATAAACAAATTCTAATATTTTCTAGCTTATCTAATCAAAATGTGTATCGATTTTACAAAACATAAGTTATTGTACCGTATACATAGAACAGTAAATAGAGTGGGAAGATAAATAAATTATGCTTAAAAGACAACAATATAGTTGAATATCAAAATATTCTGTAAAAATGCCAGAAAATATGTTAGTATAATAAAAACATTTAAAAATAAACAAACACTAAGCACATTTACATGATTTAGCTTATAAAGAGAGATGAGAGAAATTGTTGAGGGGGGCCCTTCTGGCTATTTTCAGGACTTATTCCTGGTTCTATGTATAAGGGTTCTTACTCCTCATTGACTCAGGGTAGGATATGGTGTTAGGTCAAAAACAAGAAAGGCAAGTACCTTATTCACTGTGCTGTTTCTACAGCTGCAGGAGTATTATTTTTAATAGATTGAAGGTATGGGCTAGTTTTACCAAGAAGAGGGGAAGATGAATCAGGGTAGAACCCACTCACAGAGCTTTCTGAACCCACTGGCCACTTTCTATATGCCAAGTTCAACAGAAAGATAGAAATGTTGCTCTTCAAACTATATTTATATAAAATGTTAACTATGCCCTCTTTTATGTACCTTATATTTAATAAATTTTATTTCTAAAATGTGAATATTATAACTCAGTGGAACTGCTGTAAAGCAAATTAGAGGCCATGTCTAAATCTATCTCCTTATTTAAAAATAGTTCATACTAAATGGTAGATCATTCACATTATTGATTGTGTAAAAAGGCTTTTCTCCTTACCTTTATTAAGATCACATACAAAAAATCTGCATTGAGTTATCACTTAAAATGTTCATTGAAACACATTTAAAAGATTTACCATGTTGGGAAATAATTATTTTAATTGCTTTAAAAGAAAAGTTTATAGACATTCTATTATCTCCGGATAGTACACTGCTTATTTTCCAAGACATTTGCCCTTTATGCAAAATATGAAAATTTCCCAAAGCAAGATTAAGCTACACATTCCAACATTTAAAACATTCAGAGGAAACCTTGATAAGACTAAGACATTCAATTTCCTCTCCTTATATTTTTCTCAAGAGACAGTCACTAGCTACTTTCTTGAGACATAATTCTTCTGACGAGTAGCAGCTCAATAGTGGTATCCTTTAGATAATAAAAACCATTGAGAGATGCCTAGTTTTAGAGATATATTTAACAAGTGAACAGTGTAGGAGTTTATATCAAAATAAATTGCAGTAACTTTAGGAGAAGGTGGGGGGGGGGCTCTTCAATTTTCCAGAATTTCCTGCAGATTTAGATGGCAGTGGGAATTAGGGAAGGAAGTGGCACTGTGATGTCAACCTCCCACCACTGCCCCATTCCAAAAAATTGACCTCAAATATACAGTATATCTGCTAGGAGAGATTTTTTTTTTTTACTAAAGATTTTGGAAGAAACAAGTAAAAGTGAAATCCACAGCGTTGGCTAGCACCAGTTTCAGGATATTCTAGAAAACTTCCTGTAACTCTGAAGGAATCCCTTCCTGGTTATCTTTGTTTATTCAGAAAATATGTCTAAACGTACATTCCTGTACCTCAATTCTGCTTGACTAGTCACAATCTCTAGAGGTACTACCCTTTAATCATTAAGTTATGTTGAGAGAAATAATACTCTATAAGATACACATCAGCTTTAAATTCTGAGTCAAGATTCACCAGTGTGCACAGAGGGCTCATACTCACACATGTTCTTTCTGAGTAACCATGTCACTGCTTTACCAGTTAACAAAAAGATTCTACAGTGTCTCTTATTTCTCCATTTTAAGTGACAAATAAAGAGCTAAATGGCTTGTTAAATATTGTCAGTATTGTTTTTAATGAGCTGGCCAAAAAAATAGCCTCAAGAGGAACATGTATCATATATCAAATATTATTTTGATTTAAAAATATATAATCCATTACTTCTTTGAATTGAGCAGTTTTAAATAAATCCTTTTAATAATTTACCCGAAATCCATAATTTTATACTCTTTGTCCTGATTCTGGGGTTTTATTCAATGAAGACCTGAAGGTAATAGAAAAAAAGAAATGGTTTTGAGAACTGGCTTTGCTACTCAGAATGTCATACTACTGTTGTTCTAGGAGATGGAAGGGGTCTCAGAGGATAGAATTGGATTGAGCACTCTCTCAGAAACTGGGATTTGTGGAATAAAGTTTCTGGACATAAGGGTTTAATTTAGACATTTGGTTCTCATCTGTGGCTGCATGTTCAGCACCTCCTCCTGGACCCATGCTGGGAAGCTCTTGACACCAAACCACCAACACTGATCCCACCCAGGATCCATTTGATCTAGAAGGGAACATGACATTTGCCTTATTTAGAAGACATTGAGAAGACTCGATATTCTCACAAGTTTATAAACCTCTTTTGGATATATATTTTGTTTTGTTTTGAGGCTATACCCTAAGGTGCCCTTAGGGATTACTCTTGGCTTTGTGCTCAGGGATCATTCCAGGTACCAGGAATCAAACTAGGGTAGGCTGCCTATAAAGGAAATGCCTTAATTCCTGTACTATCTCTCTGGTTGCACCATATTAAAATTTAGAATATGCTTTATCCTAATTGTGCACAATCTCTGAAGATTTGGAAGAGTACAAATGCCAGGCTGCTTTTCTGTCACTGAAATCAATCTTTCAGTTAAAGCCTAAGGAATATCAGGCTATGCTACCAAAAGAATACAAACTGGACAGTTCTAGTAGCAGAAATTAGTGGCACCACAATTCTGGAGCCTAGAAATGTACCTTTTCAGTGACAGAAAAGACTTTCTATGGAATGCTTTGTACTTGGATTGCAGGGTCCAGCAGCACCTCATTCCGACCTCAGGGTCATCGGAGAGTAGGGTATGAAAACCTCCAGAGTCCTTACTTAAAAGAAAATTAATCCAATCAGAAGGACTGACCCTCAGTTCATCTAACTCCAATCTACCTGCACCCCCAAATCCCAAAGGTCAGAACATCAAACTCTACATTTCTTCTTAACACTGCATTTTTAAAATAATATTTTTATTGATTGAGATTCTGTGATTTAATTCTAATGATGATTACTTAAGTGTTTATTTCTAAGTTGCTTATCATCCCAACATTGCATTTTTAAAGCAGAGGTCCACTCACAGTTGATCTTCTTACAGATTCAGAAATTGAAACTTGTTCTTTGATTTAAGGAGGAAAGAAAACTTCCTTCTACTTCCACACTCATTATACATATACTCCCTAAATTGCCCCCACTCTTGTCAAAAATACTTTAAATGGAAAAACATCATAAACCACAACCTACTTTTATATGCTCATTTTCACACACAGAATAAGAGGCAATCAGATTAGTTTTTTTATCAGCTCCTTGAAACCAGGGAAGACACCATCTTATCTTAAATATTGAATAACATCTTATCTTAAATATTTGCTCTCTCAGACATCATAAATCCTTGCTACTCTATTTTCCAGTGATCTGAGATGCTCATAGAGTCCTTTTTAATCCAGAATTCAACTCTAGCAGAAACCGTTCTCAAGCCAAGTTGTATTTCCCACCCAGCTCTCAAACTCCTGCAGTATGTCATGAAATCCACCCACACATTTATTTATTCCATTAGAGTAAGATGCAGTGTATTTCAAAGAGAAAAGACAGATCTAAAAGTTAAGAAAATAACGATGCTAATATGTGAACATTACCCAGAAAATCAGAGTTTTGTTGATACATATGGGCACGATAGAATAGGGAAAAGACTATTTTTTCTGGTTTTATTAATATAAAATAGACATAAATTTGTGTGAATTCAAGTTAGACAATATTTCTTGCTTATGTACTGCAAAACAGTTAGTACAGAAGTGATAGATTATAACTCCATCACTTCACACAATTAACCATTTCTCTTTTTATACGGAGAACATTTAAAGGCTACTCTCTTAGCTACTTGCAGTTAAACTTGCAATAATTAGTTGCTATGGTCACTGTGCTAGATACTGCATCCCCAGTATTTACTCCTTTTGTAAACTGGAAGTTTATGCCCTGCGATGAACACTTTTCATCTCTCCCCCACCACCCACAGTCTAGCCCCTGGCAACCATCACGTTCCACTGTTTCTTTGAGTTTGATTTGGTTAGACTCCACAAATCACACAGTATTTCTTTTCCCCCTGACTTACTTCCATTAGTATAAAAAGGCCATACTATTTCTACATGCTGTTGTAAATAGTTTATAGCACCGCGTCTTTATCCATTCAATACCATTAATGAATTAGTTTCCATATCGTGTTTTATTGTGAATAATGCTGCAAAGAAAATTGAGATGCAGATATCTTTTCAAAACCCTGATGCCACTTCTTTTAGATAACTATCCATTAAGGAAATTTATGAATTATATTGGTGGTTTATTGTTAATTTTGTATTTTGTATTTAGTATTTATACTATTTCCAATGACATTGGCATACCTAGAATTTACATTACCACGTTCAGTACCAAGAATTCCCTTATCTGTATGTCCCTACCAATACCCATTACTTCTTGTCTTTTTAATAACAGTCATTTTCATCAAGGTCAGATACTATGTCATTGTAGTTTTGATCATTTCTCCAAAGACTAGTAATACTGAGGATCTTTTCGTGTGTATATTCAGCATCCAAATGTCTTCCTTGGAAAATGAGTAGTTCTGCTCATTTAAAAAAAATCAAATTGAATACTGGAGAGACAGTACAGTGAGTATGATGATGGTCTTGCATATGACTGGCCTGGGTTCTATCTCCAATATCCCATATTGTCTCCAAGCATTGCCAGAAATAATTCCTCTACCAAAGCATCACCAGGAGCCAGGAATAAGCCAAACATAGCCAAGTGTGGCTCCAAAACTAAAAATAATATAAAGTTGATTTTGTTATCAAGTTGCATAAATTCTTTGTATATTTTAGTGACATATGATTTGAAAATATGTTCTCTCACCCCATAGATAGTTGTCTTTTTCATTTTGTTAATGGTTTCTTTTGGCTCTGCAGAAGCTTTTTAGTATAATGTAGTTGTTTCTCAAGAGGGACCTTGGAACAATACAGGAGGGTGGAAGGAACTTCAGAGCAATCCTTGCTGGGGGAGGAAAGAGGACTTTCTGTTGGCATAAACAAGGTAGGGTGAGGAGGGAGAGACATGTTTTCTTTTTGTTTTTGAGAAAGGAGGTAGTAGGTCAAATAAGTTTGGGAACCTTTGATATAGTACCATTTATATTTGTATTTGTTGTGTGTACTTTTGGTATCATATCTCCCAAATCTTTGCCAAGAAAATAAATTTAAGATATGAATCCCAAAAAGAGGTGGCGATGGAAGTGAATTTTCCAAAGCCATTTTTGGCAGAGAATTTCATTTAGAGTTCCCTAAAAGCCCATAAAAGAACAATTTTGCCATGGGAATAACGACTTTGTCTGCCCTCATTCTCCACCCTGACCTTTAACTTTGGAATTGAAACATTACTTACAATGACAGTACTGTTAAGTTGTGTTAAATAATTTACTGTTTTTACTTTCTAAATAAACTAGTTCCCCAATGTAAGGGAAATATTTCCTCTCACCTAATATTTCCTTTCAAATGTTATCAAAAATATAAGTTGTGCCAAAATATATTATACTTTTCCTAGACATTACTCAGTATGCAATATCTTTATAGATATTTAAAGGCACCTGTAAATATCAAATGAACATTTAACTTATTGGGGGTGGACATGGCACAACACGGTTTTTTAAGATATGTGAAAAATCACTCCTGAGATGTAAATTAATATTATGCAATTAAAATAATAATTATTTTACATAAATATGAGCAATATATTACATTCATAGAAATTTATTACCAAATTATCTAGAACTAGGTAGTCTGGGTGTTCTCATGTACTTAAATAAAGGTGATTTCGTCAAGTTTTTGCAATTTATTTAATAAATTCATAAATTCTGAATACATATTAATTTAAAAAGAAGGGAAAAAGAAAACTATAGCAAAACAAAAAACAAAACAAAAATATAAAAACAAAAACAAAACAAAAATATAAAAACAAAAAACTACAACAAAAACAAAACAAAAAAGAAACAAAAATCACACAAAAGACCAAAACTAGCAACTACAGAAAAGCACCACAGCATCAAATACAATAGCCGGCCAATAACTATGAGAACGAAAGAAGATAAAAATAGAAATAAAAAGATAAAAGGAAGGAGGGCTGGTGTGGCAAGGTTTTGTTTTTTTGTTTGTTGTGTTTTGGACTCCCCCTGTTTTATGTTTGTTTGCTTGTTGTTGTCATTGTTCTTTCTTTCTTCTTTTCTTTTTTTTTTCAAACAGAACCAGATAACTTGAATCATCTTGTTCTGCCTCATAAATTGAGGGGAAAGAAAAATGAATGGTACCAGAACCAAATAATCATATAAACAATGAGTAGAAATAAAAAAGGATCAGACCAAACACCAAACCCAAAGTCAATGACAAAAGAATTGATAACCAATCTTCAACAAGCTATACACAGAGGGGACAGTTACCCTAGCAGTCCTATGGGGGACATAGGAGTGGGATGCTGGGAATTGGGTTGGAGGGAAGACAACACTGGTGGTGGGATACCCCTGATTCAATGCCACTATGTACCACAAATATTACTGTGAAAGATTTGTAATTCATGTTGGTCACAATAAAAATTATTTATGAAAAAATTCCTGGATACACAAAACAAGTGTGACATGATCACTATCTCTGGATCTCTGCCTTTTATGTTTGTTTGCTTGAGAGTCACAACCAACTATGCTCAAGGTCTGGCTCTAGCTCAAAAATTATTCTGGCTGTACTTGTGGACTATATGGGGTACTGGGAATCAAATCTAGGTCAGCTGCATGCAGGATAAGTGCCCTAACCTCTGTACTAAAACTCCAGCCCTGATCTCTGTCTTTATTTTGCCCCTCAAAGAATTGCTTCCAAAATATTCACATATTTATAAACCATTGTTTTGCCCCCAAGTCATCTATTATTTCTCAAATCAGAATTTCTTTAAAGATAAAAACAACCAATAACTTAGATTTTATGTTTAACAGCTGTCTTCTTTTACTCCCAATTAGATAAAATAATTGTGTGTACTTATTAAAAAACACATGGGTCAAGAAGTTCAACAATGAAGAAAAGACTTTGGAAGGGATGGTTAACAGTCTACCCACCCCAAAATGAGAAAAACAAAGAACTCACCAATAACTATTTCTCTAAGTTTTGAGCTCATCTCCAAAATACAAGGGATCATTGATTTTTTATTTTTTTGGAATCTTAATAAGAAAATGTCTGATTAGGAATATCTGATTAGGAAAACAAACACTGAAAATTGGAGAGGGGAACAAAAACAATGACTTGTTAGTTTGGTGGTCGTGAAGAAGAGGGAGAAACATTTTACTCTTGAGGTAAATACTCTCTGATTAAACACCCAGTCATAGATCATTATACTTATTAATCAACCAAGTGACTTTTATGTTCAGATAGGATTTTTCTAGAACACTGATGACACAATAGTTCAAATAGAGGGGCTGGGATAGTGGCGCAGCAGTAGGGCATTTGCCTTGCATGTGGCTGACCTAGGACCAATCGCAGTTCGATACCCCAGATTTTTGAGCGCATAGCCAGGAGTAAGCCCTGAGCGTCACTGAATGGGGCCCAAACCCCTCGCCCCAAAAAATTCCAAATAGAAACACAGAAGTGGACAAAACGATATCTTACTATGAGACATTTTAAAATAATGTAATAGTCAAAATAGTCTTGAGATATGTTCTCTAAAGTTACATTGATAATTTGGAAAGCAAAACACCCATTCATTATATAATGTTCTATGTCCTATATTTGATAGATGGTTTGGCAATAGGTACTTTTACGTTATATTCAAATACATGAGAATTGGTGCTTCTTAGAAAGAATTATGAATTGTTAGAGCTTGGTGGGGATTGATATGTTTTACACAATTTAAAAAAATTTATATAATAAAAATGTTTTATTCATACACTGTAGCTGGTGGGGCAAAGAGTGAGCACTTCACAGACGTTTCCCATTTCTCTGTTTGACTTCTAAGAGTTTATCTGTCAGAAATTAGAATGGGAACAATTTCCATGTTTCATAACAGTTCAGGGTACTGGACAAAGGGTGAAGCTTGACAGCTACAATCTGCTTGGGACAGTTTTGAGGATTATTTTTGTTTGTTTGTTTGTTTGTTTCTTTCTTTCTTTCTTTCTATTTTGTTTGTTTGTTTTGTTCTTTGGAAAACGTGTTTTAGATCACACCCAATGAGGCTGGAGAGTAGCACAGTGGTAAGGCGTTTGCCTGGCATGCAGCCAACACAGGACAGATCTGGGTTAGAATCCCAGCATCCCATATGGTCCCCAGAGCCTGCCAGGAGAGATACTGCCAGAGAGTGCAGAGCCAGGAGTACTCAGAGCACCACTGGGTATGAGGGAGGGAGGGAGGAAAGGGGGGAGGGAGGGAGGGAGGGAGGGAGGAAGTGAGGAAGGGAGGGAAGAAGAAAGGAAGGGAGGAAGAAAGGAAGGAAGGAAGGAAGGAAGGAAGGAAGGAAGGAAGGAAGGAAGGAAGGAAGGAAGGAAGGAAGGAAGGAAGGAAGGAAGGAAGGAAGGGAGGGAGGGAGGGAGGGAGGGAGGAAGGAAGGAAGGGAGGGAGGGAGGGAGGGAGGGAGAAGGGAGGGAGGGAGGGAGGGAGGGAGGGAGGAAGGAAGGAAGGAAGGAAGGAAGGAAGGAAGGAAGGAAGGAAGGAAGGAAGGAAGGAAGGAAGGGAGGGAGGGAGGGAGGGAGGGAGGGAGGGAGGGAGGGAGGGAGGGAGGGAGGGGCAAATCACACCCAGCAGTATTCAGGGCTTTAATCCTGGCTCTGTGCTCAGGGATCACTACTGGAGTTATAGGAAACATGGTGCCAGGGATCAAACCCAGGCCAGTTGCATGCAAGAAAAGTGCCTTACCACTACACGATCTCTCGAATACCATCTAGGACTGTGTTTGGAAACATCTCCCTGGAACATGCTTCAATGTATTTGTTTTTGTTTGGAGGCCACACCCAACAAAATTTGGGATTATTTCTTGCTCTGCACTCAGATCACTTCTTGCTTGGGGAACTATATAAGATGCCAGGATCATATCTGTGTTGCCATCTGCAAGGCAAATGCCCTACCTGCTGTACTATCTCTCCAGCTCTCAGGGAATATGCTTCTTTAAGAGGAAAAAGAGGGAAAAAGAAATAGGCCACAGGGTCAGGTTTTAAACCTACTGACTTAGCTCAGCAGCTCTTCATTCCAAGTCACCTTCAACAGAATCCTTTACATGGCTTCTCACTGATCCAAATATCAAAAGAGAGATCTAAGATAAGTAATAATTTTGGTACGTTTCTACTAGTTACATTTTATTTTTTAAAAAAATGTTATGGGGGACGGAGAGATAGCATGAAGGTAAAGTGTTTGCCTTTCATGCAGAAGGTTATTGGTTCCAATTCCAACATCCCATGTGGTCCTCTGAGCCTGCCAGGAGCGATTTCTGAGTGTGGAGCCAGGAGTAAACCCCTGAGCACTGCAGGGTGTGACCCAAAAACCAAAAATAAAATAATATAAAATAAAACCAAGACAAAGACAATGTATACCATAAATATATTTTTAAATTTCCAGAAAAATCTAAATTACTGTAATGGGTAAAGCTATCAATTTTATTCTGAGATTCTCATATGTCAACCATAATTGATTGATATTTTTTTAGAAGTTATGATTTCATTTTATTTCCTTATATACTCAGAAGCAAGATTTTTTTGGATTATGTGGTTATCTTAATTTTTCTTTTTAAACTTTTCTTAATTGATTGATTTTTAATTCATAACACTGAGGGTTTGCTTACTGGTAGAGAGTATAATATTTAACATGTTCTTTATATGGTTAAGAGTATTTGACCTATAGTACTTAAAAGATAAGGTGTGTTGGCAATTATCAGATATGTGGAAGACTTTTAATAGACTAAAATTTATTCACAGGTGAGAAACTATGACTTTTCACACAGTCTCATTTCATTCAACAGCATATCATCCTTTGAAAATACCACTTCTAATCTTCAAGAAAAAAATAAATTTACATTCAGACATATGTGTGCCATAGGAAAACAATTATGACTTAAAATAATTATGCTTCAATTGATGGTAAAAACAGCTTAGAATAAATGTCCAGAACAAAAACTAAAGAAACAATATATACCTCATGGTCATGCAGAACTGAACAGTCACTCTAAAGATGTACAGAGGAAAAATCATAATGAAAATGAGCTGATTAATTAACAGAATGGTATCATCAATATTATAGCTCTTTACTTAACAGGTTGTTGCCAGCAATGTAATTTGTATTAATTAAACCACATTCAAGTGTGAGCCTCAGGTGGCATGTGTCAACATCTGCATGATTATAAACACAGTGGGCACTGTTTTTTCACCTGAAAGTAATTTATAGATGAGCCCATTGCTTTAAAAGAATATATTATATCTCATACCCCCATTTTGAAGAAGGTATATTACATCTGTGGGTTGAAGAAGCATCATTTTAATTATAACTATTTAAATTAAATTTTACTCAAATCACACTTGCCTATTTGTAATAGAATGCTGATATATATACATATATATATAGATATATATGTATATATATATCCAATAAAATATCTCATCATTTTAACACAATGCAAGGCACAAGTTTAGGAAATAATCACTCCAAGAACAGAGCCACCTAGTGGAGCATGCAAGACCATTGAGAGTAACTATGAGTGAAGAACATCAACAACTTAAGTTAGGGCACAAATAAATAAAGATTCTGCTTCTCATAAAACAAAACCAGTTAAAAACAAAAGAACTTGCAAAGAAATTTAAGTACTCCTATAGTAGGGACTGCCTTTTAGAAAAGAAGACTAAAATAATAGTGATACACATTTGCAGCCACAAAATCTCCTCCTAAGCCCAAACCACCTAAGTGTGGGCACAAACCTACATACAAATGCATATTCATGCACACATTTGCAAACAAATAAACACAGAGGCACACATGAACACATATGCACGCATGAACACTCTCTCCCCTCATCCCCTTACAATTCCAAACTAGGTCACGGATATTATCAGTGTCCAGACTGAATAGTGGAACATGAGATTTTTACCTTTCCTGATGCTTCTATAAATTCTCCTCATTAATATATTTTCCTCAGCCAATCATTATATACTTAGACAATATACTCCCATGAACTGAGGGAAAGGACTGAAACAGATGTATGGAATGCAGGAGTTAAATTAGCGATATCGAGATTGTTTGCAGTGATATATAAATGATGCATTTATCACAAGTTCAGTCAACTCTTTATCTAGGAATAAAATACAACACACATCTACATAAAGAATACAATATTAAGATAATCTCTGGACTATACATCACAAAAATAATTATGTGGCATTTTTAAATGCATACTCAATCAATCACATGCTTATTATCAGCATAATGAGATAGAAGATAATATATATTATTTTCACCTTTCATGTGCTAAAATGAGAGCTTTAGAAAGAATAGCTAATTATCTCTAACTCAGCCACTAATAAGTGAAAATCCTGAGTCCCAAGGCTCTTCATACTCTATCAGTTTTGACACCTGGAATGTAGAGTATTTTTATATTTAATCTTAAAAGGTCATATTGGACACAACAGAAATTCTTCTTATTCCTATTTCTTGAAAGATTCAGGCAATGTAAAATTGATCTTAGGTGCAATCAAGACAGATTATTTTTCTCTAATAAAAGTATTGAGTTTTATGTAAGCATTAATATGAATAGTAAATTACAGAAATGGTTGAAATTGATCAACTCTAAAAGGAGATTTATGCATAAGAGGTGTCAGTAGGGTAGCACAAAGATGGGGGTCTGACAATTGGTTGTGGTACTCACATTCTTGGCCTTGGTGCTCTTCCTGGTCTGCACTCCTTTAGTTGTGGAACTTGGACACACAATCTTGTAATGCTTTCCTTGGGTCATACAATTTAGTTGAGGTGCTTAAATACATGCTTGCTGGGGAGTGCACTTTGGTCCCCAGGGTTCTCACGTTTCAGTTGTGGGCCTTGCAGGGTATAACACACTCTTGGTTGAAGGGACTGCACACAGCTAGCACTGGGGGTTCCCATGTACCTTGGTCAGCCTGTCTTTCTACAAGGCAGGAGTTTTTGCCACTGAGTCACATTAAACGCATAATCCAGTTCCCCTATTTTTAAAACATTATAATTTACATAATAGTAATATGTAAAGTTAGTAACATTAATTTTAATGTAAGTTAATAATACTGCTCCAGTAGAAAGCAGCCATAAAATTAAATCCAAAGAGAAAGCATGTCATGTCACTGTATTCATTTCTTTTGCCAATATATTCAAGGGCCTTTATTTATATATCTTTTGATACCTGTACAATATCTGCAAAACTGTAAAATACCACACTTTTGTCTTTGTTTTTAATTATAATTTAGGTAGTATGGTTACAATAACACTTGACATTTATGATTTTGGAAGTTTTCTATTAAATTTTTAAAAACCCAGAGGTATTTAGAGCTTATCCTAACGCTGTATATTGAGATCACTCCTAGAAGGGCTTGGGAGACCATTTGAGGTACAGGAGATTCCAATCTGGGTCAGCCATATCCAAAGTACTTGCCTTATCCTTTATGTTTTGTCAAGAAACCATTTAATGCTCTGATGTATAAAGTTGCTGCATACAGCCACCACTAAAGAATCCAAGACTTCCACTAATTCCCCATGTCACTACAAGCTTACCCCTTCTTTTTGTCTCTACTGCTGGTGATTTTGTCCTGTAATCAAAGGTTAAGGATTTCCATCATTTAAAATGGTCACTTTTGGGGCCATAGCTGTGGAGCTAGAGGTAAGGTGTCTGCCTTACAAGTGCTAGCCTAGGACCTACCATGGTTTGATTCCCCCAGCATCCCATATGGTCCACCCAAGCCAGGAGCGATTTCTGAACACATAGCCAGGAGTAATTCCTGAGCGTCACCAGATAGGATGTGGCCCAAAACAAACAAACAAACAAACAATAATGGTACTTGTTTTCTTCCTCAAGATATCACAGATAAATGAAAGAATGCTGCATTTTTCTTAAGATAACCTTCAGTTCTATCTAAGTTGCAGCAAATTATACAATTTCATCTTTTTTGTTTGTTTGTTTTAGTTTTGAGGGTCATACTGGGCAGTGCTTAAGGGTTACTTCTGGCTTGGTGCTCAAAACCACTTGTGGTAGGCTTGAGGAGACTATGGATGCAAGGGATTGAACCTGGGTTAGCCACGGCAAACACCCTACCCACTGACCAATCCTCTGACTTCAACTTTTCTTATGAATTTTCTTATTAAGTATATGTCTATAAAAACATCTCTTAATTATTATTGAACATTTGGATTGGCCATTTTCACATCCTGGCTATTATACTTAAGATTGCAATGAATGTATGTGTGCATAGAACTTTTAGGGTTAATATTTCTAAGTTCTTGGGGGAGATGCCAAAACATGGAATTTCTAGGCCATCTGAAGCTCTAATTTTGCCTTTAAGAAATTTCTATATTGTTCACCATGCATTGTATAATAAATGACATTCCCACTATTAGTGAACGAGAGGTGTTTTTTTTTATCACATCCTACAAACACTGTCTTGTCTTTAATTTTTTTCAGTGACATAAGCTTATGTAAGATTGGTTACGATAGTATTAAACTATATGGATAAATGTACATGGTGGTGAAATGTAGGCACCAGTCCTTTTGATGTAGGCCATACTTACTGGTGTGAGATGATATCTTATAATTTTGATTTGTCATTTATCTGAAAATAAGTGATGACTGAACACTTTCTCACTGGTTTTCTGGTCATTTCTTCTCAGGAGAAGTGTCTTCATTTCCTCTCCCCATTTTTTTTTGTTTTGTTTTTTGTTTTTTGGGTCACACCCGGCAGCACTCAGGGGTTACTCCTGGTTCCATGCTCAGAAATCGCTCCTGGCAGGCTCGGGGACCATATGGGATGCCGGGATTTGAACCAATGACCTTCTGCATAAAAGGCAAACGCCTTACCTCCATGCTATCTCTCCAGCCTCTCCCCATTTTTTGATGAACTACTTTTTGCCTTCTTAAGATTACCAGAAGTCTGGGGGAAGGAGGGAGATGAAGGATATTGATGATGGGAATGTTGCACTACTGAAAGGTGGTGTTCTTTTTATGACTGAAACCCAACTACAACCATGTTTGTATTCATTGTATTTAAATAAAGATGTTATTAATAAAAGATTTCCAGACGTGTTTTCCAATAACTCCATGAGCCAATGCATTGCAATGGCCATAGCATTGCATGCATACAAAAGACAGAACACTAAATCTATTCTTGGAGAGAATGGGCATTTCCCAGCAGTGCTTGGCAGTATGGAGACCTATCTCTTGGATCAACTGTGAAATCCAGATGGTTCATCTCTCTGACTGATACAGTTATCCTGAATTCAGCATTGCTTTAGAGCCATGAGAACCACAACCAGTGGTGTTAGAGTGAGAGGTAAAATTCTAAAACTTAGATCTTGCACATGCTGGTCATGCACTCCAGTCCTGAGAGCTATTGTATATTGAGTATACAATATACAATATAAATATATATATTTACTCTTTCTTTACTTTAATTCAAGAGCCTTGAGTGTCTGAATTTTAGAAAAGACAGCACATCTCTTTATTTACTGTCAAGCAAGTATAGTTACTACTTGAAATTTGAATTGCATACAAGTTCTGAGTTATTGAAAACTTGCTGGTTCAGGCAATTGAAAGCATGCCAATAACTTTACCTGCATCAACTATTTCCAGCTGATATAGTTCCAGATTTGGGAGAGTAAATTTGAGCAGATGTCATTTCTAAATCAGACCCATCACCACTGGTAAACCTATTCAAGAAGATAATCCCAGCACTTATTCATCCCACAATACATCTCTGGAAGTTAACACTGATAGATACTAAAGATGAAAAATATATGACTGTGGGGGAAAGTGAAAACAGTAGCAACAAATTACATATTATCTTAAACAGAGAAACCTTAACAGGTGGGATAACTACACTGGAGATTAACATCCAATCACTTTTAAAATGTGACCAAATTCCCTTTCAGTGACAGGACAGGTACTCACTGGTGAATCAGAAATTCCAACATAAGCACATGAAAAACTGCAGAAAGAGTTAGCACCACACAAGTGAAAGTCACCAAACTTCTGAAACCCAAAGAAAGAAAATAGATAGAAATATTATTGAAGAAAAGATCATGTCTGCTAATTGAATAAAGTGAGTAGTTATTGGAAACACCAGAGTCATCATAAAATCTAAGTAAAGAACAATCTAAGAACTTGTAGAGAAGATGCAGCAATGTTAAAGAAACAAGAGTAACTTTTTAAACAACATTCATCTCACATTTATGATTTAATCATAGCAGAATTAGTTCTTTTTTTAACTTTTACAGTGTTCCCATAAACCAACTGTGACAAATTGAATTATATTGCCAGTTATTCTTTAATATATATAACAACTCAGATAAGAAAAAGCCCTTACTTCTAATCTGCCAAAATGAGATCAACCCATCTCTACTAGCTGAGCTGAGTTTATGAAATTAATACTTTGTAGATCTATTACTTAGACAGTATGTGGACAATATTAAAATAACTTATAATTTAATCACATGAGCATAGAATTATTTTTCATATAGAGATAATAAAAATACACATATATATCAATGACTAAACAAGTGTTCATGTTTATATCAACAGATAAACATGCAATGCATACATAGAGGTAGACATATCTTTAATAATAAATGCCTTAATTTATTCATAGGTGAATTTCCATTCATATCATTCTATTACTATATAAATATAGAATACATATATCATTCTAAGGTCAAAGTATACAGTTATTTAAAACAAAAAAAAGGAAACAAGTAAATTTTCTTCCTGCAAAGAATAAGAAAACAATATCCTGCTATTTCAGTGATTTCATTAGAAGGAAACCTCTTGAAACCCTTTCTCAGAATGTGCTGGAAATAGAAGCATCTCTATGAATGAAGTAATTAATTGGCTTTGCAAAATAGAGAATTAAAGTGATGTCCTCGAAAGGGGACTTTGGTTTAATTCAGGCCAAGGCAAATCAAAACCAAAAGGAAGGTTCATTGACAAAGGCATGCCAGGCTTAGAGAGAGAATTATTCTCAGAATAATCCTCAGTTGGAAAATATACGTAAAGCTTAATTCTAGTGACCAGAACCATAATTCCTTTCACCCAGTGCTAGCCCACAAAACACTGATTCATGGAACTGCATGGTCCAAAGATATAGGAAAGTTGAAATCTACGGGGTTAGAACTTCATATTCATGGACAGGTAATAGGTGAGGGGATAGCCCACAAATACAAAAAGATTTAAGAAAGCTTCCATAAATAAACATAGTATCTGGGCCAGAGAGATAGTCCAGGGAGTAGGACACATCACAGGTGCAGCTCTGAGGCCACTCCCTAGCTCTGACCTTAGGTGCTCCCAAGCACCCCCTAGGGTAGCTCTTGTAGTCTTCAGCACTGCAGGACCCAAGTACTGAATCACACTTAGTTCACTAAGTATTGCAAAGATCACTCATGACCCACAAGGTCCCAGCACTCTTCTGTGGAGGATACCCCTAAACAAATGAGAACTGCAGAGGCTTTTTAAAAATTATGTTAATAAATAGAAATAACTGAATTACTAGTTGTTTAACTACCACAAAATCTGTCTGTCTCTAATCAAAGACATACAATCCCTGATCAGATTTATATCTATTTTGAGGAGTATTATTCATTAGCAATATTATCTAAAGTTTATTCTGATATCTGTTGTATTTCTAACTGTTCACCTAAGATCTATTACTATCAATTTATTCAGTTTCCATAGCTACCCATTTCAATGTTTTAGCCTGTAGCCCAAAGGAAGTTATGGTTCCATTAATAGTTTTCAAAATAAAATGTTTTAAGAAATAAACTTTGGGGTACAGATACCATGGTTCAAATGTGAAATATTTTATTATCTTATTCAAGCCTCCTCAATTTTAATTATTAAATCTCAGTATATAATTACAAAAGTTAACCCTTATACTTTATATTTCTCTCTAGAAAAAAATAGTGTCTCCTAGATAGAAATGATATTATAGCAGGTAGGGCATTTGCCTTGATGGCCAATCTGAATTAGCTGCCCTGGCATCCTACATGGTTCCACTTTCCCACAAGAACTGATTCCTGAGTGCCAAGCCGTGAATAACCTATAAGCATCACTGGTTGTGCCCCTACTCAAAATAGTATCTCCACTTCTGTTGTAGGTTCATTCTCCACCTGTTGGACTGGTGTTATAAAACACAGTTGAGTTATTCTGGCAAAATTCTGATATGAATAATTAATTTTTAGTTGACCCATAATTTTCAGAACTTACCTTTATGTGTTTTTTCAATGTGATCTTTCATGGGCAAGTGTCTATTTTATAAAGAATGTTACATGGTTAGAAATGCCAATATCACTATAAGACTTAGGAGATCTTAAGTTCTCACAACCAGTAATACTCCCTAAAATGTATTTAACGAGACTAAAAAGGTGTTATTTGAACCAACTATTTTATTTTCTATTACCTTTTCCCAACATTGCAAAATCTCCTCCAATGCCACAAAAGCACCAATAAAGTCACATATGGCTAAGATGCTAGTTTCTATGCTAACAATTAGAAAACATAATGATTTTAAATCAACAGAAATGAGAATATTTTGTGAGAACCAGATTATTATTATTTTTTTTAGAAAATGTTGAGAGCCATGACAATAAACTTGTTCATGCATTCTTTCAACTTCATTGATTGGGCAAGCATCTGTTACTTGCCTACTATGTGCCAAGAACCATTACAAGCACTGATCTTTGCAATGAATAAGATAAACAAACTCCTCTTCTTACTCAGCTTGCATTATTCTTCCTGGTAATAAGGAAATAACCTAATGCCAAATTGTAATATGGGCACAGCTGAAAAAACAACCAGATTAAGAAAAAATAGAATCCTGAGAGTAAAAGAATAGTGAGGGTGAATGTGCATGAATTACTTAAATCTAGAGACACCTTCTGGGTAAACTGAAGCATAGATTGCTAGAAAATAAAAGCAGCAACCATGGATACTGAAAAGAAGACCATTCCAGGCAGGGGAGTGAAATTCAAGGTGAAGGCTACTTCACCGGCTTCAACAAAATGCAATGATGCAAAATGCAATTAGAGAGATGAAGGAGGAAGAATTCAAGGCTAAGACACAAGAACAGGAGGACAGATTATGGCTGGACCCACTCACTGAGTTTTGACTTTTATTCCGAGTAATCACAAGATTGCAGAGAAACGATAAGCTCTGGCACACCTTTAAGAGGATTCATTCTGTAACTGTGATGACTAAACCAAGAAAAGGTAAAGATGCAAACAAGGAACCTTCTATAAGGCTATCACAATACACAACAGGTGATAGTGTGGAAACCAGGTTAGGAACTGAAGTGGTGAGACTCAAAATATGCCTGAACTGGTGTTCAGAGAGTGACTTCACACTGAAAGAAGAATAGTTGGGAGCAATGATTCCAAAATATCTGCTCTGTGGTAGTGAAAAAATGTAATTAAATCATGAGTAAATCAGCAATGCAATTTCCTGAACAGCATCTCTCTCCAAACTCAAAACAGGAGCAAAAAAGTAACAGTTGGACTTTAGTCACAAAGTTCAGTGTTCTAATTTATTGTCTTTATTTTATAATTGCTCTAAAAAGAATGATTCTCTTTCCACTGCTTTTGCTATGTATACATATATATTTCTATATAATGCCTATACTCCTGTATCCCAGAAAAGAAAGACAAATAATATCATTCAAATACCAGTAAGTAATCTTTGTAAAATAAAAATTCCCCAAATTTCCCACCCATTATTCAGGAAGCCCTGAAAATTACTAATTCAAATAGTGATGGAGAAAGCATTAAGTAAAAAATTCATGTGTGTTTTTTAAAGATGCCTAAAGAAAAAGTCTGGTGATGGTTTCAATTTATATAATAGAATTCAAAAAAAGTGAACCTCAACTCACTTGAAGAAGCAGCACCTATAAGTAAGTGGATGCCAGCACATGTCCCCACATGAAGCCCCCATCTAATCCAGGTTGTCAAGGAAATATGAGAGGCTACTTGGGGTCATTCAGTGTCAGTGTTCTGGAAGCCTGTCTTGGCTCCATTACCGTTCCAGCTCCTGACAGTTGCTAATGTCAAATGAATGCCCCTCAGTTCATGAGCACTGAGCAGTGAAGCCACAATCTCTGCCATTGCATTCCCAGATAAGGGCTGTGGATCATTCACATCAGATGCTTGAAACAAAAATAAGATTCTCTGATCAAATGACAGTAGGAAATGTTCTATTAACCTTTCTTCTGGAAGCTGACAATGCTACTTTACTCAGGTTCTGTCAAGTCTACTGGTTATTAAATCATCTCCTGCTTCTTCAGCCATTCCCAAACCTAAGATCTAGCCTGAGAAAACAAGAGCCTTCATTAAACCAATGAGAGGAGTAAGCCAACTACAATACAAAGAAAAATCGTAAAATCTACATGTATATATACATATATATTTATATACTATAATATATATAATGGGTATTAAAAATAAATATAATTCTAACAGTGATTACCATGAAAGGCAGAAATGCCTGTATTGAATACAGGCAGTTGTGGGGGAGGAGGGAGATGGGCAGCATTGGTGGTAGGAATCTTGCACTGGGATTTTTCTTTTCTATAACTGAAACCCAACTACAAACATGTTTGTAATCATACTGCTTAAATAAAAATATTATTATGAAAAAAATTAAAGTATGATTAAAAATATAAAAATTTAACTCCCAAATAATTTAAACAAATTAGCGAGATTCAATTCTACTCATAGTTATAGCTTATGTTCCATGCAATAAACCTAACACCAAGAATCATGTCAGGGAACAGATCCTTCTTGCTTTTGGCTGAATTTAGTCTAAGTGACTCATGACAATAAAGTGTGAAAACTAGGCTGATCATCAACAGAGAGAGACAGGATTGGGGAGCACTCACACTCCACTAGCATTTGAGAATGTGGGATGCATTCCAAGAGGAGGAAATCAACCCCAGCAAGCAATAAAGAACCAGTGGACACCAATCAGGGGATGAGAGAGAAATTTCTCTGACACAAGAAGAGACAGTTTCAGCAGGGGACAAAACTGATTTAAGTCAGACCACAGTTTAATATGTATGCATGCACTAGTGTGATAAAGAGATAACACAAATTTACACAGTTCAACAACTTTATGTGAATTTTGTTCAGCTGCTTATGTATTCAAGTCCCAAGAGTCCTGCACAAATAGCAAATCTGGTGGTTTCTGAAAGCTCCAACCATCCCATCTTCTATCTAAGAGAACTCTTACAGATTCTAGGGTATCAGAAAAATGAAAAGAAAAGAGATGTAGACAGGACACTCAATCTCCCATTGCTTTTGGGATCTGTTATCATTCAAAGAAGTTGGTGTTATTTTGTTCCAGAAATAAATGAACAACTAAAGTTAGAGAGTCCTAAGTGAAGTGTAGAATTCTAGTAAACCCTGAGCAGTGCAACTGGGGTGAACTGAACCACATATAATATAACAAAGTTGTTATTTTGCAGCCTAGTCAGTACTCTAAGCCTTCATCAGGCAATGAGGCTCATATCCCAAGATGAGTATTTGTGCTGACATTTTATGAAGGGGCTGAAAGGTAACTGCTAGATTTAAACCATCAGCTTTGCGAAATGTAAATGCCTTTCTGCAGGTAACTGGGCTTTTCGATGTTCATCCATCCTTCACTGACTTAGCTTGAGCTCAAAACTGTTTACAGCTCTGAACACATGCTCTGAGCATGTCCCTAGGCAGAATTCTCAGCAGAAAGCCATTTGTAGTTTTCATCCACACAGAAGTCCAATGGCTGCCACTGCCTATCTGCAGCCTGTGTCAGTGTATTCTTGAGAAGTGGAAGTCAGGAGTGGTAATACCATCAACAAACCAGAATGAAATTCAAAGCTCTTGGCAGGGCTACAAAATCTACACTCCACAGCTTCCTGGAGGACCCTCCTGACAAGACACATGAGATTTTTCTCCTCTGCTGCACCCTCACCTCTCATCACCTCCTCGCACACAATGTATCCCTATGACTATCAGTTCTAAGTTTCTGTCCCAGCTGTTTAAAACATAAACATGCTCCCAGTACCCATGCCTTGTCCCTCAGCCCTGCTGCATTTTGATTCCTAATGCTGACACTATCTGAGATGATTGTATGAAATGGGTTCTACTGTGTACAGAGGCACTGACTTAATAATGTCTGTTAACAATATGCCGAATAGAGGAGGCATATAGAGATCTCCTCCCAGAGACAATGGATGGTCCATAGGAAACTTGGCATAATGAGGACAGTGCAGTGTCTCAAAGGGGATGTGGGACCCAAACAGTGACACCCAGGGCATGTCCTCTGCATCTTACCAACCACATTGTCAGCCCTCGCCTTATATATGACATCATCTCTGGCCATCTCCCCTCACGGGAAAAGGGCGAATGAGAGCTAACAGGGAAATCAAAAGGGTGGAAAAGATAAATCCTCTCTTGTCCCATCCTCAGATCCCCACCCACTGACCTATACCTTAGTGAGACCAGGATTAAAAAAATGACCCGTCTGGAAGAACACGCTTTGTATTCTGCTGGAGAGGAAAGAGGAAAAGGCATTTCCCAAGAATAAGCTTATTTGAGTGAAGGCAGATATTGCTATTCTAAGAGAGCAAGCCCTGCCAATTCTCCCCAAATACAAATTCCTCCTTCTGTTTAGTCTGGGAATGGTTCTTTTCAGGCATGTGGGGGGGCAGAGGGGGAAATGGTCAGACCAAGCTATTTTAAACTTGCTGAGGGTAAGAATGGCCCTTTTTCCCTCTGATTTTCTTCAACCACCCAAATGTCACATTTGCAATGCACTGCTTTCTGGAGGCCTCCAAGGCACTGCATGAAGGTGACAAGAAGCATCACATACTCGTCTTATGACAGGCTGCTCAAGCTGCTGAGTTTTCTAAAAGCTTTGTGACCTATAAAGGAGACGTACAGTATGAATGATGCAAGGGTTGCAGAGAGCATGGGGCACCATCCATCTATTTATACCTCCAGGAAGAAAAAAAAAATGAGCACAGGGCACTCCACAGAGATGCAAGATTCATTGTCAGGAAGAAACAATAAACAGGAGAGGGAGGAGGGTGAAGATGCTGTTAGGGAGAGAGCTCAAAGGGAAGTCATGGCCCCTGATTTCTCAGTCTCTCCAAAATTCTGATGGTTTGGAGACAACTTTATTGGAGAGAACTTTATCCTGGATGCTCCCCTCATACTGTAAAAAGCATCATCAGTACTAGGGAATGTCCCTGTCACATTTCAAGACTACTTGCACCTCATATATACAGATAGGCTCACATTTGATTAGAATCTCTACCCATCTGGTGAGACTGTCAATGGTAGGTGGTAAAACAGTGTTTTTCAGGTTTAAGAACGTATCTGAAAGAGTCTTACAGATACTTATGTGATTTGATATTAGAAAAAGGGGGGGGGCAAAAAGACTTAATCAGATACAATATGGTAAAAGATTATTTTCCCAAGACATGCAGTTGGTTTCTCTAACTGGTGAAATATTTCCAGCGGGACACAAGAGGAGCGGGCAAGCACAGCTGTTAACACTTACTGCTGCCTGGCTGGAGAATATAATGCCAGGCTTTCCCTCTAGACTTTTAGCTGTATCTGCCCTGAGTAGCAGAGTGTGGCGCCCCATAGAAATTGCTGCTCTTTCGTCACTCCTGTAGTTCTGAAAAACCCGTCAGATTGACTTGCTCTTGGGTTTATTTGATGAATCAGTGGGAGTGCTGACAACTGGTAAATGTAGGTGGTGGTTTCTAAGGCTCAAGATGAGGTATTTCCTAGGTGACCTTTCCCAATCTACAGGAGCTCAACCTTGGAGTCTGGATTCTGTCACAGAACACTAAGTGATTTCTCTGAAATCATCTGAGGTTCAGATTACAAATATACTCTGCCTCTGACATCCCAACTCTCTGCATTATTTCTGAGATAATTCCAGGGCAGCTCTATTCTTTTATTATCTGCTGCAATCTCACTGGGTTTTAAACATTATTTTTTATTTTATGTGGTTTTACAACAGTGTCCACATTGTTATTTATAGTTGCAAAGACTCTTCATCACCAGCTTGTCAGCATGGCATATAATATGTGTGTGTGTGTGTGTATATATATATATATATATATATATATATATATATATATATATATATATATATATCATAGAATAGTACTCAACTAAGAGAAAGGATGGAATCATGTAGTGGAGTTGGATGGTATCATACTAAGTGAAGTGAGTCAAAAGGGAAAAGACAACCATCAAATAGTCTCAATCATATGTGGGACATATAGAAACCAAGCAAGGAATAAAGTAGACCTCACTGAGACAGTGTTCCTATAGTGTCAACATCTGTGGTGGCTAAGAGTGGCAGAGAGAAGGGGGATACTAGGACCCAGAAATTTAAATAACTGGGCATTTATTACCTGCATCACAATCTTTTCTCTCACAGCCCCACCTGGAAAGCCAGACTTGTGTTGTAAATGATTGAGATCAAAGACAAATCACATTTTAGTTTTTAGGATTCAAGATCATTTTTTAGCTCTTTAATGTTGATCCTTTGTGATCAGTCAAAGACATTCTTAAGCCAGCTTTTCCCCACATAGAAAGCAATGATTAACGAATGATCAATGGGCAGAGGAAAAATAATAAGCATGCCTTGATGAAACATTCCTGTAGGATAAAAACAACATAACCCATTGGGCTTAATATCTAGGTAGCACAGAGTAAGATTTCTCCCCAATGCTATATTTGTGGGTTTTTTGTTTTTGTTTTTGTTTTGTTTTTTTTTTTTTTGGGCCACACCCTGTGATGCTCAGGGATTACTCCTGGCTGTGTGCTCAGAAATTGCTCATGGTTTGGGTCAAAACCAAAGTCTGTCCTGGGTCAGTCGCATGCAAGGAAGATGCCCTATCACTGCACTATCACTCCGGCCTCTATATTTGTGTTTTGTTTTTTTTTAAATAATTTTCTCTTTATATGAGAATGCCCCTTGAATGCCTCTTTAAATGCCCCTTGAAACTATTTTTTATAGCTGCTTATTGTAATGGGAAATAAAATCAATTAGTTTTAGCAAATGCTGGCTATCAATAGTGCTAATTGTTGGCAGTAAGGCAAAAGTAAATAAATATTAAAAATATTCTTTTATGACATCAGCACACCTACAGTTGAGTGATTCAATGTGAAACTGATTCATCAGGATTTATATTTATGGAGCTATACATATGCACAAAATTCAGTGCTTGAAACTAAGAGAATGATTTGAAAAGGCAATTAACCAGGTATTGTAAGGATTTTTTTTTCTTTTTACCTCTAAATTGCAAACTAAGTTTGGAGACCATAGTTGGTGCTCAGGGGATACTTTTAATTGTACTTGGTGAAACATGTGATGCCAGGGATGGAAGCTAGGCTTCCCACTTTCTTACTCATCCCAAGCATTTATAATTATTCACAAACTACTAATGGACATAAATTCTGAAAGACTTAGCCCACAAATTCTAACCTTAACACACCTCAGTGCTGTTAACTGAGTGTTCCATTTGTTATTTCTTTTCACCACAAGTAGAGAGCATTTGTCTATTACCCTGTCATTTCAGGAGGCCAGTGCAAGTCAGTGAGATGGAGACTTCAAGAGGCTTTATTAAAACCAGAAGATGTGTGAGTGAGTGTGAAATCTGATAAATGATAAATATGGTGCAATATGGAATATGCTTGGAAGAAACCATGGTTATTTCTCCCCTACAGAGCCACATGCAAATAAAGAGGAAAAAGTCTTTTCCTGAGATAAGCCACTAAAATACTGTGGTGGTTATGACCTAACTGACTACTATGCATACCTGAAAATTCCCCCTCAAATCAAAATCAATTTACATTTAGTCATTTTTAATTATTTTTAAAGATGAAACATGTAATGTCAACATTAAATTCATTTTTATCAAAATCCAAACCACAAAAAGATATCACCTCCATAACTTTGCAAATAGCTTGTATCAAAAATGTCAGAAATAACAAGCCTTAGTCAGATCCAGAGAAAAGGAAACTCTCTATACTGTTGGTAGCTACATAAACTTGTTTACCTTTTATGGAAAACCAGTACCGAAAGTCCTCAAACTATTACTGATAGATTCACTAGTTTATCTAGCAATGCTCTTCTATAATATCTATCCAAGAAACACAAGACAGTATTTTAAATATATATGTTGTAAATTAGCAATATATCTATATATTGTTAACTTCCAATTAACAATCTTACTAACTATAAATTTATTTAAGATCATAAAAATAAAAACAAGGAAAAAATAAAATAAAAACAAGGCATATGATCAATAACAGCCTCATAGAAAGAAGCTGTGGACCATATACACCAGGGAATACTATTCAGCTCTAAGTAAAGATGAAATTCTGCTTTTTGGATTGAACTATAAGAAATTATAATGAGTGAAATAACTCTGAAGCAAAAAGATAAATATTGAACAATGCACTCCAAGGTAGGATATAATATACTATAAAGAAATAAAGCAAGTAAATAGATAAAACCAATGAGAAACAATCCCTGGAGTATGAAGACCTGAGTTTCACAAAAGGTAGGAGTGAATAGGAGGGGTGATCAGAACCTCTAAACAGAGGTTCTTGGTCATGAGTATGGTGTGGGGACACAAACCTATAACCCTGAAAATATGCACTTCCACATACTAACATTACATCAACTGAAAAAATAAAGATTTGTCAATTTGAAAAATGAACCATTTGATGAAGAACTAGATTCATGTGATATAAATGTTTTAAGACAATGGTTCTTGAGTAGTTTGGCATTTACTACCCAATGAGACTAGTAGAGAGGAATGAGGGAACCAATGACCCCAAGAAGGAGGCATTCCCCAAAGGAAAGGAGAAGACTTTGAAATCATGTGTCTAGTGCATGGAAAAAAGTGCCTCATGGGAGTCCTAGACTTGGCAGAACCCCATTCACATGAGAATAAGCCAGGCAGACAAAGATGCAGGATCATTAAAGAAGCAAACGGGTGGCTGTAGTCTCAGACCTGGGATTTAGAAAACCTGTTTTTGTGGTCTGAAGGCAACCATGAAGTAAGGAACAGTAAAAATGGGAGATAGAGACACCATAAATAAATAATAATTAATAAATAACTCATTAGTCATCCTGTTCCAGAAGCATACCTTGAGTGACTGTGGCTGACAGGAGGAAATCTGAGGTAGCAACAGCCCTCCAACTCCAGAAAGAGGAGGCCAGAGCTACAGGTGTTGTCCCAGCTTCAAAACCACTTATCTAGTAAATGATGTCCCAAATTTGTCATTCAAAAACTTCCACTTCTTGGGCTTTTCATGGAAATTTAAGTAGTATCATATTTGTAAAAAGACTTTGGGAAGGCATGTGGCTTTTGAAAAAGTCAATCAATGTATTGCATCCTGTCACCTATATCAGCATTTCTCACAGTGGCCAAATGACCCCACCCCCAGTAACCGCCCCCCAAAGGACCACAAGTGAAATTCAATACATGCTGGTGGTGTGGGAATGGGGAGGGGAAGGAGAATGACTTGAAAATAGGTGGCCAACAAGTAGAACAGAGACAAGTTAGGAAGAAAACAAAATCAGAAGAGGGCAAAGTAAGTAAATGATCAAGAAACACTGACTTAGCTAAGACATTATTACCCAACTACTTTCCTTTCCTTTACTCCTTTACTAACCACATTGCTTTTAATTATGTCTTCTTATCTCTCCACTTATGCAAATTCACCGCTTATGGCTCAGCTCTAATGCTACTTATTTTACAGAGACTTTCCTAAATGTTCCTGACCTCCCAGAAAATTATTGTTTCTAATTCTGAGCCATGATTATATATATATATATATATATATATATATATATATTTTTTTTTTCAATAATATAATTTTTATTTTAACCATAGTGGCTTACACAGTAATATTTTAGGTACATATTAACAATGAATCAGGGGAATTCCCATCACCGCCATGATTATATTTTTATATTTTCTAACTACTGCGAAGACACATTTTTCTCCCATAGCAAGTGTTACTTCATAGTCATCATATCTACTCACAAAAGAATTTAGCTATATTGCCTTAAATGTATTCATTCTTAAATAATTTTAATTATATGTAATTATTACTTATAACTGCATGAAACTCCTTCGTATAATACACAGCTTCTTATTCTTAAAACTTAGAAAAAACTACATAAAATTAATCATTTTTGCTTTGATCTACCAATAGTCAATAAGACAGGTTTAGTTTCTGTCCTAAATGTCATGAATGTCGATGACAATCCTAAATCTTTTTACACTCTGATATAATGCACACACATGTACCCCTAATTTCTGGGTCCCCAAAACATAGAGAAGACTACTCGTCCTTTATTGACCAGTTAGTGCCTTTCATTCCAAAGTCATAACACTGTAGTTTATTTCCCCAGATCCCACTGCTTTACACAGAACTTTTCTTGTTACCCTTTGTCTCTATGTAATAAACAGACATCCAAAAAGTGTCAAGTCCCTACATGTAGAAGACTTTGGAGAAAAAAAAAATTACACTTGATTATCAGCTAGCTATAGTAGTTAAATCATTACAATCTGAAATGAATAGTCTGGCTAGGGTCTTCTTGGCTATATAAATAATAAAATTCAAGTGGACTCCAGAACAATTACACTGATGACAACTTTTCTACAATGCTATAGACTTTTCTTTTTGAACTTTCTTTTAGAACTTTTTCTTCTTTTGAACTTTTCTCTGGAGCCAGCTTTCTTTCAGTAACCTGTAGGACAATAGACCCTGCCCCTCCAACCAACACCGGTTAATTTATTTTTTGTCATTAATTACTTAGTAATTTAAGTCTCTTTAATGGTAAAACTAAGAAATTAAATCCTCACTGTTCCTTATAAAATAGAGAAGCCTGGGAAATATCACAGTTGGTAAACCTGACTTTAACTTTTCACCCCTTAACATCACTGATGCCAGCCAGCTCTTTCAAATAGCCTTTCAATTCTCATCCATTATGGTCAATGCTTAATTAGATATTTGGGACTCATACATGAGTCTATGATTTCAATTTTTTCTTTGTATCATAGAGCACTCAAATAAAAACAGCCAGAACACATTTAAATAAAATAACTAATGTTAGAAAGTATAGCCACATAAGTAAGAGATTATATAGTTAGCTCATATAACCAAGAAACATTGTCACAAAGCAAAGTTTTACTAGATTGAGCTGTCTGTTCCTATTTTCTCCAGACTGACTTAGTGTGACATTCTCGTGTTAAAAACTGATCTTTAATGGAAAATCTGTCAGGGAGACAGGGGATGAAAGGAGGGTGCAGAGGCCTTCCCATTTTCTTTTTAATGTAATTCAAAACAGATTAAAAATACAATAAACTTCTTGTATTTTGAAAACTCCTATACAGCCAGACAAGAAGGTAAAAACCAAGAAAAACGTGATAGAGGCCCCTTTGCCTAAGGCATTTACCGTATTATAAAATCAAAATATTTTGACTGAGAAATTAGTAGTACACTCAATATTTTCAAGAGCAGTAAGTCACATATTCAATAAGATTTTTATTTGGTTCCTTCATATGTTACAGCAATGAATGACTGCTCATTAATGGATGATGGCAGTAATTTTCCCTTTCCTGATTGTAAAGAATTGGTACTGTGGGCATAATAAATAAAACTTGCCTTATGTTTCTCTTTCTCCTATACTAACTAGAAGATAAATTTATATAAGGAGACAAAATCTATATTGGATGCATATGTAAATATTAAATAAAAAGCAAATGGAAGTCCTATTCCAATTTATTTTGGTCATTCTAACTTGGAAATCTTTATGCTTACAATTCCACCCTTCCAAAATTAGCTGAATGGATGACTGTGATACTGAAGTTACATGATCATTTCTTAAGCAGTTACAGAAAAATTCTACCTAGGAACTAAGAGAATATTTCAAGTTTTAACTTTAATGATTAATTTATAAATAAATAGGAGATGAGAAGGAACAAGAGAATCAAAAATCCAGAAAACAGGGTTCATGATAACAAGCAGTGAATGAACAGAACAAGGCATAGTAGCATCTCTCCACTTGAAATTAATCACATAAAATGGACTCAGTCAGAACCCAGGTTGATTTAGCTACTATGTGATGACAAAAGCTATTAGAAAATATTCTCCACTTCTAGCACACTTTGTGCCTAAATACATGCCATCTTATCCATGCACTATTTTACACTGATTTTGAGATGAATTATTTTTGAACTCTATTTTCCTTTTGTATTACCAAAGTGCTAAAAGCAATGTCAACATATGGAAATAATTATTTCTATGTATTCACACAACTATGAAATGTTAAGAAATGCATTAGTCTTAAGATATAAAATATCAGGCATATAAACTACACCTTATTATATACAGCTGACTTATTTAAGGAAGGAATTACTGGGTGGCTCAACTCTTCTGTCAAGCACTCAATAGCCAGCTAGGCTCAAGGTAAATTACAATTTTAGAAGGATGGATTTTTAGTGATATTTTAGAGCATTCCTAAAAGATAAAAAGGAAGTCTTAGTGAACCCTAGAGACAATGAAAGTTAATCTTTTCTAGAAACAGTCTTTACATCCAAGAGATGAAGTCTTCTTTACTTAGAGAAAGGTCTCAGTGTCAGAGGCAGACTTAAATGGGTCTTCTGTGAAAAGACATTTAAAATGAAATAATTACTGCATTGACTTCATGGAAAAAGTAATCCCTTTACTTTCCATAAAAGGAGGGCTAGCTAAAACTAGTGGGGAGTAGGAGAGCTTTAATAAGAGCAGCATGGTGCTAACCCTCTATTCAGTTCAATTTAATTTCTGCTTGTTTGGGGACCTTACTTGGTAGTACTAAGTCAGTGGCTACTCCAAATTCAAGCTCTAGGACAGTTGCCTTCATGCTCAGGGGGACCATGAATTGAATCTGGGCTTACCTCATGCAAACCATGCAGTTCAACCCTTATTTTCTCTCTCCATATCCTGGTTTATATTTGAGTTGAGATCATGAAGGATGTCATCAGGATGTGTAAATCATATGAGTAATAGCAAGTCCATCTATCTACTGCAGGCTCACATTCTCCAATGAGCAGCACAAAATGGAGACTCGTGCAATTTTGCCAAATATATAAAGGCTGGATTAAACATAACACTGGTTCCCAAATGCTGGACTTGAAAAATATCACCAATTTATAGAAATTTATAAAAAAAAACTTTATAGAAAATATATAGAAATTTATAGAAAAAAAGGCTATACTTTTGTCACAGGTTATCTCTTCATCTTGAGAAAGAAAGCTGTTTGCCCATTTCTAGCATGCAAACAAAATTACAATATAAATACATCTGTACATTTGTCATGTGAGCCTTAGGATAGCTGTGTCTATGCACACAGATAGAATCATTATGTAGACAAGAAAAAAAAAAAAACATCTTTTTAGCAACTTATAACCAGCAGAACTGACCATTCAGGAACCCCTCATCTGCTGTTCACAAAATGTAGGCCTGAAATCATGTAGCTCAGAAAGTGATTTGAAACATTTCTAAGAGCCCATACAGAAAAAAGAAGACAGAGTAGAAAAGCCAAGTCATCGCTACTGAAAGTAGAAAAATTATGGAATTCAGTTTCTTATATGTTGAAAAGAAAGTACAGAACCCTGAGGAAGCTAACTACATTTTCTTTCATTCTAAACTGTACTAAGGCTCCCAGGGTTCATTTAAAATGATATATTTTTAAAGGTTTGAGTATGAGGTATAACATCTGAAGAAGTAGTGGCTTTCTGCAAATGTGTATGTGCTCTTATTGAGAATAGGACTGCAAATGAGGTTATATTTCCTCTCCTTGAAGTAAAAGTATAAGATATTTCTTTTACTCTAACTCTACAGATGGGAGTTTGTTAAGACTAAGTTCAGACCCAGAAAAGTAACTCTTGCTACTCCCAGAGAGTAAAGGTGACCAGACACTCACATTTTAGAGAGAAAATCTTCCATAAATTCCCAGTTGTTCTGACTAAATATTTCCCTCCTAGAATTGTAGGTCACTGAAACTGTCAGTAATTTCTGGTCTGTTATTCCAATAAGAAACGTCTGACTTAAGCACCATAAAAGTCTTGGGAAAAACATTTCTGAACACTGGTGGGCTCAGGGGACTGATAATGGAATATGAACCTTTCACCCCAAAAATGGTTTCTTGGGAACCCGGAGAAGCATGTTTTTTCAGTATAACCCTCCTGTACCCTCCATTTTCTCAGGTAGAACTGAGACACTCAGCAGTTGCTGTCTGTCTGGGTAACAGAAGTCTTTTCAAAGATCAGGGTTTCTTTAAAATCCTCTGTCAAGATCACTGATAGGTTAAAAACAATTTCATACAGTCAATTGGAGATGTGGTTAAAATGCAGACTGACCCTGCAAAACTTTGAATTTAAATGGCAAGAATCTAGTCCATCTTAATTTTCTAATTTAATTGGAGGATAACACCAAAAAGTTTCTACATCAACAGACCATGTAATAAAGTGCAAAAATAGAAAAACTAGTGGGGAAAGGGGACAAGAGAGCAATATCAAGGCCTGATTTGTCTGTCCAGATTTTTGTATTGGACACAATTTTTGTATTGTACTTAGATCAGATTTGTAGTTAAAAAATCTGACCATGTCTGGCTACATATCAAGACTACAATATAAATGCATCTGTGTATTTGTCATGTGAACTATAGGAGAGCTGTGGCTGTGTACAATAGAATCATTATTCAGTCAAGGAAAATAACACATCTTAAGCACCTTATAGCCAGTAAGAGCGTTCAGGAATCAAACTTCCTACCTAAATCTGCTCTTTTTCTCTCTCTCTTTTTCTTTCTTTCTTTCTTTCTTTCTTTCTTTCTTTCTTTCTTTCTTTCTTTCTTTCTTTCTTTCTTTCTTTCTTTGTTTCTTTCTTTCTTTCTTTCTTTCTTTCTTTCTTTCTTTCTTCTTTTCTTTCTTTCTTTCTTCTTTCTTCTTTCTTTCTTTCTTTCTTTCTTTCTTCTTCCTTCTTTCTTTCTTTCTTTCTCTTCTTTCTTCCTTCCTTTCCCTTCCTTCTTCTTCTCTTCTTCTTTCTCTTCTTCTTTTCTTTCTTCTCTCTTTCTTTCTTTCTTTCTTTCTTTCTTTCTTTCTTTCTTTCTTTCTTTCTTTCTTTCTTTCTTTCTTTCTTTCTTACTCTTTCTTTCTTCTTTCTTTCTCTTGTCTTTCTTTCTTTCTCTCTCACTCTCTCCCTCTCTCTTCTCTCTCTTTCTTTTTCTCTCTCTCCCTCTCTCTTCTCTCTCTCCCTCTCTCTCTCTCCCTCTCTCTTCTCTCTCTCCCTCTCTCTCTCTCTCTCTCTCTCTCTCTCTCTCTCTCTCTCTCTCTCCTGTAACAGCTTTCACAACACCTGCTTCCTTCCAACTTGATAGATTTTGTTTGGTGCCCATTCACTGTCATTGTCATTGTTGTACAAAAAGAAAACAAAACAAAAATCTGTGACATGTGGGATTGGTTTGGTTCACTGTTTCAGAACAGATGAAGGGCTTGGAACTGGACAAGGTGCTTTGAGTTTACAAGGTGATATGAACCTGAAAAACGGTGAAGTATTGGGAAGGGATGAGAAATCTCAAGATTTCACGAAACAACAAATTAATACTGAGGATCAATAACATAACTGCTAATTACAGATGTGTGACCTTAGTAACTGAGTAAAAAAATGCTTCATAAGCTGCAATCTTAGCAACTATACAGTAACAGACTGTAGGATCTCTATCAGAGGAGAGAGACACCCAGATGACACCAGCCTCTCTCCATGAGGGATTCAACATTCCAGCAGGCACACAGAAGATGTACCATAAAATAAACTTATAGATCAAATACAAACTGAGATTATATTATAATGCACAAAGCATTGAGTGTATAAACTGTTGACAGTAAAATCCCTCCCTCCTCTTGCTAAAAGAACTATTTTCATACTATGATAAATCTGTAGAATCCAGTCCCCAATAGGAATTAGGGAGGTTTCTTCTAAATAGCCACAGGAGGAATATCTCTGCCAAATATTTACCTATCAACCTGATCAAGCCCAGTACGGTATGTAAAACCCCTTGTTTTTTTGACACTTTAGGTTCCTTAACAGAGGTTATCAGCTCTGTTAAGATTCTGTGGAATTTATTGCTTCTTCTGTATATTCAAACTATGGTCTTTTTTTTTGGGGGGGGGGGAGGGCACACCCAGTGACGCTCAGGGGTTACTCCTGGCCATGCTCTCAGAACTTGCTCCTGGCTTAGGGGACCATAGGGGATTCTGGATAGAACCTAGATTCATCCTAGGTCAACTGTGTGCCAGGCAAATGCTCTGCCACCACTCTGGCCCCATAACTAAGGTCTTTTTTTCTCTCAACTAAATCTGCTGGGAATTTAGAGCTTGGCTCAATCTGATAAGAAACCTGGGAGAATGGATTTCTCAGCACCCTATAACTTGTTTTGAACTTTTTTTTTTATCCTTGAAAAACATCATTGACAAGCTGTTCTACTGACTTAAAATTGCTCTTTAGCATGAGAAAGATATAATCCCAATGCAATAAACTCCACCTTCCTCAAATACTATATTGAATCCAATATGAGGAACACATATAATGACTCATATCTGTTCAATATCTACACTTCATAATATTGTGAACATTTAATTTCCAAGTAAGAATTCTTACTGGATCTAGAAGTTACTGAAACTAGCAAATATCACCTGAAAATTATTCTCACAGTCTCTCTCTATACTGGACCCTCATGTGGAATAGGTAAGAGTAGAGTTTTCTCAAATCCTTTTCCGGATTTTCAAATGCCTTAGCTGCTTTGCTATTTCTCAGACCTTGCTTGATGTTATTCTCAGAGAATATCAATGTTATACATTATTTGTAATGTTGTGGGAGCCTCATTACATCTGCATCAAAAACAGAGTCCAAGAAAAAATATATTAAAATTAAATAAAAACTGAATTTAGAGTTCAAAAATCATTGATAACCCAATATTTCTATAAGCAAATATTCAATACTGGTCAGGTTAAGAAAAAACAGCTATATTTAAAATATGGTGGCCATTAACATGATTTGCAACTATGCCTGTTCATTTCCACAATATGTCTGAGAAAATGTTTACTATCTGAAAAGATTGTATAAAGGAAAGAGTTTATGAACAATAAATACAAAAAATTGCAACGGGACATGCTTTATCTGTGTAGGGTAATTACTTCCAATGGAAATACTTCTCTCCCCTTACTAAAATTATATTCTGAGTATTTTTATACTGTACTTACATCATGACATTGAAATATGATATGATATTTATAAAAAATTTACTTAATTTGGCTTTGGATTTAAAAACCAATTGCAGACTAAATAAACCAGAAAAATACACAAAAGCTATCTCAACAAAGTAGTGTCAAATGTTGATTTTTCAGCTTTGAAAGTAAAATATAAAGACTATAAGGATACTAACAAAATATACATCAGCACAACTAATGTCATTTCTATGATGGCTATATATGTGTAGCCTATATAGTTCTATTCCCCTGCCATTTCATTATGAAGTCTTGAACTATACCTGTGCTCCCTTTAATCTTATATAGAGAAAAATCTCATGTTTCTAGAAAACCATATTTCTTTTCTGATCATAGAGTCTTCTCTTTCTCCTACTTGAGGTCCCAACCTACTGAATCATCTACTTCTCTCTCATGGAAACAAGAGTCATAGGTCTACAGTGTCTAACAAAGGTCAGAGGGTCCTACCATAGGCCTATGGAAGGAATTGTTCATGAAAGTTCAATCAGGTCAATAAGATAACAGGAGAATTTCTGGGAAGTACTAGGAATGTTCCTCATTCTTCAATCATCATCATTATTATTAAGAATGAGGCCCAGAAATATGACAGCTATACTGCTAATCTCTGTAAAAGAACAAAGTCAAGAAAATTACAGAAAAAATAGACCCAGAATTATTTGAAGAACATCAACCGTAAAACTTTAGAGATTTCCATTTTAGATACAAGACACTTTCATTAAAATATTTATTATTTTCAGTGGGGTTTTTAGTCTCTGTCAATAAAAGAATACTCAAATACATTTCATCATTTTATTCTTAGATTTCAAGAATAATCTTGACCAGGAAATGGCATAATACAAGACTGAATACTGCTTTTGGACTGTAGTGTGAAGTTTAAAAATGCTGTTCAAATAATACAATTAAAAAATGGGAATATCTGAATAGACACTCTCCAAAGAGGTCATACAGATAACTAATAAGCATATGAATGCCTGCTCACCACCACCAATGTAAATGCAAATGAAAACCACAAAGGAGCTACAATCTCATGCCTATAAGAATGATCATATCAAAATAAACATGTGTTGAAGAGGGTGTGGAGAAAAAGAAAATCTCTTGCATTGTTGGTGGGAATATAAATTGAAGCACTCATTTTAGATACCGCTTTAAAGCTTCCACTGCAAATTAAAATTAGAATTACCATATATCCAGCAATTTCATGCCTGGGTATCTTTTGAATATGGCAACATTAACATGAAAAGTGACATTCATTACAATTTTTGTCGCAATGTTATTATAGTAACTAATGCCTATAGATAGGCTAGATAAAGAAGTGGTATCTTCATATGTCATTAAACTATTAAAAATGTCAATGTTTTTCATTTAAAAAATGAAGAAACTCAAGGGAATTATGTGGTATGAAAAATAGCTGAAGGAAAAAGATAAGTATTAGATAATTCTAACACGATTAGATAATTTTATAATATAGGAAGTAAAATTGATTAAGGAACAAAACAAAATAAAAATGAACTCAGAGGACACTGATGACAGAATTAAGGCCAACTGAGGAAAGGAAGGTAGGAATAAATGAAAGAGCAAAGAGTATTTAAGAAAGAATTGTGCCCTTTATGTTTTCAGTAAAATAAATGAGGATCAAGGAGGCAATTAAGACTAACAACACTAAATAAACAAGACTTGGTAAGCTAAATAAGCATAGGAATTAAATCTTTTGAGCTTATGTGTTGATATACATATATAAAAAGAAAAGGGGAAAAAGAGAACTTCGAATTTTTTTCTCTTTGCCCTCAATATCTCAAACTCAGAAATAATGTCTGAATATGACAAATGTTTGGATAATAAATTCTTCACTCACTGTCATGAAATGCTGATCTAAGTATCATGTGAACTGGTGAACTGAGCTGTGATTCATATCAGTGTGATGTTGGACACATCAATTATCTGTAAATTAGAATAAAAGCTTTACAAACATCCACAGTAATATATAATCACTGATTTTGGGAAGTTACTTGTAAAGAAAGCAACAAAACCTCCTTTGAAGTGTACATGCAAATGCTTACAGATTAATCCTTGACATCAGTCGGATCACCAGCCCACTTAATCTATTAAAACTCTCAGAAAACAAAAAATAACCAACCTTACACAATATGTCATTAAACTATGACATCAGTTAGATCACCAGCCACTTAATCTATTAAAACTCTATTTTAGCACTCAGAAAACAGAAAGTAGCCAACCTTACACAGATAACACAATATATCATTAAAGTATGGCATACACAAATACATCTTTAGAAAGGTTTATACACAATAGAAAAGACCATTATTATCTTTGATGATTATTTTTATTATTTCTTTTCACTTGATGTTCTTCAATGAAAATTTAAAGGAGTGAAATAATGTCTACTACTCTGGATAATTCAGACAAAGCTACATTTATGTCTAAGTCACAAAGGTGGACTTTACCCCCATTTGTCAATAGGATAAACATGTGGTCCTGTCACATAACTCATGCCAAAATGAACCCCCATCATATAAAATTAATATTCATTGTACCTCAGAAAAGCTAGGAAAATCATTTTTCATTACTAGAAATAATGGAATTGATAAGAATAGTGTTTCTTTCATTAAACAACACGTTTGACACATCAACAGCTCAGTTCCACAACTAGTCTCGATGTCCAGGCTGAATACTTTGGAATGGGGATGGACAGATTCCCCTCACTTCCAGAAAGATCCATGGTCACTGCACCATACCTACTCTGACACATAAAAGGTCCAGTTTACAGTGTCTGAAATGGTAGCCACACAACACCTCCAAATTTCGTAGTAATTCATAGGAGAAATATAGCAACTTGGAATGAAAAGTTGCTTAGAAGTCCACAAACTTCAATGAGCAAAAACAATACACAAAAGGTTCAATCAGCACTAATCAACTACAGAAAATCTTCAATGACTTTTAATAAGCACCATTGTGAAATGTAAAAAATGATCATAAATTTACCTTTATTGACCTAATTTATAATTCCACATGCCATTTGTTGTAACAAGCAAACTGAAATAAATTTATTGTGCCTAGTAAGAGGGCAGAATTGGGGTGAAGGTGGGAAACTGGGGGCATTGGTGGAAGAAAGGTCTCACTGGTGGTAGAACTGGTGTTGGAACAGTGAACTGTGTTATGAACAACTTTGTAAATCAATGCTTTAAAAATAAAATAACATTAAAAACTTAAAAAGACAAGTTTCCTAAAGCTGGGAATGTGGCTCAGTGATAAAGAACATGGCTTACATGTATGAGACCTGGTTTCTATATTCAATATTGTAACATGCATATATTCAAAATAAAAAGAAGAAAAATATTAATTATCAAAAAAACCTTTGGGAAAATACTGTTTTCATAAATTACACACACAAAACTTTTTATTTTATTTTTTTGGTTCTTTAAATTTTTACATGGCTGAAACTGGGTGTGAAAGGCCAGGCCTGGATCTTCAAAGAATTTCATCTTTGAGAGCCTCATCTCATGCTGTATCTTTTATTTTCATGACATTTAAAGTTATTACTGTGCTCTTAGAGAGAATGACAGCATAGCAACCAGATCAAAACACACTCTTGATATCAAGGGGGTAAGGAGGATAGTAAGTGCTTCCCTTACACAAAGGACTCCATTTGCAGGAACAATTATTACTCTGAAAATTTAAAGGATAGAGTAGAAATATTAAACCTGCAAATCCAGAATATGAAAAAATTATGGCCACACTCACAGCACATAGAGTCTTGCCCAGCCAACAATAGTACAATGGTTAGGGAATGTACCTACTATGTGTCTTGCTGGGTTCTATACCTGGGTTTAATTGCCAGAATCACATGGTCCCTTGATCACTGTGGAGTACAGTTCTGGTGACACCAAGCTTGCAAGATATGACCTTGAGGAATTCCAGTGTCTTCAGGTTAACCCAGATAATCTGTGCATTGCAGAGCTCAGCATCATCATATACTTGGCCTCTTGCTTTGAAACAATGTCCCAGGGGAAGCTGTCCTACTATAACAAAAGTGATTTTCCCTGGATCTGAGGTGTAATTCAACTATGGGGATTAACAGCAGCTTTTCCATTAACCATTTTACTTTCTAAAGAATACATTTAGAAAAAAGGCTGTAACTATGACCCTCCCCACACCCTAATCCTTTTCCAGTCCAGTGGTTTTATATATAATAGAAGGAGGGAGTGAGGTGTCCAGAATGTCAGTCAATTTATCTTTCCACACTAGGAGTTTTTATTTCAAATAATTTCAAAGAAAAGGAGCTATCCATACAGTAATTCATTTCAACCTTGCTCTATTCCATGACTGGAAGAACTTTAGTTTGGCAGAACTTTGCTTTTACTCATGATGTGAAGAAACACAAGCCCCATACATAAAAATAAACTATTAGAATCATTCATCTCCAGTACAAAATGAACAATTTATCTTCTGACTATAGGGAACCAGATACAAAAAGATTAATCTAAGACACAATATTGATCAAGTCCAAAGGCATTTTTATCAAGTCATTAATATTAACATAAACTTCTTGAATTAAAAATATATATACTTCCTAACAGCTATGGCTTGTACATTTGCTACACCATGATCTAGGAATGTTTGCTGAATCTCTGGACAAAGTATATGCACAGCACATAGAGAAGTAGAATCTATTTAACATAGGTTCAGTAACTAGTCACATCCTTCACAGAGGTCTCGTCTACATTTTCAGTGAGCTCACAACTTCTATTTCACATCTTTAAAAGTATCTTTTCAGACCTGCTAGATTAATCACATTTATCAATAGAAATGTTCACCTTCACTTCACATGGGATAATGAGGAGTCCCTGAATTCTTTCATTGTTCGTACAATCCCCTAAACTAACATGGGTATTTTCTCTACTTTGTTCTTTTCAGAAGAAAGAAATGCAGACATGAAGAGCTGCTTGGCAGTTAATCATACTTTCAATTAACAGGCCCTGCTACTGTTTATCTTTAGACAGCCGTGGAAATTTCCAAGACTGTAAAGTCGGCCAGGACCATTAGAGGGAGCTACAGGTAATATTAATTTCTAGGTGTATGTACGGTATTCAGATGAGCCAGAGATAGAAAATGCAAGTGTTTAATGCAATTTTTTTCTTACTAATGCGATTTTTATTACGATTATTCTGTAAGCGAATAATCGCAAATACTGTAAAAAAAAAAAAAAAGAAAAGTAAAGAAAATGCAAGTGACCTGAAGATATTGATAAACAGGTTGGAATATTGCAAGTAACTCTGATTTCCACTCCAAAGCCCAGTAGAGCACCATGTCCCTGAAAGGCCAATAGCTAATTTGCTCCAAGAGTCTGTCTAATACGACAAACTTGGAGGAAGTTCTTTGGGAATATGGGCTCTAAGAAAGCGGAAACGTTGTTCACTTGCTGAGATTCAGAACATCTGATGCTCCCTGAAAGTATCCTCACAAAGCTTTTGAAGGTTTGAAATGATACAAGATGGTGTTGCCAAGTTCATGAGGTAACTTAAATATGCACAGAAAACATGGGGATGAATAAATGTGTGATACAGACTGCTGAAATCAAGACATACAGAAATTAGTATCTGTTTCCTATATTAGTGAATAGTCCTGTTTGGAATATTGAAATAAATTTAGGGCCAGAGAGATAATACAGTAGGTAGGGCATTTGCCTTGCATGTAGCCAACCCAGATGTAGTCCCTGGCACCTCATATGTTCCTTTGAGCACCACCAGAAGTATTTCTTGAGTGCATAGCCAGAAATAAGCCCTTAGTTTTGCCAGGTCTCCCCCCCACAAAAAAGGCAAAACAAAGGAAAACAAATTAATTCAACAGTTTTTTAATGTTTGCATATTTGACATTATTTAATCAAGATCTATTCTAACAAAACCCTGTGTTTAAGATTAAATACTTAGGTGATCTTCCAAAGTAATTGGTATCTATTTCTTTGTGAAGACTTTTAATGGGAGGTTAAGTGACAGAGAATTACCCTGAACATAACATATAAAGGTTTTTATTAAAAAAATAAATAATTTGAGGGCTGGAAGTTACTTTAGGTTAGGCCCTTCTTTGCACATGGACCCAAGTTCAATGCCTTGCACCCTATGTGAGTTGGCATGAGCTTGGCACAAAAGATCTCTGAGCACAGAGCCAGCAGTAAGCCACACAATCATATTTAGCCCAAACCCCAAAACATTTTTAAAACATAAGAAAAAGACTTCTTGGTAGCAAACTTTCTTGGTATTGAAAGTATTGTATTAAATATTTCAGAAGAAACCAACATGTCTCCAAATGTTTTAGAAATACAGTTTCATTTTAAATTTCTTGAAGATGAAATGCTTTTTTCATTCTATATCAGTATAGAAATTTACTATATTAACACACAGCTGAAGAACTGATACAGTTCTAAATATCATATATGTGCACACTAAAATTATCTAATGATTTTTAGCAAAACTTTAACAGATGACTAAAATCACACAAATATATTAATTGGCTCCTTTTCAGGAGAAAAATGCTGTTGATACTATTAGGGAAAATTTATTCTCCACTATGCAATTGTGATGAGTCTCACCAAATAACTGCAATAAAAAATAAAATAACCATTGTATATTACATATGCAAAGATGTCAAAGTTTGGAGAGTTGGAATGACTTGCTCAAGGCCACATTTCAAGTAACTGGCAGAGCTAACTATCAGAGTTTTGTTCAGCTTCAACCCAATGTCCAAATGAAAATTTATACCTTCGACATCTTACCATTTTCCACTCACTACCTAAACATCTACATAACCATGCTCCCCAATATTTAAGTCATCAAAGTGGAGTTATAAGTACTATGAGTAACCAATCTATTCTAATTGTTCTAGAAGTTTTGTTTTATTGACTTTTTATGATCAAAAAGATCAGGGCTTGCCAACTTGTTTTATTACTACACAAGGAACATGATCACCTGCTTTCCTGGAAAAAGTACTAGCGCATAGTGCTAGAAAAGCTGAACCATCATTATGACCCAAACCCCAATCATCTGTGTGATTTGAAACAAGTTTTCAAATTATTACATGACAATATCTCTGATTCACAAATGACATCTCAAGTCACCCTCTGGATATTTGTAGCTGTGTTTATGATTCAGCTAGCATACTTCCTAACACTTTAGACAATCCTATTTCTCAGAAGCCACAATTAGGAAAATGAATGTGCATTCCAATATAAGCCTGATTGGTTATTGCAGGCTTAACAGAATTGAAAAATGCTGGAGTTTCTTTATGATCAGCTGGATAAGGTAGAAGTTGTGATGATTCAGTGGATTCTTATAAAACATGAGAAATTACACCAGAGGCATGAATTAAGTAGATGCAATTTATGCTGGATTGGGTCAGAAAATTCCAACCCTAGATTTATGAGTAAATACATTCTCAAACTACATTCAATGGAGGGTTTTTAAAGCACAGGGTCCCTGTTGGACAGTCAACATGTGAATTTATTTTATCTTTTTTCTGTTAGGGAAATACTTCAACAAAAAAATTTTAAGTAAAAGGTTGCTTTAACTTCCAAACAGTCAAATTGTTTTCTTTCCCCAAAGATCTTGTATATATTGAACTCTGAAAAATAATGAAATAGAATGCACATACAAACCATGTCCTACCTGAATACACTCTCTCTGATTCCAAATATTACAGAATTTTAACAAGGATAGGAAAGAAGATGGTTTGGACAGCGAATTTATTTAAATTTACACAGTCTACAAATCCCAGTTATAAGATTTTTGGTGCACATCTTTTATGTTTACTAAATAAAAGTTAAAGTCCTGTCTTCCATGAGAAAATAATAAATTCCTGAGTCTACTTGCATTCTGAAAAAAAGTTTTTAATGCTGAAAGGGAACATAATCTAAAGTGTGGAACTGAGGATATTAATGCAACAGTATTATTATAAGATTATTATGAGATTTAAATGAATTCAATCTCCAGGACTCAATGCATTACTCACAAGTGGAAGAGTGCATGTTTTAAGACCAAAATCAGGACTATAAAATAGAAACTCACTTTCCCAGGCCCTACCACAGCAATATTCTAGAACCCAGTAATGCACTTTCATTTCCCCCAGTCCTAAAGGAATTTCTCTAATGTGTTGGATAAAACTCAAGCACAACTCACATTGAAATGAAAAGAAACACAGCATGGTTAACATCTTCTTAATATTTCAACTCAACTAGAAAACAGAGACAAGACTCAAAGACTTATCTCTGATCAGATCCCAATATCACAATATACTATGTGATACTTGTCCAGTTGTCCTTTATCAAATTATTTTCACTGTCATGCAGATAAAAAAAAATCCTAATAATCTATGTAACTTAATTAAAAGAATTCTTTAAAATCCAGGTTTAAACTATATCATCTTAATCACCTTAAATAAGATTTCAAAACCAGTACGAATAAAAGTAAACCAAGTTATACAGACATTTGCACTTCACATTATAGGAATTGACCAAGACAGCTACCAAGTAGACTCTTGACCATCTTTGCAAATCAACTAACAGCTTGATGAACTCCACTGACCAAATCCAGAGAGGTTATGTACAAATAATTTTATTTCAGAGAATATGTATCATTAAAATTTATCCACGGGTATCTACAGAAATTCTTAGCATTTAACCACTAAAACCAGCATTGGATAGAAATTTATTGGGCAATACCCAGTGGTAAGCCATCTCTGATGCCTCTGGGAACCATTATTAAGAACACAAATCTACTCTTAGCATGTAACCCTTTTAATAGATGGTCAAAAAATTAACTTATTTTATTTTGATTTGGCATTTGCTTTCTAGGCAATTCAAAGAACTATGTTCACAGACTATAGCATATCCACGGCCTTGTGATACCTTTGGTAATCACAAAACACAGAATACCAAGCAATGGGGAGAAGAGGGGTGGTAAGGTATGATGACATGGGCTAGAGGAGACATAGAACAGTTGTAGAAGGTCTTAAGCATTTTGATGGTGGGGGGGGGGAATACAGTAACTCTACATCAATGACACAATAAACTTTTAACATTACTGCAACCATACCACCTAAACTCTAGTAAAAAATAAATAAGATTAAATAAAATAATCAAATGGTGGCATTGTAAATAATTGAACACAGGTGTTTCAGCTCTACACAGCTCCATTCCCTCTGCTTTTTGCATGATTTCATGACATCTGACATTCTAATTTGGTGTTTTTGACAGAACAGGGTATTCCAATTTCGGTCCAGCCAATATTTAGTATGTCAAAGACGTTGCTTCCCACGTCGAGGACTATTTATACTGCCTAAAGAAAACTTTAGGCTTTCTTTATCTTTCTCCTTTATCTCTACTTTTAAGTAGCTGCATCATATAGTTGGCTCATATTAAATCTATAATTAAGTTTAAAAAAACCCACAAACTGAACATTTTTATATTTAGTTCCACTTGGAGCCAGCAACCTTGGAGTCTAGTCATAGGCTGAAAACTGATCTAAGAAACTGCTGCTTGCTTAAAAGAAGGAGAAATAATTGTGATAATTCACTTTATTACAAAATCGATTCTAGTTTCCCTTCTCATTACTTAAAAAATTTTCAACAGAATTAAGTCATTTTCTTTCCAGAGAAGCCTTGAATATTCAAATTCCTATTTATCTAGATTATTAATTATGTAGATTTGATGTGTGCCAAGTCATCATTCTGGGAGCTTTAAATGCATTAACTCACTTAACCTGAAGAATAGCTCTATAAACTAGTTTCTATTACTACTCATGTTTAACATAGGCAATTTAAGTAATTTGCTCCAAATCACAAAGCCAGCTCAAGTAGAGACAGATTCAAAACCTGAATATCTAAAGTCGGCCTGGGACTCATAATCATTATACTATCCAGCCTCTTGAAACAAAATAATTGCTTAGAAGTATAGGCACCATGCCAGACATTTGGAAAACAAACAAAATAACTTATCATAATGCTATTTTTGGCTTAGTACCATTAAATATATAGTAGAAAAATAGAATCATGAGAAGCAACAAAAAATAGGCCATAGGGATTCTGAGACATGCAGGAATTTTAAACTAACTTTAAAATAGAAAAGTCACTTTGGGGACTGTTTAAAGGATTCCATAAATTAATATATATAATACACAGAATAATACCTATCCCAAGTTAATGTCAGTCTTAACTATCAAGTGTGTAACTTCTTAATTTATTTTTATAAACATATAATTACTTAGGAGGGATAAGCAATAGTAATCTTTGACTGAAGCAAAAGGATATTTCTAAAAGTCAAATGTTCTCTGACAACTGAGAAAGGCAGGACTATTAGAAACACTGTCTGATGAGAGAATCCTTCAAATCCTTCCACACCTATTTCCACACTTATTTCCACATACTCCACTTCATGTCCTCACCAAAATGTTTGGTGATTAAAGATAAAATTATGTGAAAATACAACAAGAATTTTCCTCCAGCAATTCAATATATATACTCCTTAAAAAGTGATCTAAATTGATATTTTTAATAACTATACCTGTCTGCTATCTCAAAGTTGTTTGAGAAACACATGTTTGTTAGTTTTTTAACATAAATGACACAGGGTTCCATGGACCTTAATTTTAGCCCAAGAATAGAAACAACAGAATCTAGAAGCATCTCTTCATTAAACTTTTGATGTCCTATTTGGACTCTGAGAAATGAGTGCTGTATTATGCAGTGATACAGGGCAGAATCTGAATAGAATTATTTTGTCATTGCATGGATATCTGCTGTCCTGGGTGGCAATACATGTTAGATTACTAAGTAGAAAATCTTGAGATGGCCCATTCGTTTTTATCAATTATGATATTCATTAAAATTTAAAGTTGGTTCAAAGGCAGTTTTGGGTTTTGTTTTTTCTACACTGTGAGTGATAAAAACGTGCATATTTTAAACAATCTTCCAATAAATAAATATTCGGACATGAATTTACATTGAAATACATGTACTCGTCCACATGTAATTGATCCACAAAAACAGTTGTAAAAACAGTATTAGACACGGGTTGTCAAACATTCTTTTCATGTATTGGTATGTTCCATCTGTGAATTTAAGATTAATAATTTACAGTGATAAGATTTTTTACATAAAATATACCCATACACATATGTTCAATTATGAGTTTATAAAGTCAGCAATTAAAAGATTCACCTCTTTTTCTATTTATATTTATCAAATTATTCTCCAAGTAAATGGAAACTTCTATTCCAGTTAATTGACTCAGTAAATAAAGGTGGGAACAGAGAGAGTGAGAGGTCTACTAAAGTAAGTTATTGCCCCCAAACAGGATTCTTTGTTTCAGTTCTCTCTCCTTTAATCAGAACCTTCTCCTTCCCTCCCCAACTTTCTCTCCATATCCTCCCCTCCCTATCCTTCCTCCCCTTCCTTTCTTTCCCCAACCTAATAACCAACTATAACCTTATTTTACAACCATTCTATCATAAGGACAGATATGAGTACTGTAACACTTCTAAGAATTAAAAAAAAAAGTATTTATCCTTTAACAGTTGTTTTTTTCTTTGTCAACATCTGTTTTTCTTCATTCTGTACTAAATCCCATAAAAATGCAAAAATCCAGTATTTTCCCTTAGTTTGTATTATTTCTCACTAAATTCAATCTCACCAAAGGACACAATGCTAGTTCTTTTTCTTCACACTAAACAGGAATCCTCTTACGCCTGGTTACTTCTCACCAGATCCCCATGTTTACTGTGTCTGTCTATATATCTGTCTATATATCTAGTACTCAAATAAATAAAAATTCTACCATCAAGCCCCTTTATCCAGTTGTGATATTTGCCCACTCTGAGCCTTACCTTGGGATTCATTGGGGCAGACGCTCTTCCCATTTCAGCCTGCTGCTCCTGCATGTCAGTCAGGCTGTGGGGAACTTTCAAGCTGTCTTTGGCACATTTGCTACAAAGGGAAGCAAACTTGGGAGAGGAGACTCAGTAATGAAGGAAGCCCAGGAAAGATCAAAAGGGAAAGGCAAAACACACCAGTCATCGGCTACCACCAGTCACCCCTGGAGCTGCAACTATATGTAGCGGAGTTCACTTAACTTTGATAATTATTTCTCAACCAGAATTAATGATTCTGAAAGTCTGTTTTTGAAGGAACACCTTTGTTTGTCCAGGTGCCTGAGGTTGTTTCCCTCTGGCCCAGAAAAACAAGTTCAAGGCATGATGAAGAGGGTGCACTTAAAAGGAATACTTTAATCTTAGCCATGTGTGTGCTGTGAAACACTGCAGGTTTAAATCTCAGGAAAGAAGTCAGCCAAGACAGATATGACAGTATCAATGCATACCAGATCTGAAGGGGTAGTGGCCAAGATGGGGAGTATAAATTCCAAAAAAAAAAAAATGAAGTTCTAGTTGCCATTCATTTCATAATGTTAGTATCTATGATGGCAAAGGACTAACATAGCTCTAGTTTAAATGTGTTTTTTTCCCCTCATAGTTTTTATAAAATCCTTGAATGGAAAATCGCATGAGTATATGTAACTACATTTCAATAAATAAAAGGTCACACAATATTTAAGACCTAAATAGAGAGAATGGTGTCGTCATTTGGTACTGCACAAAACCAAGTTCAAATAAAATCAACAAAGGTTTTAATGGCCACACACCTCCTATATTGCAGATCAACCGGTAATAAAATGGAATCTTAGACTATTATTCTAATATTATCAATATGAGAAAGTAGATAAAAAGCATCAGTTCTGCAATCTCATCTCAAATAACTAGACTAGGTGAAGATATTCTGAAATCACAACAAATGACAAAAACTTAAAAGGCAAATATTAGCAAAATCAAATCCAATTTCAAAGCTAATAGGAACTTCAATGAATTATTTTTATAGGTTTTTGTTTATTTGCTTGCAATGCCAGATATCAATCCCAGGACCAGCCATAAGTGAGACAAGGCATTATCACTGAGCCACATTTCATGCCAAATGTTCAGTTTTAAGAATTTTCTCTGAGATTGGAATAAATTTGCTAGTGATATTCATATTTGTATTTAAAATTAACACATGCCTAACTTTATGGAATAAACATGCCATCCATTGAGGACCATTTACAAAATTTGACTGTTATTTTATCTTTTGTTGTTTTGTTTTACTTTGTTTTACTTTGGGGTCATATCCAACAGTGTACAGGACTCAGTCTAGGCTCTGCACTCAACCATCATTCCCAGTATGGTTGGAGGGACCATGTAGGGTGCTGGGAATTGAACCCATGTTAGCCACATGCAAGACAAAAGCTCTACCTGCTATACTATCATTTTGGCCCAACCTGCTGTTATTTTCATAAGGTAAGAAAGTGATTATAGATTAGTGTTGAAAATGAGACATTCACCAAGGCCTATATGATAGTATTGTTATATAAACACATTATATAATGAGTAGCAGTAGTGAATTTGAGGCTATATGTAAAGGAATTCAGGTGATCATGTAGTGGTAGGAATCAATCCAGGTCTCCTTCCCTTTAAGCTACCAGTATTCCCCTACTGTCTATCAACTTATCGATCTATTCATCTATTTTTAGAACAATCTATTAATTTATCTACTCTTACATAGAAAATTATTTTTCTAAAACAGGATACTATAAATTTTAATGGATGCCCTCTATTATAGCACAAAATAGAAAATTGTTTTCATTTCAAAGCATTAAAATCAGTACCTACCCAGCAAGTTGCTTTAGAATTCTGTTGTATGATATCACTTCTAATCACAATGAAAAGGGCATGTCAGGAGGTATACTGTCATTTCAATAAACTAGACAGCAATTTAGTGCTCCCCTAAAATGTATATATACAAAAAATCTATCTGAAAATAGAAATGAGGCTAAGATCTTCCAAAGACTGTTATAAGAAATGTGTATGATGCACAAGTAGATATGAGACCAGTGTTTTAATCCCTGAGTCATGGGGCCTCTACACAAGTATATACAAATGGGTCAGGTACGACAACTGCAACACAGCCAGAGCCAAATTATTTTTAGACTAGCTATTCTCAGATTTTCTAAATATTTGCCCACCCTTGATTTTATGTTACTCATTACCAATCTAGAGGATTCCAAAGATGAACTATTCCAAAGAGTGAGGTGTTAGACGGACACAAAACCTGAAACCACTGCTCAGAACACACAGTGCTCGGGCTCAGCCACAGACCAGCCTCAGTTCATTGCCCCCACTTCCTGTTCATAGCAAAGGTTAGAAACAGATTCTGTTCCCAAGCACAAAAGTCATCATGTCTTCTTGAAAATGTTATTACCAATAAAATTCTGAGCAATGCACACAGGTACAAGTGTTTTATGTTATTTGCTTATGTTATGCCAGTTATAAACCCTCAATTCCACAGATTAACTTGGCTGCAATTACAGTAACAAATCTCATAAACTGAAGGTATTTTCTCACAGTCTTGAGTTATTCTCTGGTGTAAATACATATTTAAGATTGATAAATTCGTGTTTAAAAATATTAACTATTCGATGTGGAACACTGTATGTCTAAAACTCAATTACAAATTACTGTAAATCACAGTGATTTGATAAGATATTTTTTAAATTTTTAATAAAAATTAAAAACAAACATTACCCTTTTTTAGGATCTTCAGCCACACCCAGCAGCACACAGGGGTTACTTCTACCTCTGCACTCAGGAATCACTCCTAGTGGGCTCATAGGACCATATGGGATGGAGGGGATCAAACTCAGGTTTGATCATTTGTCATGCAAGACAAATGCCATACACATTGTACTATTGCTCTTCCCCAAAACATTAACTATTTCATCAACATTAGAATCATTATGACTACAAAATGTTTCCTAAAGAGCAAACTATTGAAACTATATATAATTGCAACAAAATAAGTGTGAGCAAAGTCAATTCCTGAAAGAAGAAAACTAAAAAAATATACAAATATGTGCCTACAATTCAATGTCATGATATTTCTACAGTTGGTAATTGTATGCCTTGACTAACAGAACTAACAGAACATAAAAATTTTATCTAGTGTAAATTTTATATCATTACCATTATTATGGCTTTACCATTTCAATGACCTCTATTTCATCAATACTAAACTATCTTTGCTTAAATTTAAATGAATCCCATGAATAGAAAAAAATTCTACATTTTGATCTTAGTTCTACTGCTTGGGACACTGTTGAACAGCCTGCACCACCCTTCCCTTGTTCTTATTCAGGTATATAAAGACCTGTCAGATTTAAGACATGAATAAAAGGCAAGACAGTAATCCTTTTATTGCACCTAACAGCATATCTAGAATCTAAAAGCAAAGTGCAATGACTAAATCATAACCAGAAGTACCAGAAGTTTGTTTGTCTTTCTAGAGATAACCGTACCATGCTTCCAAGTAGGGAATTTAACACCATACAATTTTAAGGAACTCTAAGGACACTGGATTCTATTTAGTGCTTCTGAAAATTTATATAACTAATACATGGGTCTTTGGATACAAATAAAATTATCTCTAATGATCTCCAATTCCACTTTTAGTGAAAGCATTTGACCATCTTTTTTCTGGTTCTACTTATAGCTCATCAGTTGACTTTGAGTTTTTATTCTTTTTAAATATATCTTATTTGTGGTTAGCTTCTAATCTACATCATGACAACCTCAACATATGGCCCACATCTTATGTAAACCTTGAATTAATGAGACTTAGCAAAGTGTGAAGTCAAAATGGAGAAGAATCACATGACAGTTAAGGGTTCCCTCTGGGTCCCCTTGTTTGCCCCTGCCTTATTCTTAACTAAGTTGCCAAGAGGATTTCATAATATTTAGTCGCCGCAATATTTCCTCTGTCTGAGCCGTTTTCATCTGACCCAAATCCCCTGGGAATGGAGAGAGCAGAAGAAAGTAATATTTTCTCCATACTTGCAGCAGTGAAATAATTTTCCAGATTTTTTTTCTAAAGGAAATATTGGTGGGAGCTGTAAAGTTGCTACCACATTTCATCTCACAAAAAGAAAACTTCCTAAAAGTACCGTACTTTCAGGATGCTGTCTTTCTTCATAAAATCAAATTTAATCAGAAAGTGTAAATTAAAAGAAATTGTTGATTAAATATGGGATTGAATAAATAATGTATATAGTGTCATATATTTATTTCATTATTAAAATAAAATGAAAACATCTGAAACAACATTCCTTGACCTTGTTTTTGAGTAAATCTGGCATTCTTTTATTATGCAACTCTTTTACTTACTAGGACGCTTAATAAAGGGATCTTCAAACAAGTTGCCTTTACTGCAAAGATCTTTCCTCCTGAATCTACAATGAATGAAGAGATTGCCAACGCTTCTCTGTTCCAAGATTTTGAATTTTTTCTTTGTTTTAATGTTTAGATCTAGATCACAAATCATTAACAAACAGAAGACAGGGTCTATAAAAATATTTACTTTTATATTATTTATAATGATAAAACTTGGGGCTAATCTGGACCAAAAACAAGAAAATAAATAAAAAAAGAACACACTGAACATACAAAGAAAATGTAATAAAACTGAAGAGTGACCAAACCATACATACTCTAATACTACACACCCTTGATAAAGTTCTGTGAGAAAATCACATACTCATATTGATCATTTTCACTTATTTCTGTTCTCTCAGAAAGCATTGAAGTCAATCAATCCTTTAATTGATGAGTGAAGAGAAAAAGAGGAGTCAAGGTGTAGAGTGGTGAGTTGCCTCACAAAGCCTGTGAGGCCTGGTGCAGACTATCCACCTGAGTCATTAACAGGCAGTCTGTATACAGCAGAGCCAACCAACCTTTTCTGAGTCTAGGAGGTACCAGGCTTAGCTCAGTGATTAACTTGCAAAATCCTATTTAACCCACCCTGCACATGTATTCTTGGTATTAACATCATTCCCATTAGAAAGGAGATATTATGACAGTGTAAGTAGCTGTCTTTCAACTCCACCAGTAGTGGAAAGTTGTGTGATACACAATTGTAGTGAATCAACTTCACTATTCTAATGGCTACTGTGGAGACTATTTATAGTGACACTCTGGACACTGTGGACAGTTCTAGCTTTTCCATGTGAAAACTAAAATAGAAAGAAAGAACTCAAAGAAGAAATGGAATTCAAAGTTGAACTTTCCTCTATAGCTATTGCTTATTAATATTGAAATATATATATATGAAATATATTGAAATCTAAGAATTGACATTTATTGCAAAATATCCATACACAAGACACATATTTCTACTTGATAATTTCTTCAACTTAATAATTAAAAAGGTATAATGTAGGCAATGCAGAGAATATACAGTAAGTACTCAAGAAATGTCCATTTTTATCAGCCTATGTTTTTCATATTAAATTGTTTTATAAGGCTCTATTGAATTTTTACCACACATGGGGAATTAAAAGCATACTTCTAGATCTCTTAAAAGGCCAATATAATGAGCTATCAAACAAATTGGAATCAGTTCTGACTGAACAGGGGGTAGATGAACTCAGAAACGTCTTGATGTCTCTTTAAATTTAAAGAATCTTTGCAAACATAAACCAGGACTCATCAAAGTTACACACAATCTTCATTATTCCCATTGATTACTCTTATAGGAAATTAAAAATAAAAAATAAAGGTAAGTTTTACTTCTCAAGAATTTGATTTATACTACAATTTAGTAAAAATACTTTTAAGGAGAACATTATTTAGATCCCTAAAGATATAATTTTGGTTTTAATAAATAGTTTTGAGATAAGTAAAATTTAGAGATTAAAGTAAAACAAAAAAGGAAATTCTACTTGATACCAGATTTAGATTCATATTTCTCTTCTTAAATTACAGTATGTTAGTGTGTCCATTATTTGTATTTACAGAAAATAAATACTTCCAAAAGTTAAGAATTATCACATAAAGGTTAAAGAGCAAAATATCTTATCTAAGGATGATGATCTCTAAGGAAAAGTTAAATCAATGTATTTAGTCAGATAGTATCAATGTTCACAGTACTGCATAAATTCTTGTCACTAGAACAAAGTTTTGCTATAAATATGACATACAGACATACACTTTGGTTTACACCATCATTTGTATGTATATATTTATATTTTAAAGAAATAATTTAATTTACTCCTTTAAGATATTATTTATGAGGAAAGTAAGAATACGGAATTAAGAGTGTAATCATGGGGCTGGAGAGATAGCACAGCAGTGTTTACCTTGCAAGCGGCCGGTCCAGGACCTAAGGTGGTTGGTTCGAATCCCAGCATCCCATATCCATGCCTGCCAGGAGCTATTTCTGAGCAGATAGCCAGGAGTAACCCCTGAGCACCGCCGGGTGTGGCCCCAAAACCAAAAAAGTATTTATTGGGCTGGAGAGATAGCATGCCTTAAATGCAGAATGATGGTGGTTCGAATCCCGGCATCCCATATGGTACCCCGAGCCCACCAGGAGCGATTTCTGAGTGTGGAGCCAGGAGTGACCCAAAACCAAAAACTAAAAAAATAATGTAGTCATATTATTTCAATTACTTTACATCTGTAAAAAGTACCAAATTGTAATGGTGAGCACTTTTTCAATTAAAAGTGACTAAGCATAGCCTTTAATTGTATATTTAAACCTATATTGTATGAGGTATGAGTATAGAAGACTTTTTATATAATTTGAATAAGTCTAGAAAATTAAAGTATATTTTATAATAATCTTAAAAGCTTTAATAATTAATTAAAGCATTCAGAGAAGGTCTAAAGATAACCAAATAAAATAAATACCATTACAGAATAAGGTTGTTTTACTAGTGTGTTGAGGGTACTTAATTTTTCAAGAAGAGCTGTAACTTTGGAAAAAGTTATTTACTCTACTATTCCTGATGCATGGTGACTTCATAAAAAAAAAAAAAAGGTTCTGTGAATGTATAATTATGGTCTTGTTTTATTTTTAGTTTGGGGGCCACAGTTGGCTGTACTTGGTATTAACTCCTGATTTTAGTTCAGGGATCACTCTTGCAAGGTTCATACATACATACATATATACATAGACCATGCATGCCACCAAGGATCAAACCTGGTATACACAGGTTTGTACACAAACTTACACAGCAAGTGCCTGACCCAACTTTCTCTGGTTTTATGGCCTTATTTTAAATTGCAAACTTGGTCACACACATGTACATATAAGCACACTTATACAAAAATGAGATTGCATGGGCCGGAGAGATAGCAAAACAAGAGGGCATTTTCCTTACATGCAATCAATCCAGGATGGACCTAGGTTTGATTCCCAGCATCCAATATGGTCCCCCGAGCCTGCCAGGAATGATTTCTGAGCATACAGCCAGGAGTAACTCCTGAGAGCTGCTAGGTGTGGTCCAAAAACCAAAAATAAATAAATAAATAAATAAACAAACAAACTAAAAATGAGTATGCATTTAAACCTTGCATTTATAAATCTCTTAAATTCATCATTTTATTTATTGGTTGAAATAAATATTCATTATTCTTTCCTATTATACTCAAAATATAGTTCTTGAAAGAGAAGATAAAAAATAAATTGCTCATAAAAATGTAATTTAGTTGCCTTATTTTGGATAAGAAAACAAACAGAACAGAAATCTATTCTGTTTGGTTCTTTAAATAGAATTTAGTATACTTTCGGAAAGATAGTAAGATAGTACAGCAGATAAGGTGCTTGCCTTGTATGTTGCTGAGCTGTTTCCAATCCTCAGCATCGCATATGGTCTCCTGAATCCTACCAGAAGTTAACCCTGAATGCAGAACCATGAACATCACCAGGTGTACTCCCCTTAGCTCCTCAAAAAAGAAAAATATTGGTGTACTTTCTATCAGAAATCCGCTGGTGCAGGATTTTAGCCTGGTTTAATACATCACTTACTTTTTTCATGACCTCACAATTCAATATACACCCCTATGTTCACCAAGCAACCCTAATGAAACACTATTTTCACTCAGTTTCTTTCTTTCTTTTTTTTTTTTTTTTTTTTTTTGGTTTTTGGGCCACACCCGGCGGTGCTCAGGGGTTACTCCTGGCTGTCTGCTCAGAAATAGCTCCTGGCAGGCACGGGGGACCATATGGGACACCGGGATTCGAACCAACCACCTTTGGTCCTGGATCAGCTGCTTGCAAGGCAAACGCCGCTGTGCTATCTCTCCGGGCCCTCACTCAGTTTCTGTGATTACAGTTTTTATAAAACGGTGACTATCATAGAAATATGGCAAAGTCATTAGAATTCACTTCCATGCTTTTCACTTCTAAGTAAGACCTAATACAACTTGTACTCAAATTACCACAAATATTACCTTGAGTCTGGGGTTCAAAAATTGAGTGTTTATATCTTTATATTCTACATAAGGAAGTTGAAACCCATAAAAATTAGTATCATATCCAAGATCAAAGCATCTGAGTTCTGGTGAAACCCCCCACCTACTTCTATCTAACAGTGAAACTATGGCTCTTTTCATTTTACATTTGCATTAACATTTTATATTTACATTTTTTATTTTACATTTTGAGGGTCACACCCAGAGGTGTTCAAGGCTTAGTTCTGGCAGGCTTAAGGAATAATATGGGATGTTGGGGATTGAACCCTGGTCAATTACAAGCAAGGGTCTTACTACTGTTCTATTGCTCCAGTCCCTCACAATGTCTCTTCCAGCCTCAATTTGTAATGTTCTATGAGTTTTGCCCACACTTATTTTAAAGAACCCAACAGTAATCTGTCAGCATAATGGAATGAGTAATAAAATAAGGGAGGCTGGCCTTATTTAGAGTGGAAAAAATATCACAAAATATCTCTATACCTCTTCTTTTGCTGTATAATGGGGGAAACAAATTTCTCCTATGGGAAACATAATGGACTATATTTTGGATGTCACTACAATTCAGACACATGTTTTATCTGTCAAACTAAGGATCTATGCCAAATGACAGCCAAAAAAGGAGCGTGAGAAGAGTCATGGGTTGGAATAAGGGTTAGGGAAACATCTGCTATGGGCATGATACAAAAAAAAAAAAGCAAGAGATAAATTAGCAATAAATAGAACATAACTATCACTTTTCTATGGCTTAAAAATAAGGTATTAAAGAAGCAGATATTTTGGAGGGTTTAAAAAGTAAGTTATAAACCTTATTAGCAATCATGTAAGCATTAATCTTTAAAAGTAACATATTATGAATATCTTATAACCCAATTTTTATGTTTAACACCCTTTCATGTTTTATAATGAGGCTTATTTGTTTTTGAGATCCAACTTCTAAGAATCAAATCTTTGCTCTTATAAATATCATATATTAAGGGATAGTACAGTAAGCAAAGTGGTTTCCTTGTATGCAGCCAACTTGGGCATCCCATATGGTCCGCTGAGTACCACCAGGAGTGATTCCTAAATGCAGAGTCAGGTGTAATCCTGAGCACTGCTGGGTGTGGCCCAAAACAAAAGAAAAAATCAATTATTAAGCTGATGAGATAATATAGTGGATATAAACAAATCATGAGGGAAAAATCTACTCTAAATAACAACTATTTAACATAATTATATTTCTACTATGGACAAAGTTTGAGACTTAAACAAGATCAATTCGTGATGCTCCAGATTGTTTATTTTTAGTTTTGTTTTTAGGCCACACATGGAGGTGCTCAGAACTTAGGCCTGGCTCTGTGCTCAGAAATCACTCTTGATGCTCAGCAGATCATCCAGGATGCCAGAAATTGAACCCAGGTTGCTCACCCAGAGACCAATAAGGAAGAATTATGAAAGGAAGTACTAGAAATTCTAACCACAGTGGTACCAAGTGGGGCAACCAGGGGAAAACGCCTAGAGGCAGTATCCAGGGAGTTATTTTTTTTAATAATTTTTATAGAAAGAAATGTGTGTAAACTTAAACAAGTGTATTTACTTGAAAATCCCTTAGTTTTCACTGTCAACAAAAAAAGCTAAGTGTGTGTGTGTGTGTGTGTGTGTGTGTGTGTGTGTGTGTGTGTGTATGTATGTATGTAGGGGAAACAATTCTTCCCCATAACTTATAATTTAGTCCTTAGAAAATAGTAACAAGAGATTGAACTGCATTTTATTTATTTTTTATACTTTGCTTTATATTCGGAACCTCTCCAGTTAGTAAGCTCAGAACTCCTCTTTGCTTAGGGATCACTCCAGGTAGGTTCATATTGGTTGCTTGAATCAAACACTGGTTGGGGACATGCAAAGTACCATCTCTCCAGGCCCTGCATTAGACTGTAAAAGTCTCAACTACAATTATGCTTGTAATCCTGGTGCTTAAATAAATATATTATATAAAAAAGAAGTTAAAATAAAATAAAAAAAAGAAAAAAGAGAGAGAAAAACAAGTAAGATTATTCTCTGTAATGACTTTGAGGAAAATCAACATGTCTAACAGGACATCATTTGCCTCATTCTTATTTTGACTTTATCAGATGAGATAATGCACAATGATAATTTTCATTATATGACTTTACATCTAAAATTGTTCAAAACATAGTTTCATTATTTTGCTAGATTTGTGTATACTCAAGAGCAGTGCCTATCAGATGTTTTCCAAATTTTTGTCTACTTCCATTATTTCATAAATCCTCTAGAGAGATAATTCCCAATTTGCCTCTCCAATCTATGTCTAACATCTCATCATGAGTTTATATCCCAAAGACCTCTTAACCCTATGAAGAAGGTAAAATTCCTTTGCTGTTATCTCTGTATAGTGATCCCTATTCTACACTCTCTAATCATACTTAAATAACTTCCAATTACTTAATAAATTACTACTTGAATATAAAATACACATGGGTTGGATGATAGTACTTTGTTCATCATTTTATTCCTTGAGCCAAGATATGACTATGCAATGTATTGCAATTGAACTGAATTATCTAAAGTGTGCTTTATGCCACCTCTATGATAGATCCATAGACTTGAGACACTGACTTAATCATTCAAATTATACTATTGCAGAAAATTTCTATGTCATGAATTCCTGATAATCAATGATCTAACAAGACCCTATTGGAATCTTCTTTATTTTGACTAGCATATATTTCAATGTTAAGAGAAAGAATAGAAATCATGAACAAATCTGACAAGTTCCCTTTCACCTGAGTAGCCAGAAAGAAAGGCATATACTTCCCTTCTAAATAATGATCTTGCCAATAAAATTTCAGAAAAGGACTAGGATAACTAGGGAAGAAAGAGTTGTTTCAAAAGAAGCAAACTGTAAAAAAATAAGGACCTGGGGGGGGGGCAGAAATGATAGCTCAGTAGGTAGAGTGCTTGTCTTGACATGGCTGACCCAGTTTAGATCACCACCACTTCCTGTAGTCTCTGAGTCTGCCAGAGGTGATAAACTGAATATAAAACTAGGGGTAAGCTTTGAACACAGCCAGATGTGGCCCAGAACATAAATAAAGACCACACAATATTACTTATACTATAGCCTATATCCTACTTAGACAGTTTACCATTTTTAAATCACATACAGAAATAAATGTCCTCTTGCCAAAGTATTGACTCAGGTTGGCTTTGGTTTGTTTTTCTCCTTTCATGGCTGATAATTTGCCCTCAAACATATCAAAGCTTTCTCACTTTGGAATGATGCTAGGCTAAACATAGATTAAGTCAAATAAGATGGCTGTGTGCTTCTTAAGAACATTAATAATTTTTCTTAAATGTTTTCAGACTTATTTGCAGTAAGTAAAGTGTAGGTGGTTTAGAAATAGTGAAATGAAAATGAACCATATCATGAAAGCTTTTATAGCAGGTCTATAATTGATTATTGTACTCTTAATGTAAAAATGTCACTAACACAAGTCTTCATTGCCTATGCAATGTACATCTGTACTGTTTACAAATGCAGAATAATAAAAAATGCACTTTTTTTCAAAAAATAGAAATCCACTCAAATCCATAGTGATAACTCATAAGAATAAGACTGTAATGAAATGAACTATGACTGTACGGTCGCAGGAATTACAAGGTTTCCATGAAGGCATACTACACAGACTATGTGGTATTTGACAAAGTCACAAGAAGCTAAGATTCTCATCTGAGAGGAATTAAAGACCAAAAAAAAGGAAAGAAAGAAAGAAAGAAAGAAAGAAAGAAAGAAAGAAAGAATAAAGAAAGAAAGAAAGAAAGAAAGAAGAAAGAAAGAAAGAAAGAAAGAAAGAAAGAAAGAAGAAAAGAAAGAAAGAAAGAAAGAAAGAAAGAAAAGAAAGAAAGAAAGAAAAGAAAGAAAGAAAGGAAAGATAAGAAAGAAAGAAGAAAGAAAGAAAGAAAGAAAGAAAGAAAGAAAGAAAGAAAAGAAAAGAAAAGAAAAGAAAAGAAAAGAAAGAAAAGAAAGAAAAAGAAAAGAAAAGAAAAGAAAAAAAGAGATAAGCACAAACACTGTCTTTTGCAAAGGGAATGAATTGACTGTTCTGATTGAAAGGAATAATAATAGTGGTAGATAATTAAAAGACATGATGATCAAACAATTAAAAGACTCTACTTTATCAAGGCCATGGACATTAAATAGAATGAGCTAGCCTAGGTAGCTTTGTTTTGTTTTAGCAAGAAGTTGCACACATTGACTCACAACTCTGTGGAAGTCCAGCAGTCAGACAAAAGCCAGGTGCTAACAGATTGCTCATATTTTATAGATTATGGCTATAAACAGGGAGCAAGTGACCAGAGAGTCAAGATACTGTTCCTACTAAAATAATGTGTTATATAAATCAGGTTTAGACTTAGTTGTCAAAAAGGAAAGAATAAGAGCTGCGTATCATCATAATGTCAACATAACAATTGTTAAAATTCTGACTTTTGCTTACCGAATGGGTGACCCCTGAGGATATCCTGCTAAAGTCAATACTCCAGTTACAAAAGAACAAATACTGTGTTGGAGCAACAGTACAGAGTGTAGGGCATTAGACTTGCATGCAGCCAACCTGGATCTCGACCCCTGAATCCCATCCAGTCCCCTGATTCTACCAGGAGTGATCCCAGAGCACAAAGTCAGGAGTAAACCTTGAGAACCACTGGGTGTGGCCCCCAAACAAATTTTAAAATTAACAAGCAAACAAAAAAGGATAAACACTATGGTATTCCACTTCTATGATGCTCCCAGAATCCTTGAATTCAGACATAGGAAGTAGAAAGTTGGTGAGGGGAAAGAGAGGAAAGATTTTTGTTGAGCAGCTGAAATATAGTTCACTTTTCATCAATGAAAAGAAATCTGAAGGGGACAGAGAGAGGGAGAGAGACCACAGAGAGAGAGAGAGAGAGAGAGAGAGAGAGAGAGAATAGTGGTAGAACAAGGTAGATCTTATCTTGCACATGGTCATCCAGGTTCAACTCCCTCCCTGGCACCACATATGATCCCATGAGCACCACCAGAAGTCGACCACTGTGCACACGTCAGGAATAAGTACTGTGTATTATCAGGTGTGGCAAAACCATCCAAAAAAGAATTTCTGATATTTGCATAGTGATAACTCTCAATGCAACGATACAAATATACTAAATTTCACCAAGCATACACTTAAAAATGGGCAAGATGGTAACTTTTATCTTAAGTGTATTAAACATTTATACAAATCATTTTTGAAATGTGGATATTTTATGTCAGATTAAGATGAAAGAAAGAGGAAAACATTCCCAACACACCTTGCAGAGCAATATCTTAAAAGAAAAGAAAGCTGAATGAAGTATGAAGCTCTTGCCTGACAGAATATCAATCAACCAGAATACATATTTGATAGGTACAGCTAAATAGAAGCTCTAGGCAGCTGGAGACAACAGATAAGGACTTTGTGGCTAGAGTAGGAAAGATGCTAGCTTTCATTTTGCTGTTACCCAGTTTTTAAGGGGAGGGAAACAATCATCATGGTTTTCACACTGAGTCCTAGCTTTTAATAAATATAGTTTTTTTAAATTACAAGTTTGCACACAATTCTTTTGCATGTTGTTATCTATTTCTTGGGGTGGCCTTATAATTAATAACATCCTTTAACAGAAAAAAACAGTATCAATAATAGGAATACACTTTACAGAGTTTGAGGTAGGACTAGTCAAAGGATTGGAAAAAGTGAGAGGGCTGTAGAAACAGATCAAGAAAGTCTGGTCAGTAAACCCGAAATCCCACTCTCCCAAAACTCTCTACATCTGCTTTCTCCTTTCTGCACAGTGACTTCAGTGAGCTTTTCTACTTCTTCTTCCTAGCCCTTTTGCTTTCCTGGATAGACTGGTTTATCTTGCTCTTTGTCCCAATACCAAAAACTTGGAACAATTTCATTGTTCATCTGGGATCCAATCCCATATTGTCAAGAAGACAGCCATACAAAATGTGGCTTCCAAAAGGAAGATGGGAACCATAAATACAGCTTAGCGTTCCAGCAGGGATCAACTACAACCACATGCCAGGGGAAAGAAAGATGCCCATGGATACAAAATCAGTTCATACAAAGGAAAACTGAATTCAGTAGACATTCCTAGCTGGCAGAGATAACTCAGTTCTATTATGCAGCAGAGGGTGGTCTTCCATTCTCAAAGTTTATCACAACAGATACCAAACATGAAAGGGGTCAAATGTATAATATATCTATTTTTCAATTATTATTCTCAAATGATGTTTCTATAAAAGATATTTATTATTATCACTCAATAAACCTGAACACTTTCATGAACTAAATCAAAAACCACAGTTAAGAAATTTACTGACTTGCAAAATATCAAATATCTAATAACTAGTAGAATCACAGATTACACTAATGTTCAGTTGGATCTTGAGCCCTTCTCTCGGGTCAAAGAGATATTACACAGGATGGGACATTTGCCTTGCAAGTAACTGACCCAGATTTGATCCTCAGAACCCCATATGGACCCCTGAGCCCTGCCAGGATTAACTCTGAATAAAGAAATAGTGAGCCCTGAGCACCACTGACTTTATGGCCCCACTTTATGGTCCTTTTCTTATTTTTCCTCAATATCAATGAAATATAACTGAATATGTATTTATATTTTAATATGTTCATTGTATGTTTTATTATTATTTGAAATGATCCACAATATTCAAACTCATTAAGATACTCATTACCTCACAATTTCTACATTCCTGCTTCTAGTTCTAATACAACCACCATTTTGTTTTGATTTGAATGTGATGCATTCTCTTATAAATGAAGATCTTCTGGGCCGGTGCAGTGGCACTAGAGGTAAGGTGTCTGCCTTGCCAACTCTAGCCTAGGACAGACCACGGTTCGATCCCCCGGTGACCCATATGATCCCCCAAGCCAGTAATGACTGAATAAATATTTGCCACATAAAAGCAATAGAAATAATGGTACATAGGGGGTAAGGCATTTTTCTTTTATGCAGAAGGTAATTAAAATCCCGGCATCCCATATGGACCCCCGAGCCTGCCAGGAGTGATTTCTGAGCATGGAGCCAGGAGTAACCTCTGAGCACTGCCAGGTGTGACCCAAAAACCAAAATAATAATAATAATAATAATAATAATAATAATAATAATAATAATAATAATAATAATAATAATGCTACTTGTGGGAAAACACTGTCTCACTTCTTTGGTGATTTCTAATTATATTTGATAAGTTCACCACTTTGTATTCAGTGATTTCATTTTGAAAGCATCATTATAAAGTATTTTCCTATATGTTAAAGATTTGGTAACCTTGATAATTTCCAAGAAGTAAATGTTCTCTCTATATAAAATTATTATTGTTGGTTATTATTCTCTATTTTACATGAAAAAAGATCTAGCTCATCTTTAAATAACTGAATAGTAGTAAATATAATAAAAAATAGGAACAGAATTTTCTCAGGAAAGTTATAAAGTTATCACAGCTGGTGATATAATTAAAACAGAATGTTTTAGAACTATAACAATTCAGAATAAAAAATATTTATGAGTTCAGCTGTGTTGTTGTCTTACAAATACAACTATAAATACCTCAAATGATCCAGTAAGTTTTACTCTTAAACTCCAGATATCTTATTTATCAATTCAAGAATAAGGGTTGGGAGAAAGAATGCAGGTATAATAATTGAAGTTCAATGGTAGCCTTTTCTCCTACCACTTCCTTCAAGGCTTAGTCAAGCTGGTTTATATCTATTTATCTATTCATTCATTGCATTATTTTTTAGGGGATACACACCCTGGCAGCCCCTTTGTTTAGGGATCACAACTGGTAGGTTAAGAAGACCAAATGGGGTGCCAGAGATGAAAGTTGGTCAACTGCATGCAAGGCAAATGCCCTACCTGCTGTACTATCTCTCTGCCCACCCACCCCTATTCCCTTCACTGTATTTGTACAGTACTTCATATAAAACTAATCTTCCCAAAATATTCTAAAGAAGGGAGGGAAACGAGAAATGGAGGGAGATGGAGTGGGAGAGAGAGGGAAAGGAAGAGGGAGTGTAAAAGAGAGAGAAAGCAGAAAGAAAAGAAATAGAAAATGTTCCTTTTACATCTACAGTTTTCACTCACTCCATTCAAACTACAAAGCAGTAACATAATATAGTCACACAAAATTAATGATGTAAATTAAAAACCTTAAGACTTCAGAAAATATTATTAAAAGACACAAAAATGTATTTAATAAAAAGCTAACTCTGATCAGACAAAGAAGCACATCAGTCAGAGATTACAGCTTACAGTTCTTTCCTTACACCTCAGGTAATAACTTGAAACATGCAAATATGGATTTTCTGTGAAGAAAATTCTGAATTAAAAAATATAAGGATTGTATTATATTAAAATAATTATTTAAATCAAATTATTTTTTTAAAAAAGAAATGATGATGTTTAGGAAAGAGGCTTTTTAATAAAAAGCTATCTGCAAATTAAAGTCAGCTTGAGCCAATTTCCCCAAAGAAAATGTTGTCCTTAATAATGTTTACTCATGTCTATAGAGCAAATCAGCAGAGTAAATATAAGCAGTAATACAAGATCACTAAGAATATAAACTTTTTAATTTCAAGATCAGTCTTCATTTAAGATAATTAGGTCCTGAAGCAATGTTTTACGGTGATAAAAAATAAATCTTTACATTTTCTTTTGGAGGTTTTGAGTCACACCCGGCAGTACTCAAGGGTTACTCCTGGCTCCACGCTCAGAAATCGCTACTGGCAGGCTCAGGGGACCATGTGGGATGCCTGGATTCGAACCAATGAAAGGCAGATGCCTTACCTTCATGCTATCTCTCCGGCCCCTAAATCTTTACATTTTTAACTTCATCTTCTTTGATACACATTTAAAATAGCAAGTCACATATAACATTTCAAATAAAGTTTTACTTTTAATAAACATATTATAACATTTCTGGGTCTATGGAGCATCATATTCAGGGGCTAAATACTCATCCTTCTCGCACAGCTGTATGAGTTTCATCAGGAGTGACTCCCTACCCTCAGAGCACTGCTTCGGAGAACCTCTTAAAAATTTCTATTTTACTATAGTTTAGTATAAGATGAATTTGAAAAACATTCACAATTTTATATGTAGTATTTGCTTTTACTCAGAGTATGAATATAATACCAAATACAGCTATTCTGGTGGGAATGTCAAATTATTTATAACTTTTTGAAAAACAGCATTAACTATGTTTTGTATTAACGTCTCAAAAAAAAACTAATAACTGAGCTTCCATATAAATCAGAAATTCCAGTGCTTGGCATCTACGCTAATGGTCTAAATATTCTATTCATAAAATATGTTTGCACTCCTATGGTTTTGCAGCATTATTCACAATAACCAAAATCCAAAAACAGCCACATTTCTAAGAAATAGATGACTGGCTAAAGGAACTATAGTGCAAGTATACAATGGAATTTTCTATGGCTATAGAAAATATTAAATCATCTAATTTACAGCTATATAAATCTAGAGGGTATCACATTGAATGGAGCTAGTCAGAAGAAGAATTTAATAAGAATAATCTCTTTCATATGCAATTTATTAAAAAAACATAGTAATGAAACAAAAAATTGGCAGAAGGCAACAGAAATTGAGAACTGCTCTATAGAACTAAAATTTCTATGGTAGGGGGTTAATGGGTTGAGTGAGTGGAGAACATTCTGATGGGGTTGGAATTGTGTATATGTGAAATGCTATAATTAACAGTATTGTAAAGTACAGTGCCTAAAATAATTTTAAGTCAGTTGAAAGTAGTTATTAGGCCATTTTCCTAAGTTTATAAAAACTAACCTGAAAATCAATACTTAAAATATCTAAAACAACAAAAACACATAATCTAAGCAATAGGATCTTGTTATTGAAAGGAATTTGGACATGGTGTTTTCACTACCCACATTATTCCATTCTAACATATTAGACAAACAACACTGTCACCTTTTCTTAAATGTCACCTTTTAACCTTTAACCTTTTCTTAAATAGTAAGCAACTGTAGTCAATAACAATACACCTATTTCACTTGATTTAGAGATACATTTATAGACCAAGGAAAACATCTGCATAAATATGCATTAATGCTATCACCTGTCTCTACTGTCCTCCCAAAATTTATTAATTTAATTCTTGTATGTTCACTGAATTTTACAAAATTTTAAGACAAAAGTTCTTAGGGTAGGTCTTTCTAAATCTAATCATAAGTCTCACAAATCTGCATGTGTAAAACCACTAACTACATATTTTCTTTGCAAGACATGCTGGTTTTCTAGAGTGAATGAGTGATCAGACAGGAAAGAATAGTCCACAGAGAATGTGGAGTTTATCCAAAGAGCCTGATACAGACAATGAAATAAAGTTTTTGTCAGGTATCTAGTACTGGTATATGCAGCAGCAAATCATCTGAAAACTAAAAGGTAACTTCTGAGATAGGATTTAAGCAATAAATTCTCCATTAAGCAAATGAAGAAAACACTCAGATGCTCAGATGCTAAATAGCTCCCTTAATACACTTGTCTAGCAATATCAAAATATATTACTGAGATGTTATATGGTAGCTGCAGAAAATTCTCCACAGTAGGGCTGAGGAGAAATTTAAGAATACAAAATTGGGCTTTCCATATTACTATTAGACAAATAGCTATGGTATGGAAACAGCAACCCAAATGTCCATGACGACTAAAGAATAATGTGGTCTATATATGCAGTGAAATACTAAGCAGCTATGCAAATAAATGAAATTATAGTTTATTGAAACATGGATGGAAACTTATTGCATGTTAATTTAATAAGTCAGTGGGCAAAGGACAAATACAGGGCATCACTCACCTGTGGCATATAAGACAAGGGAACAGTTAGTATTAGACAATGAAAGACAATGAAAGACACTTGGTCTTGGTTACAAAATGGATGACCTTGGTTAAAAACTGATAAATATTACCAGTTAACATAGTTTACCATGATACATTTGTTTTTAGATAAGTGAGAGCAAAGGTATTAAAAATAGAAAATATAAAAAGAAAAGGAAAATAAAATAAAATTATTTTTAAAGGAAGGTAAAGTATGGTAACAAGCACATTTGTGAAAATTATTGTATCTCCAATGAAGCCATTAATAGAATGGCGAAAGTTTAGTAAGCTCTTGTTATTTGTCCATTCTGTTAAGTTGGTGTGTTCCTATTAGAGACAACAGCAACAAACAAAGTTGTCCAGAAATTCAAAGCACTCTTACTGGTATTGTGGTTTTTAGGGACCTGTTTTCAGCTGCCAGGATTTTTGGAAGAAAGGGAAGTGGAGGGTGCCTGCACTCATTCCAAAAAATCCCTGGTCATATCAATTGAAAGGCTGGCAGACTGGCATATTGAAGTTTGATCAGATTGGCGTCCCCACAGGGAACTGTAGAGGGTCAGTGATGAGACAGGGCTATTGGAAAACGATGATTCTGGGTGATGGAGGCAGCAGGCATGGCTTCTGCAGGGCAAATCTTGGCACATCCTCTCCTCCAAAGATGGCCAGTTTTGTGCTGCATGTCTGTAATGAACATAATCTTTCATGGCTTGGTTTACATCTCATTCAAGAAAAGAGCGATTCTCAGGCCAGGGAGATAGTACAGCGGTAGGGCATTTGCCTTGCATGTGGCTGACTCAGGAGGGATCCAGTTTGATTCTGGGCATCTTATATGGGTCCTCAGCCTGCCAGGGGCGACTCCTGAGTGCAGAGCCAGAAGTAATGAGTAACCACTGAGCACTGCCAAGTGTGGCCCCAAAACCAATAAATAAATAAACAAATAAATGAGTAAAGCTTTTTTATAAAAGAGTAACTCTATAGTTCTGGCCATGAAGACCATGAACAAACATGACGAATGAACATGATGACCAAATTTGTGGGCACAGTTACAGGTGCCAGGCTTCTTGGAAAAGGGAAGATATGAAGGGAGAGTAACTATATGCACTCCAAAAAGTCCAAAACAGGATTTTAGTACACAAAGTAAAAAAATTACTCTTCTGAAAACTGGAAGGGACTGGAAGGAATGTCGAAGGTTCCTAGGATATAGAGCAAATTCACCTGAATAAATGGATGTGTGCAAGAGCCAAGAGAAATCTGAAAAGTAACACCTTACACAATGGAATTCACTAAATCTTCTTTATGAAAATGGAAAAGAAATGTGTACCAGGAGGTGGTGATTCATGGAAAAGACATCTTAGTTTCTTATTTCATTTCACCTTTTCCTTTTCTTCTCCCACTTTTTTGTTCTTCAAAGATTCATTATTTTACAGAGAAATGATGATGTTACACTAGTTCAATGCATAAAACTGTGTGTCAGAATACATATTGGGAAATGAGGAAAAGGCAGCCAGGAGAAAACTTTGAATTGGAATCATTTCATTGAGAACCATTAGTAATTTCATTCCTGGCATTAATTGGTAAATGTCTATTTTCTAAAAAGAATTTATATGCTATTTCCTACTGTCCACCTCCTATTACCAAAATATAAAACTTTCCAGCTCCGTGGATTGAAATGAGCAATGGTATTTGTCAGGTAACTAGTAGTTCAAGGAATATTAATCATAACGGGGATGGAAAATAATTTGGTTAAATATAAATAAGGTGACCTGAGCCTAAGAAGTAAAAGATTTAAAACTTGAGGAATGATTATATAATTGATAGAAAAAAAGCTACACTGAGCTCAAATTGCAGATATATTTAATATATTTTGAAAGCAATGAACTTAAATAATGTAGTGTCTATCATGCAGATAATATTTTAAATTTAATACCAGAGAAGGGATGAAGATCTGGGTCCCCTAAGTTAAGGCATTTCTAATTTGTTTATAACTTGAAGGTTACTAAAGCTATTTATTTCCTTTCCACATCAACACTTAGAGGATTTTCATGTGGTACTAATTGACTACTACAAGCTCTATTCTCAGGGAATCATTCCTGGAGATACATGGGAACCAGTAGACCAGGAAGTACTACAGAATAAACAGGTTGTCTACATGAAAAGTATGTGCATATCCCACTGAGCTCTCACTCCTATATGTTCTTTTACAGAAATGTGATTGTGTTAAATCCATAACCCAATTAACTTTCAGCAGGATACAACAACAAAGTTATAATTAACTTTTGCTAAAACTTGATGCAGTGAGAGGGAAATTATTTTTTCTCTGAAATAAAACTACAAACCCAATAACTTTATTAAAATGTCATTATCAATAGAGCCTAATAAAATGAAAACATCTATTAATATATAATTTTATTTTAGTCTCTCCTAATTCTAACTTTAGCACTAGGCTCAAAGGCTATCATATCTTAATTGGTTTGTAAACTAACCAATTAAAAAGAGGGAAATTCCAGAAAAACCCCATTGAAAGGAAATAATTCATAAGGAACTTCAGACAGAAAGCTTTACGGATTGAACTCTAAAATCATTTAAATAAAAATTATTACATTTCAGGTGTAAATAATTTAAAACCCAAGAGTAACTACCACATGTATAATATAACCTATATATTACTTTTGTGTACATATCATCACAGAGAAGTATATACATATATAATTAACAAATTTAACAAAAGTTAAATAAAAATATACTATAGTCTTCAATTTTCACTTTATTTGTTTTGGTATGGGGCAGTGTTCAGAGCTCACTATTGGTAGAATACTTAGAGGACACTGGGGAGTCAGGGATCAAACCTGGGTTAGCAGCATTCAAGGTAAAACACCTGTTGTACTATCATTTGGGCCACATAGTCTCCCCTTTTTAACTTAATTCTCATATTTAAATAGTCCTAATATAAAATGTTGGTGATTTTTTTTCTTACACAGAGGAGAACATTTAAAGATCAGGAGATAGTACAAAGTCTGGAATGCAGGCTTTGCATTAAGGAGCCCTGGTTTCAGTCTGCAGTACACATGGATTTTCAGTACTGCCAGTTATAATCCCAAAACAAAATTAAAAAGGAGAGAAAAAATGAAAAGAGAACATGTAGATTATCTGCCTTCTATGCCCCCATTATAACAGCATTTTCATTTTTAGTATTGTTAGTGTCTTCTTGGCTCCTTCTAGAAGCAAATCCAACAAAATCTGCCATTCGTAACACAATTGTATATCAAGTTGAAATAGAATGTCCCTGAAGGGTACAGAAAATTGTGTTCACTAATCCATAACTCTGTCCTACATTACAAAGACAGATTAGCACTCTTAGGTCTCTATTTATGCCCACTGACTACCGCTGGGAACCAGCCAGTCCCACTTAACAAGCATGCAAGTGTAGATGCTATACTACAGACTTCAATTCTTCAGTGCAGATCAAAAGACCTCTGTGACGGGCTTTGGAGAGCTAACACCAAGGGAAGGAACAAAACCCAGATAACTAGAGAGAGGCCTGTAAGATTGAGCTATTCAACAGCAGAGTATACCCTCTAAACATTTTCATGTTCACTCAAGAAGGTATTGCACTGCTGCATTCCAAAGTAATTCAATTTACAAATGAAGACCTTGAGCTAGCGAGAACAAATGAAAGGCAGAATGCATTCTGCACACACCCCCACACATTAAGAAATTGAAATAAATGTATTTAGTTTCCAATTAATATTAATATTAATATTAATAAAAAATCCAGGTGAAGGGACTCCTTAAAGAGAGAGGAAAATAAAGCAACACTAGACAATGAATATGACTTACATCTTCTTTCTGTCTGTACATAATTGTCTTTTAACAAACAATGCTTAAAAATGCATAAGAATTTTTGAATTTTACATATAATGTTTACTGGCATCCAAATACGCTTTTCCCAGAAATATGCTACTCAGAGTACTTTTTGATTAACTATGTAAGACTGAGAGTTTAGCCTTAGAATTATGCCCACATAATCCAGTGCCTCTGAATTATTCCTTTATGAGGAGGATATGGAACTATTTTTTAACCTAACTTATGAACTGACCTTGGCAATAGTCTATGAATAATAGGAGAAATGCAACTTCTAATTCAAAAAAGAAAAAAAAATCAATGAAGGATCAGCTCAATTTTTTAAAAATGGATAACAGAAATACTAAATGCAGAATAATATAAATTCCTGGGTCTACCTCAAAATATCAGAGCAGACCCTCTAAGCATGTGACTGGATACATTATTCTTAAATGTCCTGAAAATGAGTCCCAAGCAAAATAATTGAAAACCCTACATGCAAAGATGACCTGACAGTCCTTTCAGCTCCATATTGCTTAAATCAGCATTATACCTTCCCACCTCTCAGAAACAGAAGTGCCTACAAAGCTTCATCAACATTTCTTGTCCCTGTCTCTATACACCTGCATATGCCATCAATGAAAAACAGCTACCAAATTTCACAATACTATTGTCATATGTAAAGAGAAAATATACACTAAGATATTCCCTAATGATCCAAGTACCATTTAAATATAAGTTACAGTATCTCATGCAAAAACATTTCTCACCACCTATCTGGCACAAATTAAAGCTCAATTATCACATATTTTCCCCAACCCTGCCAAGGTTCTTACTCCCATTTATAAAAATATGCACAGCACCTATGCTGCATCTTTGAATTAAAGGAGTCTTTTTTATTTATAAAAAAGGAGGATTTTATCGGAGGGTCTTTTATAGGAGGATTTTTTGTAGGAGGATTTTTATTCCTCCATTATCTGACTTCAGATAGCTAGCCCTTATTGTAAAAATAAGTAGGGCATAGGCTAGAACCCATAAGAAAGTAAAGTGACACTTGGGTTCTGATTCTCTTCCATGCTTGGATAATTTTCAAGTATCTAAAAGGGACATCAAAAAGCCCAAGTACAACATGGTGAGAATGTTGCACTCGTGAAGGGGGTTGTTCTTTTTATGACTGAAACCCACCTACAATCATGTTTGTAATTGTGATGCTTAAATGAAGATATTATAAAAAAAAAAAAAAAAAGACCAAGTAGACGACCAAACTGAAAAAGCACTGACCATGCAAAATACTCCTACAAAGTTTCTGGACTATAAAAAAATTAAAACCTCAATATTGTGAGCCCATTATTCTTAAAATTCTGCCTCCTTCAGAGTGACCAGGTTGTAAATTTCTAAGTAAACACAACTGACTATTTAAAGCCACTTATAAAATAGCCTAAGATTTTCCAAATATGGGAAATAATCCATAATTTCAAAATAACAATGAGGTATTTGAAATATTGGTATTGTTTTTAAATCTTATCGATGAAATCACTGATATCCTCCATGTTGAAGAGAGCAAAAAGCAAAGAATTAAAGTTTTAAAACAATTTATTTATTTATTTTATTTTCATTTTGGGTTTTGTGTCACACCCTGCAATGCTCAGAATTTACTTCTGGTTCTGCACTGTGGGATCACTCCCAATGAACGTCAGATGCCATAAGGATGTCAGGGATTTAACTCATGTCAGTTGCCTGAAAGGAAGAGTACTACCCACAAAAGTTTTATTTCTGTTCACAAGTTTATTCTGAGATTTCTTTGCTTTTCCTACAAAAACAACCACTGAAGTCACAATCAGTGTTTAGTTGTCTAAATAATGCATATTACAACTGTCAAATATTTTGATGTTTAAATCAAAATATTGAGATTCTAACTAACGTATTTAAATTGTTTCATGTGTCTTTTGTTTGCTTCCATATTTGCTTTCATATTTTCCTGAAGGAGGTGATAAATAAAAATCTGTCTTGGAAAAGTGTACTCATTAAATAAATATGTGGGTACATTACCCAGACTGCTATAGCTCCTTTATTCACTTGGGATTATAAAAAATAAGTTTTTATTGGTGGCACTTTCTTCTTCTTTCATGTGTTTTATTGTGTTTAAGGCAGGGGTCTCAAACTCAATTTACCTGGGGGCCGCAGGAGGCAATGTCGGGGTGATCCTTGAGTGCAAAGTAAGTAGTAAGACTTGAACATTGGGGGATGTGACCCAAACAACTAAAACAAAACAAAACAAAAATAGATTCCTCTAGGGCAGGGCCACAAAATGTTGCACGGAGGGCCGGCCGCGAGTTTGAGACCCCCGGTAAGGGAATCTGATTACAATACTGTTAATGTTTCTGTTTTTAGTGTACAAAGTTACTGCATTGTCACCACCACCAATATGCCAACACCTATGCACCACTGTCTTTACCTCAATTCTAGCTTTAATCATCCTATTTTTTCCCCACAGCATGATAACCTCATTTCTGTAGTCAGTATCAAGGTGTTGTTAATATCCGGTACTGTCTTTTTCTTTTCTTAATAAACTACATATTAATGAGATCATTGACATTTATTTGTCTTTCTCCCTATCTAATACTCTTAGCAACATAATTAATAACTTTTTTCTGGGCCACACCCTTGACATTCAGGAGTGACTCCTGGCTATGCACTCAGAAATTGCTCCTGACTTGGGGAAACATATGAAATGCCAGAGATCAAACCAAAGTCTGTCCTGGATCAGCTGCATGCAAGGCAAATGCTCTACCACTGTGCTATTGCTCCAGCCTCTAAACTGTCATTTTTAAATAACTAAAAATATTGTGTTTGTATACAAGTTCACAGAAGCATTTTTACACAGTTTATATTTTATTAAATTTCAGGTAAAACTGTTCAAGTTAATGGTATTGAGATGCCACTGCACCATCACCAAGCTATGCAAGACTCTAGCATTGATTTATGTCACCTCTAAGCACTCCTCTCATTTACTCCCACACTACTATCCCTTCCCAACTAGTTCAGGCAAGTAATATTGTTTCCAATAGCCAAGTGGTGAAAATAATCCATATATGCATATCAATGAATAATTAAAATGTGATACATATATATATATATATACTAGAATATTATTCAGCCTCAAAATAGAAGAAACTTTGCCATATGTTACAAAATGGACAAACCATCAACACCTTATCTGAACAAAACCAGGAAAAATAGGACACATTTTGTATGGCTCCACTTAGTAAAATATTGAGAATAGTCAGATTCATCACAAAAAAAAAAATACCCAGTACAATAGTGATTAATAGAATCTGGGAGATATCAAGATGGGGAGCTATTAATGTGTGGCTATTAATGTGAAGCTGAAAAGAATCAAATGATAGATGGTGGTCATAGTTGTATAACAATATGAATGTACTTAATACTATAAACTCTACACTTATAATGACTTAAAATGGTAGCCTTAATGGTAAGCTTACATTTCATGTTAAAACTGAAAACTTAAACAATTATCCATTAACAGTGAAATGTCTCAGAGAGAGTGGTGTACTTGCGATAAATTTACTCAATCAGCTGCAACCTTTATTCAAGAGTACTGTACTCAATCACCAGTATCACATTTGTCCTTATGTCCACTTTTCATCATTTGATTTAATTTATAGACTGCTTTCAGTTTTATGTATACATTAAGATTTTTACAATTCTCAAATTGAGACTCATCACAGATTTTATATGCAGTAAAAACAAGGTTATCAAAAAGAAAAGTTTCGGAGGCAGACCATGAAAAAAATCAATTAATGATATAAAAGGAAACTCCTGAGATATAATCAGAAAACAAAATTAAGGTAGCATTATTATTAGATGATAAGTAAGTGCAAGCAAACAAACAAAAAACATAATGGTAGTAAAAATTCAGGCTGAAAGAGATCTGCTGTTTCTTCTCTAGAATAATAACTTCCTCCTCCTCTAGTTTCCCATCGTTCTCTAACAATGGGACATATGAGATTTTTTTTTACTTCCCTCATGGGTAGTTTCACCTAAGTACTTGCTCCTTTGAGAATAAAGGTCAACATATCTACTGTGTTGGGCCAACTGAAAACATAGGGAGAGATGGGCAGAGTGGACCAAGTTGTGGCACTACTAAAAAAACAGGACATCTCACCTGTAGTTCCTATAAAATCAATTAAGGGATTAATTACAAACCTGTAAAAGTACACTAAACCTTATTTTTATTTTAAATCTCCCTACATTTAATCAACATAGAACAAACAGCCATTCTTCCATTCATTTACTCTTTTCCAGAATTACTCTAATTAGTTTCCCTGTCTTCAGGGAAATGGGCTAATTCACTTTTAGAGGGAATTACCTATTTTAATAACTTTAAATTAATGAGTATAGTTTATAGGCTGCCTTAAAATAAATAACCAGCATGCAACTACTTAAATTTTTTTTTTGGGTGTTTCGGGCCACACCCTTTTGATGCTCAGGGGTTACTCCTGGCTACACGCTCAGAAATTGCCCCTGGCTTGGCGGGACCATATGGGACACCGGGGGATCGAACCATGGTCCTTTCCTTGGCTAGCGCTTGCAAGGCAGACACCTTACCTCTAGCGCCACCTCGCCGGCCCGGCAACTACTTAAATTTAACAGAAAATCATCTCTTTGCTGAAAATTAATGATGTAGCAGAAAATGCAGTTGGAAAGAGATCTTAAAATATCATCCATGTATACTATCCAACAATTATAAATTTGATAATTAATACTTGATAAATACCAATATGAATATGGAAAACTGCCTTGAACTATACCATAAATACAATTCTTCTCATTTTCATTGGCATCCAGAACATGTAGAATCTATCTTGAAATGAGTTCCATTTCCAAATCCTAACCAAAGGCTACAGTTATCTAAAAATACATAACATTGCCATGACACTCAACACAATGTTTGCTTACATCAGTATGAGAAAACATTCAAGCAGTTTTACTGTATACATGAAAGAGGAAGTAATTTAATTGTGCCTTGTCTCCACTGGTAAAAACCCAAAGGAGTACTAATAAGGTTAATAAAAACATTCATAAATATAAAGTGCATGGAAATAAGTCTGAATTAGAGAAACAATATACAAGGTTTATTATTGGTATCATAATCATCTCAGTTAATTCCAAAACAACCTTATTGGATACTGGTTTTTGTTGTTGCTTTTAAACATGTTTATATTTCAAAACTTAAACTTTGAGAGACTAAACATTACAATTTACAATTTACCCAAGTCCAGGTAGAATCGACAAAAATGGCCTGGCAGTGCAGAAATCTAACTCATTCTAGGCTTTATGACCATTTTATAGTAGCAATAGTCCTTGAAACTACAAGCAAAACTGGTTACAGCAAAGACAAAATTCTGGAAATTACATGTCCCTGAGTCTAAAGAAGACATCAAAGAAGCAGCAGCCAACACTATGCTATTGCTTTGCAGTCATCCAACATTGGGTATATGTTCATTACTTTAACAGACTTAGTCAATAGGCAAACATCAGAAATTCTACCATGATTTCTAAAGTGAAATCTAATAGAGACTTCTGTTTTGTCTTGTTTATACAGTACAGTGATTAAGAAGTTTACCTTGCATGCAGCCAACACGGGTTCATTCTCCAGCATTATTTATAGTCTCCTGATCAAAGTCAGGAATGGTGCCAGAGCACAAAGCCAAGATTATACCTTAAGCACAGTAGTGTATAGCCGCCCAAAATAGCAATAATAAAAATAAACGTGATGCTCTTTGGGGGCCAAAATTCAAATATACCTTATTTTTTTGGCATAAAAGACAACTGGGCATATAAGACAACCCCCCTACTTTTCCTGTTAAAATATAGGGTTTGGACTATTTTCACCGTATAAGACTACCTCTCTTTTAATGCAACTCCAAATGGAAATTAAAAAACGTAAGAGAAAAAGAGTAGAACCTTCAAAGGTTAACAGTATATGTTTAATAAAACTAGACTTTGGGTGCCAATAATCAGTTTACATTTGTCATTTGTAGAGAATGACTGTGAATTTTTTTAATTTAATCTACATTGAGAGCAGGAAGAGGGGGCTCCTCCAAGAGCAGCTGGCTGGTGTGCAGTGATTACTAGGATAACTAGAGGGAGAGAAAGTGCCTCCTCTATGTCCCATAAAAACTGAACTTGGTACTGAGCACCAGAAAGCCTCTTACCAGTGATGACACCCAGAAGCTGGATGGAATGCAGCACTCGGTAACTCAGCTTCTCTGTGTGACCTAAAAGATGATCAGGACAGGCAGAGGACTGAGTGATGATGCCTGGCAGCGGGATGGGATGCGGCGGTAAGAGGGGGCAGATCACTCATCCCTGAAGCTGGAGTAAGTTTCAGCATGCTGTATACTGGCATATAAGATGACCCCGAATTTTAAGAAGTTTTTCATGGGTTAAAAAGTCTTCTCATATACCAGGAAATACGATATGTCTGATCATTCTAATTATTATCTGTTTTCCAGTTTTGTTTTTATTTGAGACAAAGGTATTTTAATTTCTGATTTTATTTTTATGGAAACCTACATTATTATTTTTGTAATAACTGATTTTATTACTGAGTAACATTGTTACTATAACATGGACATTTGTGGTGCTGATGTACAGTTTTTGCACCCATCACCACCAAAAAGCCCAAACCCTCCACCACTGATTCTTTCTGTTAATTAGAAATATAATAGATTTGCATTCTGTGTTTGGACTCAAGTCAATATAAATGGTTGAAGAGGACCCAGGTAAAAAAAAAAGTGTCTGGACTGTATATATTCAAGGTACAAATTCTCCTCTTCTCCTTTTTCCTAACTACACAGACAATTTCACTGGCTTCAGTGAAGCACCACATGCCAACACAAAAGATAAAGGCATCAATATGAGCAGCTTTATCATGCCAGGAAAATGTTAATGGGTCCACAGCTTAGCCACTTTTAGAAAGGTGACTTAAGAGGGAAAACAACTGATAGAGACAATCTAGCAAAAAGGGTAACTGAAAATTACAGGAGAAATGTCAACAAGTATGTATTTTATCAACATGTGGTCTGTAAGAGTTATATGGTGGCTATGATTGCTTTCTTATTATAAAAATATAAGATTTTATGTTATTTTGAAAAATATTAAACAACATAAAATATAAATTTGTCCTAACAAACCCTATTAGCAATTTTTATAGTAATTATATAATACTAGAAAAAAAAAAGTTAGTTTCCTGTTTTGAAGATTGCATACTTGGATATCTCTGCAAGTTGTCAAGTATTTCAGTCTTTTATATAGGACTGAAATATATATATTTATTATATATCACTTTCTAGATAGATATTATATGATAATATAGTATATAAAATTATTACATTATAAAATATTATGTGTTTATTACACATTTTATAATACATATTTAAGGAAGAAATAGGTTCATTAAATTGTAGAAACATCTTTATGATTTATTCAAGATGTTATTTTTGACAGACAATATTTCTATCATCTCATTCCTCATCTAATTATATAAATACCATAGAACCCACACCCAAGTGTATTCTAAACATATCAAAATGATGATCATCTACTGAACACATAGAATCTTCCATTTACAAATATATATATATATATATGTATTTTTTCATTTACAAATATATATTTTAACAGAGCAAGTCTATGGTAGAACTTATCACACACATTTTAAAAAACAATTCCTATGATACTCAGAGGAATTTAATGTTTTTATCCATGATCAGATGTTGATTACTAAGTAGCTGAAATGGAGACCAGTCCAGATAACTAGTAATGAATTCTATATCATATTCATTTTAACCTACTTGAATCCCACCATAAATTGTACTATTAATACTGACTAAAAAAAACAATTTCCATTTATTTCAGTATCTTATTTATATACTGTATTAATAAGAATAAACATACAATAAGTTAAAGTTTCCTCAATCTTGACATCATTGCTATTTTGATTCTAATCATGTGTTTGGACACTGGGGATAACGACCAGTCCAAACTCCTTAACACTAGATAATAAGTTGGTAGCACCCCCAGTACTAACACTAAAAATACCTTTAGAATTTGCCAGATTTTCTCGAGAGACCAAACTAAGGTGATCAGAGAAGGTAACATGCTTTTCTTTTCTTTTTTTTTATTAATTTTTTTATTTTGAATTATGAGAACAAAAGATGCAAAGAAAGAGGACAAGGTAAAGTTACAGTGGAAGGACAATCAGCCATAACATAATTCTCAGAAGAAGTCCCCTTGCTGATGTAACATGCTTTTCTTTTTTTTTTTTTTTTTTTTTTTTTTGATTTTTCGGCCACACCCGTTTGATGCTCAGGGGTTACTCCTGGCTTTGCACTCAGAAATTGCCCCTGGCTTGGGGGGGACCATATGGGATGCCGGAGGATCGAATCGCAGTCCTTCCTTGGCTAGCGCTTGCAAGGCAGACACCTTACCTTTAGTGCCACCTCACCGGCCCCAGTAACATGCTTTCCATTTAAAACTCCGGGAAAAAAGAGTACAGAACTAACAAAAGTTTGGTCATATTTTATTTATGTTTTAAGTTTTATTTCCTCTCATGTTTTACTATGTGAAAATGTGGCACTTCTGTGAAACATCGGGCTTTTCTAAGAGCTCATATATTATAAAAATTAATATTGAATAAAAGTGCACACTTTGAGTGCATAACTTCAGTTTTGCAATCTATACCCCTCTGATGTGAAATAAAGCAAATCTTTATGGCCCAAGGTGACACAAAGTCATTTATTATTTATTCCAACTCAGGAAAAAGTAATTCATACCATCTTGAATACAGATATTTTTTGCAGAATGATATTGTTCAGGCTATTCATATTCCCTATGTGACAGTGGGGCCAGAGTGATAGTATAGTAGTAGGGCATTTGCCTTGCAGGCAGCTAACCTGGGTTTAATCACTAGCACCATATGGTCCTCTAAACTCACCAGGAGTTAATCTTTGAGCATAAAACCAGGGGTAAGCCCTTAAGCAACCCAGGTGTAACCAAACATATATACACACACAAACCACTCATCAACTATAGAAAGTATATCAGAAAAAAATGACTTTATTTGAAAAATTATAAATCAATCTGGCATTAAAGATTAGAAAACCAGTCCTTCAAGTGAAATGTAAATGACTTAAAAATCAAGGTAAATATTGCTTCTAGCAAGAATATTTCACTGCTGTCAAATGAAATTCCTAAAAAGACTCTTTGCTAAGATATATGTCTTGAAATCTTTTCTTACACTACTTTTGTACCAGAAAGTAAATCCTCACTTGATTCACAAACTAGGTTACTGCCTCTCTTGAATGAAGTTTAGAAAGCTGTGATTAACAAACATTTTTTTTTCTCTCTCTTCCTTACACAGCACTGTATGTGGTTCACCAGGGACAAAGTGTGGAGGTAGGGAAGTCACCATAAGGGACCTACAGAGCAAGAGAGAGTCTGAACAAACCCACCATGTGCAAGTGACATTCAGAGAGACCAAGAGCCAATGTCACTATTATCTATGAGAGCTCAGCCAGAAAAGGCCTCTTCTCAAGACTGGCAGGATACTGAGACCAATTCTAAATAGAAGCACTGTGAAAGATATTCTTGCTCCATAAAAAGACATATAAAAATAAAAGAGGGACTACAGAGATGTTACAGTGTTTCAGACACTTGTTTAGTATGCAGTCATTCCAATTTTGATCTGCTCTCTCTTCTTTAATCCCCTGAAATCTCCAGACATGATTCCTGAACACAGAGTCCTGAGTAAACCCTGAGTACCACCAAGCTGGCCTCAAAAAAAACAAACAAAAGTCACATAAAGTATAAAAAAAGAAGTTTCAAAGAGCTATCAAAAATAAAATTAACAAGTCACAACTATTCAAATAAAAATATATCATTAAAACCAGAAAATAAGAATATCTAATTTTTTTTATTTTGGAAGGACAAGGGTATGGAGGCCACACTCAGTTAATATAGGTGTGAGGGCTACTCCTGGCTTTGTGTTCGGGCCCAAACTCTATCAAAGATTAAATCCAGGCTTCATACATGTAAAACATGTGTCCAATCCTTTGAGCATACTCCTTTGCCCCATAATTATATGCTAAATTGTTTGTCAATGTATAATAATGCCACACAAAGAATCATGTGTGAATCATGTGTGGTATATATGTGTGTTATTGTGTCAAAGCACTTCTCTTCCATGTCTTGACTTTTTCTTAGAGTTACATTTCCCATAGATCAGTTCAAAATGTGAAAAAAAAATAGTGGAGCAACAAAGCATGCCTAGTAGACTTGAAAAATGACAAACTATCAGTTCACAAAGGCTTATTTTTCTAAGTTTATCAATGGAGAAGTACAAATGAGGACAATAAGTTCTTGTCTTCTATACCAGAAGACTTTAATGACCCACTACTTACATGGTGAAAATGTGTCTGGCAAAGATGTTTAAGGTAAAACCATCAGTTATAATTATGTGCAAAGTACTCATCATTTGACACATCAATTCTCAAGACTTTCTATGTTTTAGACCTATCAAGAAAACAATGAGAGATTTACCAATGTTTTTATTTTGAATATTTGTATTAAATTGTCTGTTCAAAATCATAGACAAAATGTCTACTGAGATCTCTTTTCAAATAGATGATTTTGTAAACGGGAAAAGCTAGGGTATTACTTAATTGGCTGCAAATTACTTTAGGTTAAAGGTCCACTTTGAATGAATAGGAAGATGATAAAGGGGAAGTTTTTAATTCCCTAAAACTTAACAAGTTTCACAGTTTCTTCCTCCATTTTTGCCTATTAAAGCCATCCATAAATCATCAGGTGATATTCAACTCAGTAGAGACCTTTACTATCTTCCTGTTTTAACCTTAAAGCAGAAATGTTCAAAGTATCAAAGATACAAAATAGCTTAGGTTGAACTTATATGAAGGTCATCTTCAGAATTTTAACTAGTCAAAATCAAACATAAATACTCCAATTATTTTGCTGAATATACCCATGCATACACATAGAGCAGATGCATTCAGTCTTTATTTGTGTTCAGTGCCTTACTACTGAATGCTGGCTTATAAGCAGGTAAAAGACAGAAACACTCATCTTCCTCCTCATCTAGGCTTTGATCGGTTTAGGGCTGGGAAAATAGATAAGGATATGCTTAAAAAACAAAAACGCTATTCATTGTTTTGATTAAAAAATAAAACTGGTGGTTTCATCTGCAAGATTCCAGATAAACCACTTCCAACTTGTGTTTTACATTGCTCAATTTCAAAAGCCCAGGCTAAAAAAAGAAAAAAATAGGAAAATAAGGTATAGATAAGTGGAGGGGGGTGGGGTGGAAAGGCCATGTAAGGAAAGTTAATTATTAAGTAAATGTTTCTTAAGGCCTGTTTTTTAGAGATTCAATTAATTTCTTTAATTTTTCCCAACCCTATAATAAAAGAATAATAATGATGCTTTCTAGAAAAATAGGCCTTTATATAAATAAGCAGGGGAAAGCATCCAAGTGTCAATTGATCTGGAAAGAGAGGAGAAGAAATGGAGTAGAGAGAGGGAGAAAGACTTTAGATGACAAGCTCAGGTAAGACTAGCTGGAACAAATATTAAGGTGTTGAAGAACTTCCCAGGTAAGAAACTTTCCTGGGAAGAGAACAATAGGATTATACTGAAGGTTCCCAGTGTTAGAAGCAAGCCTTCCTACACCCCATGAGAAAACAGACAAACTGTCACTAAACTATCCTGGGAGAAAGAAAAAGGGGGGCTTCATGCAAATCACACTTTTGCATCACTGTCCCCACACCTCCACCTTCACTGCAACCTGGACTGTCTCCACAGCTTTTCCTTTTGGAACAAAAGTTGTGAGCTGGTACATCCATAGCCTCTTGCCTACGTTCCTATACACAAGACCTCATGTCTGGTCCTTAGTATATCGAGATCTTCAGATACTGTTCTTTCATTACCAAACTTGGTAGGATTTCTGTTCCATTCCCTGGGGGGCTTCCCACATCCCTTTAGTGATCCACTTAATCCTCATACTCTCAAAGGAAATACAGAAAGAACTTCTAAAAGACATTTATATTTTGTCTTTTCTTTAAGATATCTTTCTTATATTGTGGCCAAATGGGTGAGACTTGCCCTCCTGGCAACAGAAACATATGAAAGACAAAGTTAAATATCAACCAGAAAGAAAGTTAGAAAGTGAGGAAACAATTTTGCCACGAATCCCTCTGAAGAGGCTGGTGGAATCTGAGCCTTAAATTTAGCTATGACCTTTGTGGAGAGCAGAGTTATCATGACTTTGCATATTTCAAAACATTTATCATTTTACATTATAACCAGCCAGTAACCAAGTCTCTTTACTATATAAGCTGGGGAGTGGAAGAGGCAGGTGCAAAAGCTGTGCATATGAACCCATCCTAGACAAATCCATCCTTCATTAGCATGATGTAGGCACCCTTCAAACATTCTGGATTAAAAAATAGGAACATGGTGTCAGAGCAATAGCACAGCAGTAGGATGTTTGCCTTGCATGCAGCTGACCCACAACAGACCAGAGTTTGATCCTGGCATTCCATATGGTCCCCCAAATGAGGAATAATTTCTGATTGCATAGCCAGGAGTAACCCTTGAGTGTCACTGGATGTGGCCCAAAAAAACAAATTAAAACAAACTAAAAAAAAAAAAACAAAAAAACAAAACAGTGTAAATGTTTCAAGAATTCCTATAGAGATTCCCCATTCACAGCCTAAAAGTTAGCTTTGTAAAAGGTGGCATTCCCACTGGCAACCCAGTTCAGCATCGTTCAGCAAGAGATGAAGTCTTCCTTACTACAGTTAATTCCTTCCCTGTGTAAATTCATAACCTGACATCCTGATGGATGACTTAGAGTTTTATTATTAGTGTGCCCTTCTCATGGATAACCTCTTGTTCCATGGGAAAAAGTGCATCTCTGACCTGTAATGGAATTCAAATTCCATCCAAACTTAAATCCAGGAAACATCCTTGTATTTGCTCACCACTATATACTCACATTTGAAACTCTGCAAAGAAATGTTCTACTGATTGTCATTTAACTCAACTGTCTTAAACACCACTTGTAAAAGTCTGTCAACTTTCCTTGGGCAGAAAAACAAAATCAAAAAGGATGAAGGCTTGAAAAGAGGCTTATTCTTGCCTGCTAAATGACATTCTCATGATTATTAATGTTTTTTCATAATCATTAATGAAAATTTGAGGGGCAGTTAAAAAGAACAGTACCTTAAATTTTTCCTCTTCCTTTATTCCTGACTTCTTTGCTTCCTTCCTTCAATCCCTTTGGTAAGGTCAGAGATGAAGCCAAGGCTTACAACAAGTGATATACACAAATGATCATTGAATATTTTCAAATTTGCCTCCACAGAAATTTATAGCACTTTGAATGATTATATATTAATAATCCAAGGTACAGAAATAAATTTTAAATATTATATGCATACTGGTTACCCTATTCATTTAGGCAAACAAGAGAAAAAGATACAGTGCCTGATCATTTCTGCATGCAAACTACAGATAAAATTTGTGACTTTTTAAATTTATTTCTTTGTCTTAATTTTTGAAAGGGCCACACCCAGTGATACTCAAGGCTGACTCCTTGCCCTGCACTCAGGATTCAGTCCTGGAGGTGCTGAGGGGACCACATGGGGTGCCCAGGAAAAAAAATGTAAGTAGGTCGTGTAGAAGGCATGTACCCTATTTACTACCTTTGATCAATCAAGAACTATCACTCTCGTCCCAGAGAGAACAATTTTAAATACATTAAGACAACTATGTTTTGGGGAGTCTAGCAGGAGGAGGCTTGGCAAGCCCACGCCATGCCGGAGGCCTGCTTGGCCAGGCCTAGGGGGGGTGCGGGACTTGGGTAACCCCAGCACCCCTCTGCCGCCTTGCTCCAGATCTCCAGGGCTTCCCTGGGCCACACGCCTGGGCAAGCCGGTGAGTTGGGTCCCTTGGTGGAGCTTGAAGGTACCCTAGGCCTTCCCCCACTATCCATGCGGCTCCATAGGGAGGGTCTGGGTGGGGCTCTGAACCTCTGGTCTCCCAGCTTCTTGAAGGATCTCTCCTTCCTGGGAGCCGGGAGTCTAGCAGGAGGAGGTTTGGCTGGCACTGGTAATCTCTGTCCAGTCTACATTCTCAAAATTGTGCGGGGGGGGGGGTTCGCCCCCGCGCGCACAAGAAACATTAATAGTACTCTCACAAGAAACATTAATAGTACTCACTATCATTGAATTATGTTTTTATGTATGCAGAATGTCCATTTTGTACTCTGCCCTTTTGCATACCCCTTCATAAGTTCATATTTCTCTTTAACTTCTTTATCTTCTATCATCATTACTCCTTTTTTACCCTTTCTAACTTAAGTAGTATTGAGTCCTAATTCACAGACCAAAGTGGTGCCCTAGAGTTAACACCCAACCAACTATTTTAAAAGGCATAAAAATGACGCATATCTTTTCAACATTTTATGGGTGTTTTCTTTGACGGCTATAACTTTTGCTAAATACTTTCTTATACAGTGATGATCCCCCCCCCCCATGTTTTTTATCTTCTCTTTGTGAACTGCTCAATATGGAATTTGGTGTGAAAGAATCCCTCAGTTTAATACTTATGTTTGAGCCAAGTCATGGGTCTTGTTGGAAATGTTCTTATGCCCCCATATATCTGATAGCACCATGTGGCTTTATTACTTGTTTGCGTAGGCACACTAACATGGGAAAATACTATACATACTAATAAGTTCTTATCTAATAGAAATGGGAACACACAAATCTTGTAGTGCAATGAGACCTTACACCCTGAACATTGACATAAAGACCTGGCACAGGCCTCAGAAGAATGGGCATTCTCCATTTACCCCTTGATCTACAGAAGACATTTACAAAACATCCAAGGTTGTATATAACATCACCCGGAGGCATTCCTGTACCAGGGACGACCCTACAGCTGCTCTGACATCGATCTACTCAAAAGAGACATCCCTTAACACTGAGAAGACAACAAGAACAATGACCTGCTTACTGGACAGGGCTTGCTGTATTGCCCCTTTATGGTGAGGTTTGTCTATAACATCACCTGGAAGCAATCCTCTACCACGGAAGACCCTACCACTGCTCAGACATCGTCCTGCTCAAAAGAGACTTCCCTTAACACTGAGAAGACTTAACAACAACAACCTGCTTACAGGACAGGGCTTCCTGCATTCCCCTTTCATGGTGAGGTGAAACGAGAAGGCACTCCACATCATGACTTCAATGTAGGACATGCAGATTCCAGAATCTTTAATACAGAAACATGAGACCGACAACAGAGACTGTGTGATAAGTGTGTTGGCGCTACGGACAATGTCTTGGATTGGACGATAACTTTCCTGAGGCCTAGAGCTGGTCTTATGCCAGGAAACTTCAGGGGTAGGATCTCTTTGTATTTAGGCCAAGGCTATTCCTTTCCATGCCTCTCATATTTTGGTGGGCCTATGCAAACAACAATTGCCACTCTAACACCGTTTTTACTGTGCTCCTTTGACTCTAATCCTTAAAACACACCCACTTAAAATTTGAGGTTAACTTAAGCTAATATGCATGTACATGGAAATGTAAAAAATACTATGCCTCTAATGTTTAAGGAGTTACGTAAGTTTGATGGCTTTAGATTGCCTTGTGTGCTGTTAAGAAATATTATGATGTGCTACAATCTGGGGACTTGAGGGACAAAGTAATTGCACATGGATTCTGTTTTATTTATCTTAACTTTCTTTGGTGAAAGTTCAAAGTTAAGATATCAGCAAGGGGACTTCTTCTGATAATTATGTTATGGGTGATTGTCCTTCCACTGTAACTTTACCTTATCCTCTTTCTTTGCATCTTTTGTTCTCATAATTCATAATAAAAAATTATAAAACTGAAAAAAAAAGACAACTATGTTTTATTTAAAGGCTATATCCCCAAACTACTCAAAATTATATTGTGCATATAAAAATACTTTGATACAAAGACAGTTTTAAGCAATGAACATTTTGTATGATGCTCTGTACTTTGAAAACTAACAAAGTTGACTTTCATTTGTAACCTTACTGGTGCCACTATCAGTAAGGAAGGCTCCATTCCTTCTAAAGACTGTCCCTCCAGTGACATAAAATATTTGCATATGCCCATCTGCTCACTCAGGGATGGTTTTGGACGCTTGCATGCCAAGGGATATTCAAGTATGGGAAGAAATGTTGGTGGATCAAGTCATGTGAATAAAGAAAAAAAGAACAAAATGATTTGACTTCTGAATGTGTCCTCAGTGTGAAAATCCGTATTACCATCTTTAAAAGTACCCAGGTGTTCTCTTCCCATGACTGAGAGCCTAGTCAATTGGATAAGCAGCTAAGATGCTGAGAAGGCTTCAGGACAGCAGAAGGACAGGTTTTATACTTTTTTCTTGCTTTTCTAATTACAAAATGTGAGTATGGTGTTGAAAACTTGAAATATAAAGACTAAAAGGGTTCATTAAAATTTCCTGAGATGCCCTTCCCCAGCCCCAGCAACAAACAGCACAAACTATTTTGACAGCATTTCATTCTGTTTGATTTTTTTTTTGGAGGTATAGCCTGTTGTCTCTTCATTTTCTTCTCTCATTCAAAAATATCTTATGGTAAAGGTAATAACAGTATTAATATCAAATAATAGCATCAATATAAAAAGTATTAATACTGCTAGCTTTACATATTTTAAAAACAACATACATGTGGCTTCCAAGGAGTGTGTGAAACATGTAATAATCACAGTGTGGGGTTAATAAACTTGGAAACATCGCATTGCAATCAAGCTATCACAACTTAAATATTTATACAGCACCTATCACTGAAGTGCAGTGTAAGTTGACAAAAGGTCTGAGCTAACAGGAAAACAATATATGTGCTTCCTTTATATGAAAGGCAGGTATATATTAGCAATAATCCTTTAGATAAACAAATGGGGAGAAGGACAGGTGATATGGATTAAGTAGTAGGGCATCTGTGCAAGCCTTAAGTTTGAACCCCAGCAATGCATAATGTCACATGCCTCTGTTGGACTGTGCACAACACCCCAACACTAGCACTGCCAGAAATGGTTCCAAAATGATAAGGAAAGTGGGGCGATAGATTATTCACAAATCCATAAAAATTGCCCTTGAACATCTTTCATTTTATCAAGTATTTTATGTTTGCAATGAAAACCTAAAATATTAGATTCAAATACCTGTACTAGAGAGGCAGATGGATCTCAGTTTGCACCTTTTTATGGATCTTACAATGGAAAAAAAAAAACCTCCTCCATAGAATGTCTGAAGTCTTACATTCTTTACCCTTCCTTCAGTATACTATTTTTTCCTTTAAATCAAAATTGGCTCCTCACTTCATCTCTACAAAGTGTTCACAGCAATATGTTTGGTCTATTTTTAGATTCTTTAAGAATTAAATGGTCTTTAATCGAAAAAAAATCAGGATAAAAATTTGTATTTCAATAAAAATTGTAAAATGACAATACCAATACCAAGTATGGCAATATCCTAACAGATTAATAACTTGAACCTGAGATGTACAAGGAGGGTGACTTTCCTGATAATCAGACTAAAAATAAGAATTCACAGTACATTTCTGGAAGACAATACATAAAACAGAATTGGAAGAGAGAGAGAGAGACAGAGAGAGAGAGACAGAGTGATAGAGACATAGAGAGAGAAAGAGAAAAAAGAGAAAGAGAGAGAGGAGAAAGATGCTAAAGAAGCTAAAGAACTCGGATTCTTCCAAAGTTAAACTAAAACGATGACTCAGAATAGACTGAAAAATTGATCATGTAGCCTATGGACCAAAGGGACAGAAGTTGCTGTGGGAGACTTCATTCCTCACATGTGTGTGAGCTTGAATCCAACCCCCTCCACCCTTATCTGCCCTCCCCATTCTTCCTGAAGAATAAATGGAAAAACAACTTCAGAAAAATTGTGCTAAGACCTGAGGCCTAGAGTATCTGGTAAAAGAGAGAATATCTTGAGGAATTCATTAATAATGACACCCACAATCACACCCTACTACTGAGCCCTTCTAGGCCAGCACAGTCCTAACCTGGTTTCCTGGTTCTTCAGATAGGTTCATGGTAACAATCCAGTAGAGTGTGACTGAAATTTTACTGTGATTAAAAAAATTCTGAAAAAAATTAACCCTTAAGTTTTTCCAAATAAATATGGGTCCCAATGTCAGCCAACACCAATCAAAGGGGAAAGAGATCTCCATTTCTATAGGAACATAACTTAGATGACATGTGACCATTCAGCTGACTCTTAAGAGTTTTCTCAGTCATTTGGACAAACATTTTTTATGATCCCATCAATTGTCTAAAATATCTCTGTTCATACTTTATACTCAGATCACCTTCTTTTTAAGTATTATCATCATCCTGAACTAGATTTTTCTTCTTCAGTTAACTTGTCTGAATCTCTAAATTCTTGATTTGTTAGTGGTTTCAAATACATTTAAGCACTTTACTCTAGAACATTGGCATCGTTTGGCTGAGAAAAGAGGTCAATGGGTTTGAAGCCTAGATTTGAACCCCATTAGTGTGTAGTCCGTGAATACTGTCAAGAGCAAACCCCAAGAACCAGACCTAGAGTATCCTTCACCAGAAATGGCAGGATATGGCTGGATATGATTTAAAAAGACAACTTGTGTCTTTTATAATACTACAAAATCTGATCTTATAAAATAAAATTTAAATTTTTATTATACTTTCTGATATTTAGATCATATCTCACACCTCAGTAACTTGATATAATATGTAGAAATATAAAATATTAATGTCCAACTAGGAAGGATGTCCAACATGTGTTTATTACTTCCTCTAGATAAACATTCATCTTTAAAGTCCTGACTGCATTATCCCTGTTAAAAATAGAATTATTAAAATTATGAATATAAATACTTATCATTGTATAGACTCTATTCTTAATATATTTATGATAATTTATTTTTATTTAGTTTAACACAGTCATAAAAGGGAAGTAGAGAGATGGTTACCCTTTTCGACAGATGAAGAAATTCATATATAGACAAAAAAATTTCTGATATATCCTCAATGGGGAAATCAAAGCAAAATTTTATGAAACTCATCAATCCATGATCTATCATTTATGTACATACGTATAAATCAAGCTTTATTTTCCATAATACCAAATCAAGTATATTGTAATGATTTATTTAATAGTGCAAGTTAAACTTTCTATTTAGCTTTAGTGGTCTGAGCTTCTTAGTTCCTTGTTTCTCAAATGTAGCATCTAAGAGTTGACTTTAGGACTCCATTGAACACTAAGTAACTCAGACTATCTCAGAATTTAACAGCACCTAAAAAACCAGGCCTATGAATTGACTTCCTGAATGATCCTTATTCACAGTGAAATTTGAGAATTATAGCATGCATCTCAATTGAGAAATAGCTGGTATGTAGGAAGCATATGAAGTTAGTCAATCCCTTCTCAGACTGAAAATTCCTGAAGGAAGTCATTAATTTATTATCAGAAGCATTCACTGTTAGAATTCAAAAACAATAGTTAGATTAACACGGCACAAAAGTTATATAAAGATTGATTAGCAGCAGGAAAAAGGATAACAACTTAGACATCATGAAATATCTAGAAGGTGACAAATACTCAATGCAGTCCGTATCTTAAGAAGATTCATTTCCTGGCTGACATTTATAATCAATCTGGTCGCATTAAGAGGTAAAAGTCGAAACATGATCAACAAAAGAGTACATTTACAAGACAAAGTGATAAATGTGCTAAAGAAGCAGAGAATCAGAATTAAATGTTAGGAAACAATGAATGTGGAGAACTTTAACAAAAAGCACTCTGACTTCTGAAAAATAATCTATGGGTTTGTAGTTTGAGTCATATTCTGACCCTATGAAGGACTGAGCTCCCCACCCAGTATCTAAGAATGTTTCTTTCCAACTCAACAGAGCTCTAGATTTTAAATGCATACACATAATTGTCCCCAAAGACCAACATATTTAAAATAAATTATTTTTAAGAATTTCTTCAGAATTTAATCTAGTCTTCTTGCACAAGCAAACCACTTATATTAATTTCTTTCACTCATTGATAAGTTCTATTTCTATAGGCCACTTTATTTTTTGAGATAACTTAATGTTCAGTCTTATCTGAAGCCAATATTCCCCCCAAAATTCTTACATTAACATACATAACACATAAATACATAACATTTCACTTCAGGCAAGTTAAGTGTTCACAGAATTCCGCTGAAAAAGTTAAAATGTTCTAGTACTCTTTCTCTAAAAGGGGTAGAAAGAATCAAACCAATTATTATTAAAGCAAAACAGAAATAAAGGCAAATGTGGAAAATGAGGAGGTTGATATAATTTAGACCCTTTTTATCTAGTAAAAATAATTTAATTACTACACAAAGAAATCATTAAGAGTGAGAATAGGGGCCGGGCGGTGGCGCTAAAGGTAAGGCGCCTGCCTTGCCTGCGCTAGCCTTGGACGGACCGCGGTTCGATCCCCCGGTGTCCCATATGGTCCCCCGAGCCAGGAGCAACTTCTGAGCACATAGCCAGGAGTAAACCCTGAGCGTTACCGGGTGTGGCCCAAAAACAAACAAAAAAAAAAAGAGTGAGAATAAACATAATCTAGATGGCATAAAGTTAGCTTCCTTTCCCCCAAAGGAAGAAATAACTAAACTGAGAACTATCATAATAATGTCAATGAGTGAGGGAAGTAGAAAGCCTGTCTGGAATAAAGGCGGGGAGTGGGCGTGGGAGAAATGGGAGCACTGGTGATGGAAATGTTGCACTGGTGAAGAAGGGGTGTTATTTTTATGACTAAAACCCAACTAAAATCATGTTTGTAATCACGGTGTTTAAATAAAGATATTGTCTTAAAAATTCTGGTCCTAAATGTTATTATAAAAATGTAAAATAATTCAGAAATGGTTTGTTTGTTCAAGAAATATTTGTTGATATAAAACTAAGAACTCAGTTTATTTTTTAGTGAAAATAACTTTCCTATTCTTAAGAGTAATATACTCAAAGAAAATCTCATATTCTGAATTCTTCCAGTATTTCAATTATCTAGATAAATCGGCCTATAAGATCATATGGCATCACATATATAAAGAAATAAAATACCCTTAAAATAGTTTAAACAATATTTTGTTCTAACTTTGTTCTCCTATTTTGGTCCATAGGCATAACAATCTGCCTAGCTGATTGAGAAAAGATGCTTTGGGGGGCCGGGAAGGTGGCGCTAGAGGTAAAGTGTCTGCCTCGCAAGCGCTAGCATAGGATGGACCGCGGTTCGATCCCCCGGCATCCCATATGGTCCCCCCAATCCAGGGGCAATTTCTGAGCGCATAGCCAGGAGTAACCCTTGAGCGTCATAGGGTGTGGCCCAAAAACCAAAAAAAAAAAAAAAAAAAGATGCTTTGGACTTCTAGAGAGGACATTACAATATTTCTATTAAATATTAAAGCTACATTGACTGGAAAGCTAGTCCAGGGGTTAAGACCTTTACCATTATGCAGACAACCCTGATTAAACCCCAGTGTTGCTTATGGTCCCCTAAGCATCTCCAGGAGTGACCTCTGAATACATAGCCAGAAATAGGCCCAAGCACTGCGAGGTGTGGCTCCCACAAAATAATTTTTAATTAAAATTACAATTCTATTACACATTATTTGGACTCAAAAAGTATCTAAAACATTTTAGGCACAAAAACAACCCCTCAAAATTGACTGAAACTTAACATATCACTTGTAAACATAATGTTTTCAATTAATCGACCTTCAATCTCTTTTACAAACTTCTACACTAACACTACAACTTTATTAGCACTCTTGTAGGATGACATCTAAAATAAGCTAATTTCTTGAGTTATCTCTGGAAGCAACTGCTCAAATGGCAGTGTGTGATGTCCACAAGGAAAAGACCACAGAGACAAAATTTATTTAACAGTAAATACAGATAGTCTGCCTGACTATCACAGGAATACAGATTACCAAACAGTAGAATGAGAAGGCTGAGCCTGAGGCTCATGGCAGGCTCATGCCTCACATGTATGAGGCACTAAATTAATTTCCAAGCACTATACATAGACACCTAAAGCAAGATTAAAGAACACACACAGTTTTCTTTATAAAGGAATGGACACCAATCAAGTCAAAGTTTATTTCTCCTCAATTAGTATTCTAGTTGAACATGAGAAGAAACTGGACTTTCAATTTTTCTAAAAGAAAAAGTGTCATCATTTCTGAGACCATTCTAGTCTTCTTTCTAATGAGCATAGTGTTAACTTTGGTTATTTGCAGCCAGAAGAGAGCTAAAAATAATATGTAGGACTCATTTCCTCTTGGTAGGAACACAGAGATATTTAGACCCTTATCTGACACAGAGGGAAAAAAGTGTAGTAAGAAAAATACAAACATCATACTAAGAATATGAGTTCACAGATTGGTGACTAAACTTCTTTTCTTCTCATAAAAAGATTATTTAGATCAAGTTATTCACTAGCTCAATCCCAGAATACTGAAAAATATAAATATTTCTGATGAAAAGTCACTGATAGAAAAAATAAAGTTATTCATAAGGTGGGCTTAAGGTGCTTGCCTTACAAGAAGCCAATCCTAATTCCATCCCCAGCACTGCATGATCCCCTGAGCACAGAGCCAGAAATAGCCTCAAACACCATTAGGATGTAGCCCAAACTGTGAGCATCAATCTCATCCATCTCAATTTCCCCTCACCATCCAAATCTATTTGTCCTGATAGTCAAATTTGTTATCCATTCTGGATCATGTACCTATAATAATCTAGGAACTAGCCAAACTAGTCTTAATGGCTAGAAAAGGAAGCTAAAGGGGGTGTTTCCCTCTACTAATGAACATTGTTAGAGCCTAGATCTGACTTCTTAGACCTTGAAACTAGAATGGGCATCTTATAGGTAGCAATTCTCTCCTTTCAACTTGAGACTCTACTAATGAGTCAGCACCTCAACTGAGGTATACCCAAGCCACGGAATGTTTCTCATCACAAAATAAATCCTCTTTCTTGGGTAGCACAACTCAAGGGCACGTTCACAGGATTTTCTAAGGCACTGTTTGTTTGTGCCTGCTAAGTGGGTAGACGGGAAACTGAGGACATTGATGGAGAGAAGGACCTGGTGATGATGGTTTTGGTGTTGGAACACTGAATGCTTGAAATAACTTATTATAAAAAATTTTGTAAATCACAGTGTTTGACAAAAAATAAAAAATTAACTACTTCCTGGTTTGTATTCATACGAACATAAAATGTCTTCGGGTTCAAGACTACACATATTGGCAAAAAATAGTCTTCCCCTTTGCCCAATCATATGTCTTTGATTTCTAACTTCCATGACATTCACTCACAGAAGAAGTGGCTTATTATGCATGCAGAGAGAAAATATTAACCACCGACATGGCTCTGATATTTAGTTACTGGAATGTAATTTTGGAAGATGGAAAGTTTTAATTAAAATCCAATTTCATTAAAAACACAAGTTCCTTACATAAAATTCTTCTGGTACTTGACAAGGTGAGCTAGGGTGTGGTGGGGAATAGAAAGACATTTCCTAAATTTCTTAACTTGCTCTCAGGGAGAAGATTCCATTTTCTTAACATTTTTAAAATAAAGCTGTGTACAGAGAGGAGACAGAAAGAAATTGAGGGTGGGGAAGAGATAGATGGGAAGCAATGGGGAGCACCCTTAGAGTAAAGGAGCTAACTGTCCAAACCACAGAGGCAACAACACTGTAAACAAGAGATCTGAACTTCAACAACCACACTTAAAAATGTGCCTGTCAAGATAGCAGGCTGGGGATGTAGGGGTGGGTAGAAGGGAAGCCGGGAAACCTGGTGGAGGAAAGGAGACATTGGTGCTGAGTTTAGTGCTAGAACACAATATGTTTAAAACCCAATTATGAAAAGTTTTAAATCATGTGGTCCTTTAATAAAACTAAACATAAATAAAGTACATCTCATGAAAAACATTTACAGTTTACAATGAGAAAAGTCACTGTTCTCCCCCTCACCCCAAATTTATAAGACAACCTCAGCATTAATTGTAAGCAATTTCAAAATGAACCAGAGTAAATGACTAGCTACGTTCAAAGACAAATTCTTTTAAGCAAGAGTTATGATTACTGTGGCATTTTATTCTGCAGCTAGCTACTTCAAGAAATGGGAATTAGTCCTGTTTGCCCAGATCAAGCCAAAGGACACATAACTTTATTTAAGCCAAAGATGCTCTAAGAGTATCATGATTCTATGGAATTTTGCAATAGTATTCCCTTTGTGATATGAGGAGAGAATAAATCTTGGTTCACAGAAGAAAACTTTATAAATCAATTTGCTAAATGCCATAGAGAGCTAGAAACTGTTTTATATAAAATTAAATGCATTCTTTTAAAAACTCATTCCACATGCTTATGTCTATAAAGAAAAGTGCCATATGTGAAAAGTCATTTTCTCATTCATTCACGATGTCACATTGAAAGGATCCCTAAGAGTTAATTAATTCAGAGCTGCAGCAGAGGAAAAGGAAGGAAGGGAACACTTAAAGTGCCTTCTTTCTCATTTATGTATTTTTCTCAGTTCACCCTACAATTTGAAATCACATAAAGCTTCAGGGTGACATTCTCTTAATATCTACTTTAGAAATACAATAGCCAAATTGATATTCCTCCTACTATACAAAATAGAGCCATTTACATTGTATATGTTCATGGACATTGTTTATATATACAAATATATGTATGAATAAACATACATATAAACACATACATATGTATATATATATATATATATATATATATATATATATATATATATATATATATATATATATATATATATATATATACAACAATGAGAAGCCTGCCTTGGAGAGGTATTGTTAAAATATTTCTCCCATAAAAAACAGAGGTCACAAACCTCCTGACCCCAACCAACTCAAGGTATAAATCCTGAGTACAGTTCTAAGAATAACCTTTGAGCACCACAGAGTGTGGCCAGGACTCTCCATCCCCTTTTTTCTTAAGAAAAGCCAGTGGTAGAGAATGGAGCGATAGCACAGCAGTAGGGCATTTGCCTTGTACACTGACCCAGGACTGACCTGGGTTCAATACCTGGTGTTTCATATGGTTCCCCCAAGGCAGGAGTGATTTCTAAGCATATAACCAGGAGTAACCCCTGAGCGCCACTGGATGTGGCCCCCACCCCCAAAAAAAACGAAGGGGGAAAAAAAAGCCAGTGACCTGTCATCTTAATTTCCTAAATTACAGAGAAATTCTTAACTAAACACATACTTTCATTTTTGTCTATCAGCCCAACTGTGACTGAACACCTTAAACATGGCTAATCAAAGGATCATGGACAACTTCCCTCTTGCCCTCACCCAGTAGGCATTAAACTCTAAAAGAAAAATCTATTTTAAGTTAGGGATAAGGTTGACATAAAGGTTCTTTGTTAAGGATCCTGTTAAACAAGAGTTAGTTGTATTTGAAAATATGGATCATGCTCATATGCAGGCTCTAAAAACATGGGAATAATCCATGTACAAAAGCAAAAGAAATGAGGAACATGAGAAATGAACTTCAATAGGAAGCATCCTTTAATAGGGAGGAGATGTGTGGAGACACTGCACAATGGTGAAGGGAAGAGGTCACTCTGGAAGAGAGGGTGCTAGAAGGTGGTAAAGAGTTGTTATGTATGAAACCACATCAATAGTAATGTAAACCACAGTGCCTTAAAAATATTGATTGCCATAGAACCAGATTGAGAGGGAGGGCAACTGGGGACAATAGTGGAGAGAAGTGGACATTAGTAAAGGGACTGAAATTGAAATATTATATGACTAAAACACAATCATAAATAACTTTAATTCATGGTGCCTCAATAAAAAATAAAATGTGCCATAATGTAAACTTAAATAGAAAACACATTACCGGTGTTATCAGTGGTGTAAAGAAAACTTTCGGGATTACCAATACAATTAGAATGACTAGTATATACAAAGATTTCCCATTGCAATTAGAGGTGACAGTTGACTTTAGGTATTTCATTTCTAAATTTCTTTTTTATATTTTACCTTTTTCAATTTCATTTTTTTAAAGACACATAATATTGCTGTTCAGAATGGTAGCAGAAGAAACATATATCCACAGAGTATTTTAAATTTGGTTCCACCAAATTCAGCCATGCTGGAAATGTCAAACATGCTCCAGATAGTTACACTTGGAATAAAGAAGTGAAGACTAACCATCTTTATTTTTTATATTTATTTGATGTCAACATGAAAGAATGGGTTAAATCAACATTGTCACTGTCATGAATTTTCACCTCTTTTTTATTTTCTGTGACTGCTAGAAAACAAAAGTTGTGACTGGACAGCTTTCATCTATACCATCTACAGGACTGTTTTCATCAGAGCCACTGGGTGACACTGTTTCTCCACTAAATTGATGCAACCAAAGCAATTTCCTGGCAAAAGAAAAAACATCCATACACAGGTATGCATACATAAACATATATGACACTACTACCACCATACAGACACACACACATCAGTTTTCTAAAGAATTCTTAGGATGCAAGAATATACACTAAGCTAATGTTTTACTAGCTTAGCAGAACTGGATAGACTTCAAAACTTTAATACTCAAATTCCTCAATAATCAACGACAGTGCTAATCAAATAGGCTTGTTATTTACCTTGTGACTATTCCCAAATAGCTTTCTACCTTCTAAATGGCAATGTTTTCCATGACCTCCACTAATATTCCATCTTATTTACTTACATTTTAATGGATTCCTAAGGAAACCATGCAAAATAATTTAGGTGAGCAAAAACAACCATCTGTTTCAACGAACAAAGAAACACTTGACTGATATGCAGATGACTTTTTTGCCTTGAAATATGAAATCCTGGACATTTTTTAAATTGATTTGCCTTGAAATTTGAAATCTTGAACGTTTTTAAATGAAATTAATCCATTTCAATTTTCTAATTGATTAAAAAAAAGAACATGAAAATACAAAGTTAGGACCACACCAAAGACTCTTCTTAGAGTAAATGAAGACTTCACCAAGTTCCAAATTGAACTTTTCAATGTGATTGCTTTTTACATATTGGACAAAGACCTGATGAATGCATGTGATTACATGTGATACTTGTGATTAGCAGGAAATTCATGATCAAAACTTCAAAGAGTTTTGTGATGTGATTGATGAGTTTTACTCAACCATCTAATATCACCAACAATACCTAGACTTCTAATATTCAGTCTGACTCATCCCTGGTTTGTTTGCTCCAGCTGCAGAGGTAAGTCCTAGTCCTGGAGAAAGTGGACACTTTTGGGACTGATGCCTAATGTATACTTTAGCTGACTCCCCTGGCTTTCTTTTTCTTTAAAATCAAACTAACTGTAGTTTTCAAACTACAGCTGCCTCAATTTTAAGCCTTTTAGGAGTTTGTTGCCATTAGGCTATACACACTATTAGAAACTTCAAGAGAGACAAATACCTACCATTTTGATGTAAAATATACTCAGTTAATAATATTTTAGTTTTTTTTTTTTCAAGAAATCCTGCAAACTAATTTCCATGTCAAAGAAATAGTTTGTCTCTAAAACATAAACTGTTCAAAATCTAAACTATTTAAGCCATTTAAACTTGGTTACACCATGGTGTGTGAGGGGGGGCCTTCTTAAAATCAATAATTCTATAAACTCCACATTCCTCCATAAAAAACAGAGGAAGCTTTGCTTGTTATTTTATAAAGAAAATGAAGAATCCTGGATATTGATATACTAAGTACCTAGTACTGAGCAGATCTGGTAGCTTTTTGACAGGATACTTGACCTTTGCTTCTCCTTATGCTGTTGTCTCTACTGTAGGCTGAAAAAGAGTCTTCACATGATCTAAACATAGTCTATAGGAATTTTTAGCACAAGACCTAATATATAGTCTGTTGTGTCTTGACATTTAAAGGACTGACAGAATTTTATGGACACCATTAACCATAGTTTACCATTCCAACCAGCAGACTTCACTGGTGGTGACCACATATAGCCAGTGTGCATTTCTGACAACAGCTATTCAACAAATATTTCTCTGAACTACAACTCATCCCCTAGGCCAGGAATTAGCCATATCTGCTATCCATCTACTCTCTGAACATGACATTGGGGACTGGACCTGTGCTCCCCACCCTGAAACCCCATGCTGTAGTCACTCAATCAGCTTCGATATCTCAGCCTTTTCTTTTTAGCTCTTGTACTCAGTCCCTAGGCCAGAAATTGGCCAGCTCTAATTTGTTTCCATCCCTAAACCCAAAAATCCTGTAGATACTAGTGTGTCATTTCAAAAACATTGATTGTTTCATATATATTTTTTTTTTTTTGGTTTTTGGGCCACACCCGGTAACGCTCAGGGGTTACTCCTGGCTATGCGCTCAGAAGTCGCTCCTGGCTTGGGGGACCATGTGGGACGCCGGGGGATCGAACCGCGGTCCGTCTCCTAGGCTAGCGCAGGTAAGGCAGGCACCTTACCTCCAGCGCCACCGCCCGGCCCCTGTTTCATATATTTTTTATGGGGCAGGTGAATTATGGCACTCATATTTCTCAGAGAGTATAGAGTTTTAAATCTCAGTAAACTCACAAGAGAAACTAGTTGACAATTTTCTTGGAATAATCAAATCATACAGCATAGTCAAGAAAATAACCTGAACTGCAAATGAATTATTAGTAGCTATTTGTTATAAAAATCTCAAAAGATCAGTTATCAAGAAGCTGATAATCTGAACTACTATTATCCATATATGTAAGACCTTTTTCCTAAAGATCAAGGCTGTATTATGCTGACCACAGGGCAGCCATGCACACATTCTCAGGTCAGGTTGAAACAACTACCAATCATAGTATTATGGGGGTGGGGGGATATATTACCTAATGGAAAGCATATATTGAGAATGACTAAAAATACATTTTTAGAGGAAAAAAATAATGTTCATGTGAGACCAGGAAAATGGCACAAAAGACAATAAGATATACTTTGTGTACAAAAGTCCACAATCTGATACCCCACAAGCAGCATAGGATCCCCTAGCACCTCTGAAAGTGAGATCTTAGAATCTTACAGGAAGCAACCCTTGCATAGCTCCTAGTCTGATCCAAAAAAAAATAATAAATAATGACAATATAGCAATAATTTCATTTGAATATGAACCACACACCTCTGGGTATCACCTGGAGATTTCTAGAAGTTCAGAAGTCTATTCTAAATTATCTGATTTTCACTGAAAACATAACTGTAGAAAAATAGCTTTTCATCTTATCCACTGAGGACTTTGTAGAACAGAGAAAAGGAAGAAGTAAAACTCTTTGGACTAGGTAACATCTGGTCAAGGGGGCAAACAATTCACCCCACACAGGCATATTTTAGAAAGTTCAAGAAACATGCCCCACAATAAGGAGCCATAATCACTTGGGAAACTTCAGGACCCAAGGGCTATGCAGAATTTTTCATCTATCAGATTCCAGCTCAAAACAATGTTTTCTGAAAAACATACCTTAACATTCAAACCATGTAAATGTGTCACTTCTAGAGACTAGCAAAAGTTTCCAGTGAAGGCTGGGATATTCCTAACACACAATTAAAACCTCTTAGCAATAGAAAACCTTCCCAAATAACATATAAAGATGTATTTCTGCTTTGGAGGTTCATGAACATACTAAATGAAAACTTATTTAATGTAAAGTGAAATAAAGTTTGGTAACACCTTTATTCAACTAGAATCCCAGAAAGATCATTTGGGAGCTGTTTCCCCAGAGAGCGCAACAAATTCACACAAATGTCACTCCAGATAGAATGAATGTTTTTCACGTTGCTGTCTCTCCCCCTGGCCAGCCTGCACCCCTCCCTCAGGCTTTTCAAAATGTATTTCATACACAGACCCACTGTTCTAGTTGTTTATTTAATTAACATGACAGCCCGGCATACACAGCATTTCTTTCAGTACTACAGTTTTAACTTTTTACACTTTAGACTCAAGACAGAAAGAGTAAAATGACTGTTTGACTACTTCCAACCTCTGTAAATTTATATAGATTCACTGACTATTTCTGTCAGTTAAAACAGTTTTTCAGTATGCTTTAAATATCTGTATTCACAAAGTAAAATCGCAATTTTGTCCCTCCACATACAAAATTCTTTTCCTTCACCTTTCCCAGGGGATCAGAAAGTCTTGTTTTTTCTTTTTTTAGTGTTTTCAGAAGCTGACATTAATTAATTTTAATTCTGTCACCAAGTCATAAATAATCAATATTGCTCTGTGTATGCCATAAGCTGAATTATATTGCTGAAATGTGACAGAAGCTAGAATTTCATTAAAAACGCATGACTGTTCCTGGAATTTATTTGAGAAATATGTTATGCTATACTGAAATGCTTTTAAGGTCTTGAAGAACAATATCTTCTATATTTTCAGAAGAAATACTGTGGGATTTTATAGTTATATGAGATATGCAAAAAGTGAAGATTTTTTAACTGAAGACATAAAGGAGCTTACCCAAAAAGCTTCCATATAAAACCATAACTCTTTTTCTTATTTTTGCTTTATTGTTGTTGCCTTCTTGGTATTTTTTAAGTATAATTTTATATCAGTGCTGAAAACCTTGATTCCACCTTTGATAACTAACCACCAGACCCCATTACATTCCTACCATAAAGTCTGTTTTTTCTAAAGATATTTAAGCACTTAGGCAAGTTTAGAAATTCTTGATTTTTTAATTATACAACATAAAAAATACAGCCAAACATCCCTGTTGCTGAATTCATCAAAAAAGAACTTTGCCATTAATGGGCACAAATAGATTTATGGAAAGATGCATACAGCTTTTTGTTTATGTAAAAACTATAGGCAAAATATCAAATTCTTCTTGATATGTAACCAATCTAAAATACTACTTGCTTGAAGTCTTTCAGAAATGAATATGGATGATGGTTTGGGCAGCAACAGGGGAATGACCAGACAACTGTGATTTCTGAAAGGGTGAAGGAGACAGGTAACTTATGCATCCGAATTCAATGCCTTATAGGTGAAGGGAAAATGCATCATTGAAAACTGTATCATGAAAAGCAGTAACTAGTAATCATGATAATTCCTTAATAATTGCAAAACTTCACAGTTCCTTGGTATATTCCAGTGTTAGAAAGCAGATTGAAGTTTGAAAGAAACTGTCCATCTCCCAGATAGGCATGCTCATTTACAAAGCTACACAACTGAATGGCAATTGCAATCATCATCCACACAATAGGGTTGGCCTGGTGGATACTGGGCTGAGAAGGGAGAAGAAAAAAAAAAGCAGAAAACTGTTTTTGAGTGAGAGGAACACCTTTCTCTGTACTCATGAAGTCAAAGCTAGTTTTGTCTCTGCTTCAACTCCTCTATCAACACCGCACAACTCTTTCATAGGTCTATGATATCCAGTCTGCAAGACTCGGGCTTCTGGAAGAAACCAAGGGAGGTTGAGAGGATGGAAGAAAGGGGATTACATCTGCTAGTGGGTTTAGGAGAAATTTGGTTTAGGAGTTAGTCTTAAGGGAAATGTATCTGTTCTCTGGAAACTTTCACAACTGAGGTGCATAGGACAGTGACACAGATCCTGAGCACTATGACCCCCTAAACGGAGAGGAAAACTGAAATTGCTCACCCTTTCACCTCACAATGTGAAAAGTCTAAATAAATTGTCTAGAGATACTTGCCAGATTATCTCTACTTTATGTCTCTACATCTCTATTCCAAACTCCTTGTTGCCCCAATGTTGTCTTGAGTTAAGAGAAGTCATTCTTTAAAAAAAGAACTAATCAGAGTAGCTTCAGGCACATAATCTATGTACTTATAACAATTTTGGTGCTTGACTTCATAAAGCATGCAGATGACAGTGGTACACTTTGCACCCTTAATCATAAATTTGCTTCCTTATGATAAAAGTGATAAGCCATTTACTGTACAGCTCCTGAACTTTTCACACAGCTAGGTTAACATATGAGATATTGCCCTATCTTAGGACATACTCTTTTTTATTAGTTCCCACATACAAACTCAGGCATACAATTTGTGCTCTGTAACAATTTGAATAAGTCATAAATAAAACTAGTCTTCAGGAACACACACCCATATCCTCATTAAAATTTTAAATCTAAATTTCTGTAAAAAGGCAATCTTGTTTTGCCATCAACTGTAAGAAATTCTCTTATTTCAAAATAGACTAAAAAAAGGCAGCAAATGACCACAACAGATCACCAACACACACATTTTCAATAGCATTAATCAGCAATATACTTAAAACTGCAATGCTCTTGGACTTTTAAAGTTTACAGATGATTCCAATTCTCCATTATCAATTCAAATAAAAGAACTCTAATAAAAATCTGTAAGTTCATTAACACTGCAGCTTAATTAACCACATCCCTTATTTGAAATCCACTGTAAACTCCTCAACCTATGTTAATATGGAATTTCAAAATTTTAATTTCAGAAGCTAAAGACATTAATTTGGAGTTGTTATTTATATTAAATCACAACTTTTCCTTATAAATGATTATTCAATTTCAATAATCACATTTCCCTATAAAGAAATATGTGTTGTAGGCATTTAAATTATAAGTGTTTTTCATTTATAAAAAAAATCTTTCCCCTATAATTGTAAAAAAATTAAAACGAATCTCCTCCAAGTGAGAAAACTTAAAGACAGTTTGAGAATTAGTTTGGAAGTCACCACGGTAAGGTAAGTATGAGTCTGTTTTTAACTTTCCTCTGAGTAAAAAGCTTGAGCACAAGAAATATTTGCTTTATCTGAGTGAAAAGCTAAATAAACACATTTGTTTTAAAATAAACACAGTGACAATGAGGCTGCCATCCATTCCGCTAAATAATGTCAAACAACCACATTTAAAGTAATCAACCCCAGGTTGAAAACAAACCAGCCACCCCCACCATATGGTGACTGCAAAGTCTTAGCAATAAGACTAGTCATGGAAGAGCCTAAGAAGAAAACCCTTCCTGTTTCTTAAGATATCTTCTCATCCCCAAAGGTTGTCCTAACTGTACTCAAATCTCACACATTTATATGTAAAAGTGTAAATTTCCACCTACTGTCCCTAACCAGCCCTGCACCTCCACTACTAATAGAAACCCTGCAAGTGTCAACCCCCTTAATAGCCTTTTCAGATTCCACACAGAAAAAGAAAAAAAAAAAGGATGTTCACTTTTATGGCCCTTAAAGTACCTATATTTCATAGTCTGAAAATGGTTAAAGATTATGAGATTCATCCCTCAAACTCACTAAACTTTTCTCTAAAACAAGTTCAGCCCTTACTCTTCATGTCTCTTCTCCAGTCTGATTTCTCACCCTCGCAATAGTCTTCGGAATGGATATTTTCTATATAACCAGAGCACAGAAAATGTCTAAATATCTACCCACTTAAAGTATGCTCATACTTCATTTACATTTAGGGGGGAAATTAAGGTGGCCTATGTTTAATTTCTAGGAATATTACAGTTCAAAAAGGACACCTCCCAGACACGGTATTTATAGTTAGCACATACAAAACACATCAGCTGATATTATGTGGTTACCCGCCCCCCTCACCCTCCAATAAGATCAAAAACTCAGCTCTTCAAGTAAAAAAAACCTATTGTCAAGCCAGAAAACGTGCGTTTCTAGCCAACTTTGTACTGGCTTCCCAGGATCTACTTAGCTGTCACTTGAAAAGAAAGAATTCACCCAGAAATGGCAAGCGAGTTTTCTAGTGGCATCCACGTGTTTAGCAACCACCCGCTGCTGAAAATAATTCGAAAATGTCTGCGAAGGAAAAGAAATGAGAGTGTTTCAAAGTCCAGGGAAGAAATCCTTGCGCCAGGTGTGGCCGGTCTGGTCTCTAAATTGGGGTCAGCTGTGAAATGTCCCTCCAAATGCCACCAAATTTGATCCCTTATGTTAGTCGCCTCATAAAAAGTGGGGGTGTGGAGCCAGAGGGGAGAAAACTTGCCAGTTTTTCCCCCCTTAAGCCTTAAGTCACACCCCAGCTTTGCACAGTCCTTTCTGCGTTTTAGATTTCCCCAGTTTGGCGAGCGCAACGCCGGGCGCTTGCTTACCTGTTCCCGGGGTATGCAGGGCAGGGACGTCCTCCGGTGGGACTTGGTGCTGCAGCCGGACATCTCGGCGGACACCACGGAGCTGGACCTTCTCCTCTTCTTCAGCACCGGGATCTCTCCCTTAGCCCCGGTTCTCCGCTGGGACCCCGAAAACTCCCTCGGGGCCGCCCCCGCGGACTGCGGCAAGCTTTGCTCCAAGTACCTGGCCAGGAGGAGTCCGAGCGCGCCGGCCAAGTACGCCAGGTAAGGTCTCCAAGCGACCTTGACTGTCTCCAAGGAAAGGAGGGCCACGGTCCTGACCGCGCTAGTCAAGGCGATCATGAGGACCCCCAACTTTAGCCTCAGCACCAGCCATGTCGCCGCGGCCAGGCAGCTGAGCACCACCCCGGAGGCGGGCAGCGAGAGCCAGCGATCGTCCCCGACGCCCAGCCCCGTCTGCACGAGCGCTTCCCCCCCGCAGCAGGCGGCCAGCAGCGCCACGGCCAGCGGCAGGCGCACCCCGGCGCGCAGGAGGCACCAGCCCATCCAGAAGAAGGCGCACAGCACACTGAAGAGCAGCGCCCAGGGCTGCAGCCAAGGGCTGAGCTGCGCGCCGCCCCCGGGAGCGCCTCCCCGAGGCCCCGCGAAGACGCCCCCTTGGGCGCCCAGGCCCGCGTCCTCTTCCTCCTCCTCCTCTTGCTCCCCCAACGGAGCCCGACTCTTCTCCGGGTCCCAGCCGAGCTCCCCACGAACCAGCCGCACCAACAGCGCCAGCAGCAGCAGCAGCAGGGACAAGGAGCCCGCGCACAACCCCCTGGAAAGTTTCCCGGGGCGCTGGATCCCCAAATGCGTCCCGCGTCCCGCCACCGCGGGGACCGCGCTACTACTGGACCCGGCCCGGTGGAGGAGCTGTTTCTCCGGGACCCCCGCGTCCTCGTCGGGCAGGGCCATGGCGCACCCGCTTCACGGGATTCCCCCCTCTCCAAGCGCCCTGGAGCCCCTACATGCGCGCTGGCTTGCAGTCTCTCCGCTCCGCCCCCCGCGCCCCGGGAACTTTCAGCTTTCGAATAACTCCTGGGAGACGCGGGATGCTCCCCAAGACGCCTTGCTTGGTTGGAGTCCAGTTGGAAGTCACCGCAGTGACCAAGGCTGTACTCTCTCGCACCCCAGGGCAGACTCCGCAGGAGCTTGTGCAAGGTCTCTCTGCTTCACCTCAACCCTTTGGGGGGGGTCTCTTCTTCCTTGTGCGGGGCTTTACGCGCGCCCCAAGCAAGCTGATAGCCAGGCGCAAATGGAGAGGTTGCAACGGAGCGCGCGCCGGGACAATGCTGCGGCGCGTCGGGCCCGGTTCCCGGGGTTCCCCATTTCTTTCTCTGACTCCCTTCCCGCACTCTCGGCTCTTTCAGGCTCTCTGAGCTCCTCCGCTAAGAGAATTTTCTCCTACATGGCTCCAGCCAGCGAATCGCTATTACCCGGGGCTGTAAGCTCTGCCTCCAGTGCGCCCATGGCATGTGCAGGTCATGGCTAAGGGTGCTGAGGCTGGAAAGGGGACCCAGGGAGAAGTTATTCTGTGCGGCCGAAGAGAGATTGATTCCCCGGGAATCAATCCCCGGGAGGGAAAGAGCTGGAGAAGAAAAGAGGGTGGGAGAGAAAGGAGGACACAAGGGAGAGATTTGCTGCTATCCCCCCACTTTTTGTTTCCCTTCGTGCAAGGTTGGTCGAGATCTGTAGCTTTGCGGGAGGAAGCGTATAGAAAAGACAGGTTCAAATTGTATTAAAAAGTGGGGAACTGGAGTGATCCCCAATTCCGCTTGCTTTCTTGCAGGCAACTCCCTAGGAAAGCTCTTGCTGACTGGATCGCGTCCCCTCCCCCAAAGGCGGCGCTGCTCACCGCGCCTTCTTTCATTCCCTGCAGAGAACAGGGCCAGACCTGCAGAACCAGAGGGAGTCTTCCCAGTTCGCTGTGGCTGACCCTCAAGGTTGAGTGTCCTGGGACACTTGTTGGGGGCGGAAGTTTGTGTTGACTAGGGAGAGGACAGAAGCCAACTGGACTTCTCATTCACTAAAAGTGACAGCCACATCTACTGTCTGTATGATACTGAAATGTTCATAGGTTCCCTGATCCATTACAACAGGCAGACCAATTCCAGATGGAATTCATGCTGATGCCACTTCTGCTGGACCATTAACTCTGCCCAAGAAGCCAAAACTTTCCCATGGCTTTGGGGAAGGAATGAAGGAAAAATCACAGAAATTTGCCCACACCCCAATAGCATTAGGGGGGAATGGGCATTTAAGGGCATGTCATTTAAATTTTTATATTTAAATAAATGGGAGTGGAGAATAATCTTCAGCCATACGATACTCCTGCAGAATCATACTTCAGGACATTTGTCTTGCAAGAAGCCAACCCAGGTTCTAATCCTAGGCAACTAATATAGTCTCCTCAGCCAGCCAGCAGTAATCCCTGAACATCTATGGGTGTGGCCCCGAACAAACACAATCCAAAAGCACTGTTTGGATAGTAATGCAATTTTTTGAGGGTGAATGGAAATAGTATTGGCATTAGTGATTTTTACCTGCAATAAAATCAGAACGTCCAAATAGTCTCTAGAAAGAAATCAAGGGAATCTTCAGGTGAAGGTGAAGACAAGTGAACTTAACTCTAGAAAAGATCTGCAAAAAGCATCTATGGTTGTGAAATATCCTTTAACTGTGAAGGATGCTTGAGAGAACAATTATTGCCTTGCATGTGACAGAACCTGGTTAGATCCTAGCACCATGTATGGTCCCTGAGCACTGCCAGGGATGCTCCCCTGACCATCAATCATTATGTATGGCCCAAGTCCAATATAAAAATCAGTTCCTACTTAAATAAAATTTTATAGGGTGCTCTGTACTGTAGGAATATAGTGTTAGGAATATTAAAGGAATGTTTTAAGGTATTTTAAATAAAGTGTTGAAAATATTTTTGCATGTCATGCAAATAATTCAGTATCTATTCAGTGAACTTTAAAATATAATCATACTTATTGTTCCCTAGAAGCTAATTTCTGTTTTATTCTTTGAACAAAGATAAGATAGTCCATTCTTGTTCACTGTTAATATGGCTGTTACTGAGATAGCTCTTGCTTGCACTAATAATAATCTAGTTTTGTCTTAATTATCCTGACATTCAAGGTTAAAGTGTATTTATAGCACAGAATAATTGGTTCAATATGTCACTATTTTGTATGGTGTTGAAGCAAAATAAAGGCCATCCGGAGATATTGAAAATTAAATTAATTTATGGGGTTATTGGAGGATGTACCTTGACTAAAATTTGGATCCTGGAAAACAGCTGGCCTGAGTTAGAGGTAGGTATTAATGTTATAATTATGGCACTCAAGGATCTGCTGACTATGATTCTTTACATCTCTCCATCAGATGTCCAAAACTGTATCACTCCACAGAATACATGTTGGGCAACTGGTCAACCGCAGTGGGAACCATCTGTTTCATAATTAAGGAAACGAGCCACAGTGTCACAGCCAAAGACATATAAGCCTGCTGACCTATACATAAACTTTCATGGGTCTGCTTTTAAACGCACGATTCATATAGCACAGCCTACCTGGGATACTGCTTTGGGAAAAGTCTTATTTAAAAATTATGCTAATATTTTGGCATCAAACTAGTAAATTAAAATGGAAAGCTCAAAATCTAAGGGCATGACAACGTAGAAAAAGGAATCACAGGGAAGAGAGATTTTTGTTTGTTTGTTTGTTTTTTCCTCACAATTTTCTCTGTTTGATACTCCCTTAAGAATTGTGATTCTTTCCTGGGAATAGGAGCCACTCCTTACGGTGCTTTGGGAGCCAACAGGACTCTAACCAAAAGCACCCTAGTAGAGTTTGGGGGTTCATGCAGTACTAGGGAAGGAACTCAGGGCCTGGCACTTATTAGGCTTGTGTTTTACCATTTGTCCATCTCCATGGACAATGCCCTCAAAATGTCATTGTTTAAATAACAGCAAACAAAACAATTAGACCAATATATGGTAAAACAATAATCCTTGAGGTATGCCAATATTACAACAGAAGCAATGTTCTGGGGTCTAGCTCTCTCCCCTTTCTCAAGACAACTCACAACCAGAAGGTATTTTTTTCCAACCCAAAAGCACAGAAGGCACATTCTATAGAGCCATTTCACTTTCCTTCCAGAACTGGGGTGGGTAGGTAGGAAAGTAATCAAACATATTAGGTAAGATTCAAGTCATTATATACATAATGAGCTATGACCAATAAACTTTTTAAAATGCCCATATTTTTACAGATAGAAATTTGTCCTAAATGAGGGAAGTCACTGACCAGCCAAAAGGAAAAGAAAAATATGGTGTTCATAGTAAGTAGATAATGTGGGGAAATTTTCTACTGTGACTCCATTTACAGTTTCACTTAGCCAAATAAGGTATAATCATTTTTTCTGATTTCTTGAGAAGAGTAGCACTTAGTTTGGTGAGTATTATTGTTCCTTCTCAACCATAGTTAAGCTCCAGAGAACTATGTCAGATTCAGAAAGTTTATGTTTCATATTATTGGTTCTCTCATTCATCATGCTGTAATTGGCACATGCACACACATATGCACACACATATTTCACATTTGGAAGTTGTTAAGATAGTACCTCAAGGATCTCATCACTAGAAAATCATGTTTAACAACAAGACGTATTGTGGCAGTTGTAGACCAGGTGACTTGTAGAAATCATTTTGCAATATACACAAATATTTAGTCATTACATAAGACACATGTCAAATGAATCTAAATAAAATGTAAAAACATAGAGTCAGTTAAAGGCTATATTTGTATATTTTTACATATAATTGCTAAGGAAGATGAGAACAGGCAACCAATAATCCACAGTCATTTTCTGGTGACTATTGGTATGGGAGAAGTATGGATTCAACTTAAAAATATACCTAGAATTAGGGCTACCTGAACATAAATTATTCACCAAAACATGACATCTTGTTTCATGATCCATGGCATGGTCTCCAACTCTGCCAAATAGCAACAATACTCAGGGCATAAATTTAAGGTTTAAAAAAAAATCAACATTTAACAAGAGAGAATTTATTAATACTATTCCTTCTCTGGTCAGGAAAAAACGAAGGAAACATTTTTATTTTGGTCTATTAGAGGCCTCACAAGAGGTTTCGAAGATACCTGGGACCAGTTCCAGCTATTCTTGGCCTACTGGGTGTGACAGTTGAATACTAGGACCCCAGGATAAAATGTTATTCAGGGCCTGCAATCCTGGGGATCCACCAGGCCACCTAGGTGGTGCCTGAGGGATTTCAGGGTCACACAGTGACTTGAAAGTGCATTTTCGCAATAACAACATGTGGCTCTCAGTCCATCCCAGGTACTTGTCTCATACCTGGATAGTTGTTAAAACACTTGCAGCCAATTCTCTCACTTTCTACTCCATGGCCCTAATAAATACAAAACACATCTCTTGTCCTACCGCCCCTCTTTCTTAACTTTGATCATATTTACTTTACACATAAAGGCACTACAAAATCATATTAACATTATTTACATTACTTATTTAACTAAACTGAATACCCTAAAAACCCATTCATGTTGTCATAAATAATATGATTTCCTTAATTTTATTATGGATGAATAACATCTATTATACATTGCAAACACAATTGTTTATTCATTCATCCACAAATGAACACATTGTTTCCAGGTGTTGGCTGTTGTTAATAATGTGTGCTGCAAGGTATGAACTTGTGGATGCACAAAGCTCTTTGACATAGTGCTTTTGTTTCCTTCAGGTAGATTACCAAGTGGGATAATACTGGTTCATATCTAGACCTATTTTTGTTTTGTTTTTCCATAGCACATACATTTTCTGCACCAATAAAAATGTACTCTGTCCCCTCTATTCACATCCTCAACAGCATTTGTTATATCTTTCATGTACATCACACATGAAAAGTGATACAAAGATTTCAAGTGATAGCTTTGGCTATACACATATTACCTAGCATAAATAACACTAAAAAGAAGCAAGATGTGAAAACTGATACCCTGGAAACTTTTTAACAAAGCATCTGATTTTTTTTTTTGAACCACCACCCATCACTAGTGCAACATTCCCATCACCAATGTCCCAAATCTCCCTCCTCCCCACCCAACCCCCGCCTGTACTCTAGACAGGTTTTCTATTTCCCTCATAGATTCTCATTATTAGAATAGTTCAGAATGTAGTTATTTGTTTTTTTGAATATTTTATGTGTATTTTCTTTGACAGCTATAACACTTTCTAAATATTCTTTTACCATGACGATTCTTTTTTTTTGTCTTTATTTTTTTTTAAAAAACCCATAGATAAGTGAGACTATGCTGTGTCTATCGCTCTCCCTCTGACATTTCACTCAGCATAATAGATGCCATGCACATTAATGTATAGGAAGATTTCATGACTTCATCTTTCCTGACAACTGCATAATATTCCATAGTGTATATGTACCACAGTTTTTTTTTAATATTTTATTTAAACACCTTGATTACATACATGATTGTGTTTGGATTTCAGTCATGTAAAGAACACCATCCATCACCAGTGCAACATTCCCATCACCAATGTCCCAAATCTCCCTCCTCCCCACCCGACCCCCGCCTGTACTCTAAACAGGCTTTCCATTTCCCTCATACATTCTCATTATTAGGACAGTTCAAAATGTAGTTATTTCTCTAACTAAACTCATCACTCTTTGTGGTGAGCTTCCTGAGGTGAGCTGGAACTTCCAACTCTTTTCTCACCTCACACCACAGAGAATGGCACACATCACAAAGAATGAGAATAAACAGTGTTGGCAGGGATGTGGAGAGAAAGGAACTCTTATCCACTGCTGGTGGGAATGCTGTCTAGTTCAACCTTTATGGAAAGTGATATGGAGATTCCTCCAAAAACTGGAAATCGAGCTCCCATACAATCCAGCTATACCACTCCTAGGAATACACCCTAGGAATGCAAAAATACAATACAAATTTCCCTTCCTTACACCTGTATTCATTGCAGCACTATTTACCATAGCAAGACTCTGGAAACAACCAAGATGCCCTTCAACAGACGAATGGCTAAAGAAACGGTGGTACATATACACAATGGAATATTATGCAGCTGTCAGGAGAGATGAAGTCATGAAATTTTCCTATACATAGATGTACATGGAATCTATTATGCTGAGTGAAATAAGTCAGAGGGAGAGAGAAAAATGCAGAATGGTCTCACTCATCTATGGGTTTTAAGAAAAAAATGAAAGGCATCTGATGTTTGACAGCACAGACCACCATGACAAATCACTGGTGTCTTCTACATGTATATTGTCTGATACAGAGCTGACATATGACACATGCCAGCTGAGATGATCTTGTAGGCTGGTTCTCTAAGTACTTTCAACAAACTGTTAAAGAGATCAGAGCACTGGGTTTTTTTGGTGTCTCATGGATTATACTAATATTTTGCTTTGCCTTGGGCTGACGAGACAAAATTGTTTGCAGCCAGTGATACATGGCCAGTGATCTTAGTTAACGTTAAAAGTCTAGATAGGAAGTTTTGAGACACCTGATAATTTACTCATTAACAGAAGTATCAAGTTATTCTTTACATGTCTTCCCAATCACTACCCGTAGGTTTCCTCATTTTCTTAACAACACAAATGCATAACTTTTCAAAAATTATTTAAACATTTCATGTGTAACTATTAACTTTGATTTGTACAATAGACAATATCCTGACCAAATTAAAAATTTTGAGACTGAAGTGGTAGCAGAGGGAATAGAGTGTTTGCCTTGGATACAATAGACCCTGTTTCTATCCCTGGCATCCCATATGACCCACCCAATCACTACCAAGAGTAATTTTCTAGTACAGAACCAAGTGTAATCCTTGAGCACCACTGGGTGTGACCCCCCAAAATAGATCTTTCCTATAGATGCATTTCCCCATCACAAGAATTACTTTCATGAATATCAGTAACTCCTCAATGACCTCTCTTCTGGACCCTCAGGTACTTTAACTCTTGGAAAAATGAAATACTGTGTAATAATATACATATGTATTTTCCTATAGTCTCCCAAATAAAGATGAATCATCTTTTAGTGTGTGTGTGGAATCAACCTTTTTACTTAGATGTTTCATGCCCATCCATATGTATCTTAGAGATACATAAAGGGGAAGATTTTATGTTCACTGTAAAGGGGAAGGCTTAACCTTTCCTTTCTAGGATCCTTTAGATCCTCATTCTATGCCTCAATCCCAGAGACAAAGCTATTAAAATGAAAGAAAACCATGGGCCATGAAATCAGAGTACAGAGTACTTGAGTCAAACAAAGAGCTGTGAAGGTTGCCTTATGCAAATAGAAAACTACTATAAATAGTATGAGTAATGATATGAGCTTTAAAATTGCTTATATTATTATTTTAAAGAGTTTTATTAAAATACATTATTCTGTTTCTCTGCTTTATCATGAACAGCATGACAACTTTAATAGAATGTTTAAGTGTTTTTCCAGATCTTTTAGTCTCTTAGACCCATCATTATGCACTGTGTTTTCCAACAGAAACATAGAAGTTAATGGTGAAAGATGGGAAGCAGAAGGCTTGAGGGTTGGAATGAACATGAACAGATCTCTATTCAATAACACCCATTTTTAAAAGAATCCAAATTTTAAAATATAAGTAATTTAAATTGGCAAATGTATGAAAGTGATAAATATTTAATCTAGAGTATTATTCTTTAAAGACATTTATTTTAAGGATGTAAAACAACCAAGAATTCAGTTATGAACATTTTTTATTTCCACACAATGTTCATGTAAATGTTTGCTCCTGGTACCATCTACCTTTTTCCCCCCTCAAATTTTGAGGCAGAACAAGATGATTCAAGTTCTGTGGTTCTGTTGGAAAAAAAATAGCTAGGAGGATTTCATTTAAAAGTCCTTCCACTGTTTACTTTACCTTGTCCTCTTTCTTTGCATCTTTTGTTCTCATAATTCAAAATAAAAAAATTAAAAAAAAAACAAAGAAATTAAGCTGGGCTGATCCTTGGGCTATAATAAAGGATATTTGTGTGAAAAAAAAAGAAATTGAACAAAGAAATACTGTGATTTGTGGGGAGACAAAAAAATAAATACTGGATTTTTACTTAATAAATGTAAGCTTGAGAAAAAAAAAGCTATAAATATAGATTTAAAAGAAGAGAGAAAATGAAAAATAATCTAACCCAAACAAGCAATGACAAAAAAAAAAAAACACAAGAATTTAAAACAAGCAAATCTCAACTATAATATTTACTGGGTTTGGGGAGATAGTTCATGGCTTCAGCAAAAGAATAGATTCCCAGCACCAAGTAGCTTCCTGAGCACTATTGGGTGTGGGCCTGGAAGCCCATGAGCAGCATAGGGCCTAGGCAACTTTAACTCTTTGTTGACTAACTATCACCAAGAGTTGCCTCCAGGCTCTGTGTGCCACTGGGACACCCTCAATTAATGAATATCTCTCTACCAAGGGAACTTCTACTTTAGAAGAGCAAGGAATTTCATTTGAATGTAAAAGAAATATATAAAAGTATAAAAAAACTTTTGAGGTGGGAGAAGGAAAAGAAAGGAAATGCAGAAAATGCAAGTAAATCACATTTACTGATTTCATAAACAAATGGTTTCACTTCTACAGTATTAGAACTGATGGACAGGGGCCGGATAGATAGCATGGTTTTAAGGCATTTGCATTGCATGCAGAAGGATGGTGGTTCGAATCCTGCCATCCCATATGGTACCTCGAGCCTGCCAGGAGCGATTTCTGAGCGTAGAGCCAGGAGTAACCCCTGAGCACTGCCGGGTGTGACCCAGAAAACAAAACAAAACAAAAAAGAACTGATGGACAATTTCTGTTTCCAATTAAAGTATAATTTTAGAAAAAAAAATTAGGGTAAGCTGATAGTAATAAAAATATAAGTATGGTTTATGTTTTTTATAGCTCATCACAGCAGAATTTTATAATTAGTTTATCCTCAATAATTATAATAGCTTACAAGCTGACTTCTGTAGCTGTGGTAGTAACTATCAATACTGTGTTTTGTATTTGTGTGTGTCCCATTTTTGGTCTATAAATGCAATATTCTCTTATATGAATTTTACCAGTGTGTCAAAAGTTAATAAAATGTAATGCCTTATCATTTTGGAGGAAACTAAATCAACCAAGTATCTATAATTAGCACAAAGGAGAAAGAAACAAAGGATACAGATAATTTATGATTTGAAAATCTACCCTGAATAATCCATTACCCACTGCTCTTTTCCTTTATGACAAATGTAAGAAGAAAACATACTTAAAATAGAATGAAATTACAAAGTAGATTAAAACTGTCTCAAAAAAAAAAGAATAAATTATACCATTCTGGAAATATCCTGATACGCCTTCTGTATCGTGCTTTGCAGTCTTTAAAATATTTGTCTATTTATTATTCTAATTAATCTTTACAATGTATGTGATTTCAGTGAAGCATACATAATCATTCCTCTTTTACACAAAAGAAAACCAAAACCCAGAAAGTTGGAAATTTTCCAAGCTTAGATAACAGCAAAGACAACTGGTGAATACATCCTAATTCTGGATTTTATGTCTTGTTATGAATTGTTATAATGACAAAGAAAGATAGTAGCGTGGGTAAGGCACTTACCTTGCACATGGCCCACTCTGGTTGGATTCCTATCACATTAGAGAGATGGTCTCTCCAGCATTAACCCTAAGAAAGAGCCAGGAGTGAACTGTGAAAATGGCTTACTCACAGGTGTGTGAGTAAGGTAAGTAGCTGTGGTCCCCAAACAAAAAAGAAATAAATACAGAATTTATCATTTTCTCTGATTAGTCTGAATCTAGAAGTCACAGATCACCATCTTTCTCTCATCTACTTAATTAAAACTCTTACAGTTTAAAATTTTTCAGACAGAAAGTTCCATTACTTATTAATTTTTAATTGTTGCATCAGTCATACATCAAATATATAGATATTTAATATTAATAAACCAATTTTTGAAATCTGTTTTCAAGTTTGTGAAACTATTACATTGATCTATTCCAGATCATATCCATCATTCTTCAAAGAAACTGTTCCTATCAGTGGCCACCATCATGAACTCTCCCTAGTTCATGTCACTAATACTATGTATTCTGCCTATATTCATTTTAATATTCATAGAAGTGCTCAGATAATTTACTTAAATTAAATTACACAATATGTGTCTTTTTATGTTTGATATATTTGACAATGTATTTTCAACATCAATCTATATTGTCACCTGAATCAGTAACTCATATATTTTTATGCTGAATAAGTTTCTGGTGACTGAATGCACCATTGTAAGACTTATTTGTATTCACAAGAGACAAATGCCTAATCAGTTATTATTACATTTATTTTTTCCCATTCAGGAATTTTCATTGGTTCTTGGATTTTCACTCTCTTGCTCGTATCTTTTAAAATTTGAAAGGTATTTTACAGCTGTCAAGATCAGGAAATAACAGAAGATAAGTGGAGAAAGTCGAGAAAGAAACTGTAGTCTACATACATCATGGAAATTCATTTTGCTTTTAGAAATTTTGAGATTATTGCAGTTACTGCAACTGGCTTAGAATTGGAGGGTGTTTTACTGAGTGAAATGAGTCAGAAAGTAAAGGTAAATACCAGAACATCTTGCTCATACAAGGCATATAAATAAATCCATGATCAATAAAACTTAAGACTAAAGAAAGAAGCTGGAATTGGGAGGGAAGAGAAGAAGGAACCATGAAGACATGGCAGAGTTGGGAATATCACAATTATCTCTGTAACTATAATTTATGGCTTCAATTCTATTGGGATTATGATACTTCAAGAAAAAATAAAAGAGTAAAGACTTAAGTTTTTGTAAAACACAACTTCATTTGCTTTTTGTTATATATTATTCTTATATATATAATTAAAGAATTATTGCCCAATTTAAAGTCACGAGGATTTACTCCTATGTTTTTTTTTAAGAGTTTTGTCATTTTAGCTTTTCACATTTAGGTATTTAATCCACTTGTTCATTTTTGCATACTAATTTAATAGAGAGGTTTAACTTATTATTATGTGTGTATATCCCGCTTATAAGCACAATTTGCTAGGAATTATTTTTTTTTGTTAATTGTTTTGGCTTTTTAAAATGTTTAAGAGATGAGCAATGAAGAGTTAGAGACTCTGAAATTTATAAATCTTCCTCGTTATATGTCTTAATTAAAAAGGGAAAATGGGCAGGACATGTGACTCCGTGGTGAAGCGCATATCTCACATGTTTGGAACCCTGAAACAAACTGAGGACAAAAGAAAGCATTCCTTATTTTATATGATAGCAAATGGAAATATTGGAAATGCAGGGCCAGAGATGAAGGCACTTGTTTTGCACACAGCTGACCCTGGCTCAACTCTAAGCACCACACATGATCCTGAGAATCAGCAGGAATGAATAACAGAGACAGGAATATGCCCTGAGCATTGAAATGTCTGACCCATAGCCCCCCCCCCACTCCATCCCAAATAAAAATCTTTATAAAATGCTCCTTTCTTAAAAAATAATTTTTCAGTTTCTAGGACAATAGCAGATGAATTTTGACCCAATGATCTTTAACATTGTTCCATTGAATGATGCCAGTCCACAGGTATAAAAGATCAAAGAAGAATACTATAATATTTCTTCAATCTTATTGCCTTCTTGTTAGAATTTACAGTACTCTGTTTTGAACTTTACTAATTCTAAAAAGAACTCCTGCAATTATGTATTTATATCCTTGGAACCTAAAACTATGCTTACTGCATCTCCAAGTTATACCCATAATACTGTTGATATTCATATTTCATACAAACTACTAAAATTTTACATACTAGATTTCAGCAAAAGATAGCTAAATCATTCTGCTGTCTTTCCGTTGTGCATTTTACACAATATTAGTTCCATAGACAAAGTATCTCTATGTAAAAGAAAATAAAACAAATAAAGCATTCCATGGGACTGAATGATAGAACAGGGTTTAAGGAGCTTGCCTTGCATGTGATTTGATCCTCAGCACTACACATGGTTCTCCAGTTGCCCAATTCCCACCAGGAGTGATCTTTGAGCACAGAAGAAGAATTAAACCCTGTGTATTGCTGGATATAAACCAAAACAAAACAAATTTATAAAACATAAAGCATTCCCAGAAAGATGTGTTTTGCATTTTACTGGTGTATTTTCCAGAATACTACCCAGCAGTTGCAATATTGTCATTTATCAGAAATAGATATTTACTTTTTCAGATGAATAAGTTGCCTTTTTTATGCATATTTTGTCTTTGACAATTTAATACTAAAAAAAACCCTGAAATCTCCTACCTACTGCCAGTGATAAACTATCTCTTGTTGCATGAAATGTGTGGCTTTAGAAGCATCCTAGGATGAGGGCTAGGTGCGAATCACTTGATTAGAGCCCTGGAATGCCCAGTTTCACCACAGGAGAGGGACTGAAAGCTGATTTCTATTGCTAGCAGTGATTTGAGCAACAATGCCTAAATTACAAAGTCTCCAGAAAAATAAGAAAGGGGGGTTCAAGATGCTTTCTAATGGACAAACATGTGAAGAATTGGGCAGAGGGGAGTTCTGGGGGGATGTGAATACTCAGCGTTTTTCCTCCCCTTTCCTTCTATCTGGCTATGTCAAAGTTGAATCCTTTATGATAACATGCTAGTGTCTTAAGACTTGTTCTGCCTCATATTTCTATGTCTTCCTACAAACAGAAAAGAAGAGTGGATGGTACCAGGGGCAAAGCAGTCTCATGAGTATTGAGTGAAAATAATATATGATCACACCTAAATACCTAACCTTAAGTTAATGACAATAGAATCAAGAGACCCAAACTACAACAAGCTACACACAAAAGGGACCTGTTAAACTAGCAGTCCACGGGGCTAAGGGTGGAGATATGTGATGCATGCTGGGAACAGGGAAGAGAGGGAGGCCAATACTGGTGGTGAGAATTGCCCTAATTCACTCTCACTCTGGGCCTTAAATATAACTGTGAAAGACTTGTAATTCACATTGGTCTCAATAAAAAAATTTAAAGATGAAAAGAAAGGTATAAAAATAAAATGAAGTAAAACCCTCTGTTTTCAGGATGCCGCTCTAGCAAATTAATCAAGCTTGAGAAGGAGGTCAAAATTTTCCCACTTAGTCCTGGTTGATGGGAAACACCTATGACAGTATGGGCTGGAAGTGTGTGAAGACGGAGTTGTAGGAGAAGACTGGGCTATTTACCTGTACAATCTGCTCCACGCCACCCAGAGACAGCCAGCTGGGATAGAATGGAGCAGCACTGAGCAGAATTCTTGGCTACCCTGTTGGTGTCCTCGAATGGCTTGTTGTTCAGAGGGAGTCTCCGCCTCACCCACGCACTGCAGCAGCGCCCAGGAACCCTTCTTGGCAATGAATTCATTAGTGATCCACATGGTAACTTGGACAAATCTCCTGGGACTCAGACTGAGTGAAAAATGCCAACCCGTCCAAAGTCACAGGCTGTACAATCTAGCATATAAATCATTCTTGAAATGAAGAGGAAAAAAAAGAAAAGAAAGGAAAAGAAAAAGGCAAGATGGAAACGCAGCTCAGATTCCTGGTTGGCAGAGGACAGGCAAGGAGGGGGATATGTTTGACTATAAAAGGACCACAGTAGGGATGCTGAGACTGAAACTGGGGCATCTCTTGACTGTACCCTTGCCATATCCTGCTTGTCATATTGTACTTGAATCTTTCAAAATATTACCTTTATAGAGATTCGATAAAAATAATGCTCTAACCAAATTAGTTTTTACCACTGCTTATGCACTCACAAGGAAAAGTAGAAAGTATATTTTGTATGATCTCAAATACGATTCAAAGAGGAATCACTTCAATTTCTTTCATCCTGAGAGATATCATTTTTAATCACTTGTTTTCTATACTGTTTACAATCCCAAATTCTTTCTGTTTGGTTGACTTGTTTTTGAGATAATTGTTATACATTATATAAGGTCAAATGGGAAGATAAAGATAATAATAAAAAGGTAGCTAAGACCATATTTTGGGCTTGGGGCTATTATGAAGTTTCTTTTCATGAAAGAAAATACTAGCATTTCTATCAAGTTTTATTTTTTTGTTTTCAAAAATGATTCATTAACACTGTTCACTATAAAATATGTCAAATGCATGAAATAGACAAGAGCACCCTAATTGGAAAGTATAGAATTAGGAGCAAATGTATTTTAGGGACCTCTGAGAAACCCATAATTCAGTCTGGACTCCAGGTCTGTGAGGATCATGATTCAGTAATTATGTATTTTGTATCATTGCACCTTTCAATTAACAGAGTTAAAGAATCAGGGTCTTTTTCTTATACTGTCTCAAATTCTTAGCTCTACCAAAATATTACCCAATGGATAACCTCATTATTTTATGGCTTGTCTGAATTATTTGAACACAAAAATTAAGTTTTAATAGTTCACAAGTGTGAAATAACAATTGTTGAAACAATCTGTAGAAACTATAGTGAAGATTCTATACTATAGTCAACTATCTGTGGATTATCATTATTTACTCATTTAAAACTAAAATATAAGAACAACATTTTCAGAGTCCCTTGTCTAAGTGCTGTTATTCTTCCACTATTACAAAATTTTAAAAAGAGACAAATATCTGGGTTTCTTAGTCCACCAGTAACTCATATTCAGGTACCCAGAGGCAAGCACCATATTTATTCATCTGAGTTGTTCTCTGTCTGAAACTGGAAGGCATTTTTTTTATTCTGTTGGAACCACGGAGCTATGGTAACTTTCCACAAAGATGGCAAATTACATAGAGAGCTTAGGCTCAATGACTTCCTTTAACCAAAAATCTAGAAATGGGGTGTTTTGAGCTCAGTTAGAACAGTAAGTGATGCATGGAAGAGAGCAATGTGGTTCTTCCTTCACCAATCCCCAAAAGATGTTTAATTTAGGAAAAAAATTAAGAAATGCATTTTTCTCTGATAATCACTTTTCTTGCCTTAACATAGCATTTTCATGATTTTTATTAATATTTTTCTTTCTATTTTCTAAGTAATTTAGTCCATTTGTCATTAATAATAAAATGAAGCAGAGAAAATAGGTATTTCCTAAGGAAAAATGAACTCAGAGCTTGCTTACAGAATTGAGGCTGCTGAATGGTAGAAGAGTGGGAGTGAGGGATAAGAAGAGAACTAAGGACAGTAGAGAAGGGAAAATTATTGTCATTCTTGTGATAGGTCTAACGGGGCATGCCTAAAACATTACTCTCAGTACTATTGTAAATAACACTGTCACAATTTTTAAAATCTGATTGTAAGACATTGGAAAGTTAGTACAGTATGTAGGGTGCTTGTTTTGTAGGTGGCTGAACTGGGTTTGACCCCCTTAACCCCATATTATCCCCAAACCCTCCACAAGTGATACATAAGCATAGAGCCAGGAATAAACCTGAACAAGCTGGTTGTGGCTCCAAATAGGACAGCAAAACTGCTTGTTAAAAATAAAACTAATAGGGGCCGGAGAGATAGCATGGAGGTAAGGCGTTTGCCTCTCATGCAAAAAGGTCATCGGTTCGAATCCCGGCGTCCCATATGGTCCCCCGTGCTTGCCAGGAGCGACTTCTGAGCATGGAGCCAGGAGTAACTCCTGAGCACTGCCGGGTGAGACCCAAAAACCAAAAAAAAAATAAAAATAAAAAAAATAAAACTAATAGGGGCCTGAGAGATAGCATGGAGGTTGGGCATTTGCCTTGAATGTAGAAGGATAGTGGTTTGAATCCTGACATCCCATATGGTCCCCTGAGCCTGCTAGGAGTGATTTTTGAGTGTAGAGCTAGGAGTAACCCCTGAGCACTGCCGGGTGTGACCCAAAAAACAAAATTTAAAAATAAAAATAAATATAATAAACCTATCATTATTACAACTAAAACTAAACCTTATGTATAAAGCTATTGGTGACACATAGCTACAAGGAGAGGTGAAAGCTTTCCAGTGAAAAGAACTCTCATTCATTATGTATCTTTTCCATTTCAAATATCAAATACCAATTAGTCCACAAAGTAAAGCCAAATCAAAAACCAAAACCATTAAGGTGTAAGTAATTTTATCACCATGTTTACACACTGGTTTTGTTTTACTCATATTTTTCTGCAGGGGTAGCTTGCGAGCAGTGCCCAGAGGGGGTGGGGGACCCACTGACAATTCTTAAACAACTGGCATTGAGTTCAGTGGAAGAGCTTGAGGATGCTTTGGTGAAGTTTTGGGGATATGTGATCCATCCCCATGGTTCATGATATCTATGCACCCCTGGATGCTTGGGGGGCCTATGTGGTTCTGAGAATTGAACCACAGCCATGTGGATGCTAGGAATGTGTCCTAACCACCAGACTATCCTCCAGCCCCTAGACAACTTTTTTAAATCTACCTTTCTTAGTTGAGTAACATGTAATAAAAATGTTTCTAACAGGTCTTTTGCTTTATTTTAAGAGACAAGTTCATAATAAGATTTGAAAGAATCCTATTTCTTCTCTAAAGAAAGACATGTTTTTTCTTGTCCTGAAATTTCCTTGCCTCTTCGTTTCTCTGGGCCTCACTTAAAAAATCAATATTACTACTCAACTGGAACTAGATTGTACAACAGGAGAATGCATCCTTAATCTTATAAAATAAAAAATGTCCTGGAATTTTTAATAAGCAGAAGTGGTCAGCACCCCCCATCTTTCATGGCATCTAGTGGATGGTTCTCCTACAGCTGAGTTCAACAAGGCGCAGGCAGGGAGTTGGCTCTGGACCACCATGGAATGGAAGAGGGCCACCTACTGAATCACCGCCACCACATCCTGCACATCTTTCTTCCAAGTATTCAAGGCCCACCCCTGCGAATGCCCAAGGTCACTGACTTAGAGCATTTCCATACAAATTCTAAAATTCCAGGCTCTGGTTTTCAGAGTAGCAGAGTTTGCATTTAAGCATTTTATAACACCTTTCCACTGAGAAAGTCAAAGCAGACCACTGGAGTTCATTACCACACAAGCAGGCCCTCTCACAACAACTCTATAAAGGAGGTGGTAATAAATGTGGTGGGGAGAGAGAAAGAGAAAGAGAGAAATAAAGAAGTCATACCTCTTACAAAAATCCAATCAATAAAATAATGCACGAAAGCTACCTTGAATCCAGTAGTCACTAAAAGTAATGGCATATATTTTCTCAGCTGTCTCTAAATTAAAATGGTAATGAGTTCACCAATATACTGGATTGACAGCTAAAATAATTCGCCTTCTGCACTCAAGCAGTAGAACTTAGTGTGATGCAAACAGATGCTTCTGTGTTACCACTCTGATTTTGGAAACTTCACAGGCCAGCTCAGTAACAAATCCTTCTCACATTTACCCTTGCTTTTCTCTGTCCTCATGGACAAGGTCCTGAAAGTTGGATAGACACAGCTTCTATTTGTTTGGCTTTACTTTCTTTTCCTGTTCTTTAGTCTTCCTTGGATTAATAAAGGGGGAAGTAAATAAGAGCTGAAATAAAATAGATTTGATTTTGAATAATAAAAGTTAGAGTCCTACTATAGAGATGCAAGTCCATGACCTAATGAATTTTTATGTTCTAAAAATGTTTAGGTTCAGACTTGCCGATGTCCACACTGGAAATTTCCTGACTGCTAATCTCTGCTTAGAGACATTTTTTTACTGCAAAGAGAGCTAACACCCCCATAAAGTGTAGGGCAAAAACATGCCAATTAACAGAGCTAAAAAGATGTTCAAATGACTGGGGAGTTGATTATTGGGTAAACTTTCAATTAAAGATACAATAAGAGTTTCTCTGCTTCCTAAATTCCACTAAATTCTAGATAGAATGGTTTCAGGAGGTTTAGATGCTAGCAAAAAGTCACTATGCCCATAATTAAGAGTCTGGGTTCTTGCTGTGTGGTAGTGGAAGAGGCCACTGAATACCCTCTGAGTGCTTTTCTTCCTGGGATTGTGTATAAGTCAAAATCCAGGCAATGTAGACCCCAGCTTAGTGTGATATCTTTTTAGTTTTTCTGTTTGGCAAGGAGTTTAAGTCTCAACTGTGTTACCATGATTGAGGAGATTCTAGAATGAGTGTGAGTGTGGAGGGAAGTTTTATGAGAAGTGGGCAAATCAGGTAAATAAATAAATTAACTATCAATATCTATATCAGTATAGCACATGAAAATTTAAATATCCTACATTTTTATTAGACCTCCTTAGAGCTGAAAAGTGAATAATAGAGAAAAATATGATAAATTAATATACTAAAATAGGTAAATTATTGGATCTTATTATATGAGAATACCCCAAAATGAAATCTTATCTATACTATCTATCTATAAAGCTGAGACATGGATATAATTTATTGGCTTTTTAAATATTTTGAACAAGTTTTCTGAAAGGCCAGAGAAACTAGTACTTGTATAAAGCAAAATATACACTTTCCTAAATGTGGGAAATAGTTGTAGTAGGTTGGAAAAAATTGAGATAAAAATAACTTTAGTGTTCTTGAATGTATAAATTATGGAAAAATAGAGGGTCTTATCACACACATAAATATACACATAAGCTCATCTCATTGTGGCTGTGTGATTGATTACTAGACCAAAAACAGTGCTGCTGATTTGTACCAATGTGGGCTTCTTAGAGCCCTTTATATGATCGCCTTTTTATTCATTTAGAGGCATTGTTTTGGAATCTGGAAATTGGACATTAGAGGGAAAACTCACCTCATGAAAATCTGCAGTCACAACAAACCGTTTGCTTCTCTCTGAGCATCAGTTGTTAAATATTTATCTGAATATCACAGAACTAGGCTTGCTAACCTGAGGTGGCAGACATTAGCTAGAGAGAAACAAATTCTTCTCTCAAGAACTGGGGAAAAAGAAGTCAAAGGTGGAAAAAGTAGACAAGGGAGAGAAGTAGATCTAATAGTAAAATCACTGAAAAGTAGCCCTTTCAGCATGAGGTTGAGTTTAAGAGAAGTGAGTAAAGAGATATGTGAAAATGTCAATGCAAAGTTGGGCATCTTTGGCAGCATTTAGAAGGTATTATTAGGATAATAATTATGAAATGCATATTCATATTCATCAGAATGGCAGAATCCTGGAGTCCTATAGTTTTACAAGTTTTTAGACAAAATGACTGTCTCCTTCTATGACACTCTAAAAAGTTCAGACTTCTAAAGTAACTTTTGAGTGTTTAGGGTTGAAACTCATTGAGGACAGGAAGAAAGAATGAAGCAAATTAATAAATGAATATGTAACAAAAACTTCCTTGACATACAGGAACACTTACGTGCCTTACATGCTGCTGACAACCAGTTTATATATGGATTCCCCAAGCACTGCTGGGAGTTATCCCTGAGCAAGAGCCAGAAGTAAGTCTTGAGCACTGTAGGGTGTGAACCCCAAATCACACACACACACACACACACACACACACCCGTGTGTTGTGTGTGTGTGTATATATATATATGTGTATATGATTATCCTTTATCAATCCTTTCTTTTTTATGATGATAATAAATAAGGACACTCTGCATAGTATATTTCTGCCCTCCCTTCGATACCAATTTTGAAGGGAAGAACCTATGCAAAGTAGGCAATATAGACCACTACTCAGACCGACTTCCACATATATGTACTGTTGACTACTCAAAGGGGACAGAATGAAACAGCCTGCCATATAGTGTTTAAAAATGCTAACTCTTTCAGAAGACTATCATAGTTTTGAAATAAACATTTTCCTTTAAGAAATACAAAGACTCCCCCAGTTTAGAACTTGTCATCAAAATATCAATAGTAGAAGTGTCCAGTCAGTATCCATTTGTGCAATGTAAGCAAATAACAATAATAGACCAATAAAGAGGGGTTATCCAAACTATCTAAAGGTTTCCAAAAGACTGCAAGTAAAGCATTATCTAATTACCCAATATCCTGTCCCAAAAGCATAAAATTAGTCATTACAGCTAATGCTTATTTTCATCTGATTTGTCTGGTTTTCACATCCAGTCTTAGGAAAAAGCTTTGAAATATTGCAGAAGAAAAGAAACAATTTTTCACCTGAGTGTTTATCCCACTCTTCTGGGACAGTGGCCAGATTTTGGTTTGTAAAGAGGTTCAGCTTAGACTTTCCACAGGGCCTTGCTGACCCTACAGAAGTTGCCTTGCTTTAAACCAAACCTCTGCATTTTCTGAGCCTGGCAATGCTGGGAGAGCCATAAATATTTTTTGGCAAAGTAGTCCCCTAAGAGAAAGACAAGGTTTTTATTTCAGATCACATAACATTGGTCAAAGTGGCATACTGAAGCAAAATAGCTAAGGCATTTTTTTAAAAAACTGTGTGTGATATAGCAATATTTCTCAATGATATCTATGTCAATAATATACTGAGTTTTAGAAGACTAGACTCTAGGAAATTTGATTCCAGGTAAAAGTTTAAATGTTATTGGGTTCTTTCCATCGGAAAGAAATGGTACCCAAGTGTCAATGGACACTCAGCAATCAACCCACCATCTAGACAGGCAGAGGTTCCAAAACTAAAGAATCTAGCCTGACCAGTGTTTCCCAAAATTTAGTGGTTTTACATTTCAGAATCATAAAATTCTGATGGGTCTAGTCCCAGATTTTCTGACTTTGTATTTCTAACAAATTCCCTAGTGCTACTGATTGTGGTGGCTCTTAGATCACACTCAAAGATACTATTGCTTTAGATTAATTTGGACACCAAAGAATTCCTTTGGAGGAACAAAACTCTAAGGCCCATTATTAGTATTACAATTTCATGTACTGGTGACAACAGAAGCTTGAATGTTAAAAGTATGCTTATAAACAGGTGTTTTTGAATAAAATTTTGACTCAATAATGATGGATTTTTCATTTATAAACTTAATTATGTCTAAAGATTTGAAACTTCATATGAAGAGCAGATCATAAACACTTGGGCATCTAGTAGACAGTGGTGGTGGTGATGGTGATGGTGCTAGAGGGAGGAGAGAGGTTTGTGCTAAAATCAACTCACCTTGAATACCAAGGGATGATTGTTAACTTTTTGGGAAGTGAATGTGGGGGTTGTCCCTAAATGACTCTGTTTCTTAAGTATCAAACATAATTCAGGTCAATTCACAAAAAAAATCTTTCAGAGTTACTTATTTCAGGATAATTATCTGTGTGACTATGTTCAGAATTTAAAAGGTAAATGGGAGAAGCCAGAGTAAAAGAAAGTCAAATTTCCCCTGTATTATTGTTTTTCATTCCCATGGGTATAATTACCAATTCACAATTCTGAATTGCAAAGAACTATAAGTGATAAAAGATTTGGTTCTTGGGACCAAAGTGATAGTGCAAAGGTTAAGACACTCTCCTTCTATGTAATTAATCCCAGTTTAACCCCCAGTCATTATATAAAGATCCCTTTTTGCCTCAGGAGAAGACCAGAGCACAGAGTCAAGAGTAACTTTGAACACAGGAGCCAGAGTAACCCTTAGCAACAGATTTCATATGGCCCAATATTCTACCCTAACAGTATTTATTTATTTATTGGTTTTAGGTCACACCCGGCAGCATTCAGGGGTTACTCCTGGCTCTCCACTCAGAAATCACTTCTATCAGGCTCGGGGGATCATATGGGATGCCGGTATTTCGAACCACCCGTCCTTCTGTATGCAAGCAAAAGCTCTACCTCCATGCTATCTCTCCAGCCCCTCCCAACAGTATTTAGTAAAACAATAGTAACATTTTAATTGAATTTGCTTCACCAGCTAGAATGTTCATGTGGAAGATAATAGAGATCAACTGCTTTGATATCTCTATCAGCTAATATGTAGCTCACTTCATGAATGTCCAACCAATGTGAAGAAAAATCATACTGTTGCTATAAAATATATAAATTATATATCAAAACTGCTCAAACTAATTCTTTGATATCAAAAATTTCTGACAAATTTGTATCATCATTTTATCTTGTTTAGAACGAAAATATGTGTTGGTAAAGTTCACTTTGTATTTTCACTGTAATTTTTGTCCTTTGCTCCTAGACCCTCTTCCCCATTAACTGCACCCCCCACCTTTCTTACTCTTTAATAATGCACATGTTGTTTTTTTATTTGTTTATTTGTGGGTCACACTCAGCTGTACTCAGGATTATTTATGGTTCTGAACTCAGGAATCATTTCTGGCAGGCTCAGGGACCATGAGGGATTCCGGAGATTGAGCCTGGGTCAGTACATGGAAGGAAAAATGCCTTTCTCTCTGTGTTATTAATGAAGCCCCATTAGTAATACACATTTTTCCCTTTGACGAGTAACTTATCCTTCCTCTCAGAAGACACATTCAAATGAGGCTGACCCATCTTTATCTTGAGGACTAGATAACACAAGTCACCATGAACCTGGACTGGGGACTAGTTCAGCATTAGTTATTGACCCTGAGGGGACCATAGCCATGAGATTGTAGGGGATCTAGGAAAGAAAGACACTCTCCCTTCCTTATTGAAAATGAAACTTAGCACTTGTACTCTCTCAAGAAGATGATCAGGTTATATGAAATTGAGTCAAGGTACTGAGCAATCTAATCTGTCATCTAAAACAGAGAACCATGTAAATAAGCCACAACATCAAGATGACTGAATCTGCAAATCTCTTTTGCTTCTTTTGTTTTGTTTTGTTTTGTTTGGGGTCAACAGCAGTGCTTAGGAGTTTCCTCTTTCTCACTGGGTTTTTTTTCTTAATTCCAAGGTTTTCAAACATCCACATTATTCTATCTTATTATTTCAAATATCTTCAAATTATTGGAATATCATATCCTATCTTATTATAGAGATGAGTTGAAAGTATATATGCATGGTATTTGAGAGATAATCAGGAGCTGTGTTCTAAAACAAGTTTTAAACAAGTTTTCGAAGAACAATTTCTGGAAAGAGCATAGGAGCCTCCAGTGCTCAGAAGATCTTCTTAACTGATATCGATGGATTGCCTTTATGGTAAATTTCTGTGAATAAAGATATTAACAGACAAGTAGCTAACAGCTGACGCTGTTAAGAATGAGTATATGAAAAACACTAGAAATAACATAAACTAGACTTTGGGAAACTTATTTTTCCAGTTTGTTTGTATGAGTAACATCATTTTAATGTGTGGCTCAGGGATATCCCCAATGAGTTTTGTTCTCTGTTCCTCTTCTTCACTCCCTAAGCACTCCTATATTGAGATAATCCCTTCTTAATATCAAATTTCTTAGTACAAGAACAGAAAACTCAGTTTCTATTTTCAGCCACTTTTCCCTGTTTGAATGTAGTCTAGCACAAATGTGTATCATCCAACATGAAGGCTGTTCTACTGCTGGCTGTCAGCTCACTGACTACTGCTGCTGTCATGACACCCGGCCTGGCTTTCGTCTCTTTGAGCAGGGCCCACTTGCTGTTTTTGCTGAGTACTCTTTGTCTGCAGTTTCTGGGCTCTGCCAGCTCTGTTGTAGCCAGCACAAGGAGGGGGTGTGTATTCTACCACTTTTGGCTGAGTGAATAAATTCCAGTTTAGGTTCAAGTTGAAAACGAATCCCCCACTAGGCAGGAACATGGACTTTGCTATACTTCCTGTGTACCATTTTAAAAACTTCTTGGGCCGTTGCAGCCTGGAGGTTTACAGTGAAATTGTTTCATGCTTAATAATATGTTCTACATTTGACCCCCTGGGAAATACAGAGGCATGAGGCTATGCTCCCTGCATAAAACAGTTCAATATCTTTCATGAGACAAGCTCTGTATATGCACAAAATACATGTGAGTTTATATGCACATACATGCACATACCTTAAACAAATTCAAGGTAGTATACCTATGATATACACATAAATGTGTGATTTTGAGAGCAATTTGATGAGAAGAAATCAAGCTAACCTTCATTTCACACAGGAAAGACCTCATAAAGAAAGCTAAACTTTTTTGAGGCCAGAGAGAACTTGAAAAGTTATTTGAAGACTTGCCAAAAGATTCTCTAAACAAGTTGAATATTAATATCAATTTAGTTTAAAAAACTTGGTCCAGCAATTGTTCATCATAATGCAGGCCACATGTGTACACACGGAATTCTCCTCCTTATGATTGCTTACTTTGGCGCTCTCAAGTCCCAGACTTTATCTTTTGGCCTTTCGTTGTCTGATGTATATTTAAACAAGTTTCTAATGTTGCATTTGTCAAAAAGTTAACTGAACAGTGGCATGTATTTTAAGCTTGATTGTGTGTGAAAACCGCTGAGGTTTTTGAAAAGCCTCAAAGCATGTTCCTTATATATATAATTCACCATCTACACAATTCTATTAGCTTCTTAAGTGAGCCCAAATAGGTACCATTCTCTTGGTTCATGAACCAATCTGTTTGTTAGAAGCCTTTATTATAAATCCAGTCATTCTACAAATATTTCTCTAATGCTTTTAAAATAAATAAAACCCAAACTTTGCCTTTAAGCACCAATAAAATCAGGAATGCATCAAAGCAAGAAATTCAAAGTGCAGCTTCGTGTGGCTATGAGTGAGTGCCACTGTTTAAAAGCATTGGAAAATGACTTTGGAAAGGTGTAATATTTATACATCAAGTCCATGTTACAACAACTTTAGATCAGATTGGGGAAAATGTCAAGCCAGTTGATGTTGAAATTTTGGAATGTACTTATTCACTTTATCTTGGACTTATTTATAAATATTTTCTGTATCATACATGTTCCCTTCTAAAAGTGAGACTGTCTCAAGGGAGTTATTTTTATAGTACTACAAATAAAGCAAACACATTTTATAAAATTTACTGAAATAGAAGTATTCTACTTGTAAAGTTAAAAAGTAGTACTTTGTTGGCCTAACTTTAGTGCAACAGCCTGATCTTATTTGACCAGATGCCTTTATCAAAACAGCAGTGAGAAGGGTTAGGGGGCAAGTTGCTACTCACTGACTCTAGAAATGACTAATTTATTCATCATCCTAAGGGAAATATTCCACAAATCAAGATTGTGCATTCATTTGATCAACTGAAGATTAATATCACCCTCTTGCTTCTTTCTTGAAATACGAAATTATAAAAGAGTCATGGTTGAATGCTTCCCAGGAGGATTACTTTTTCTTTTTTAGAATGATGGTTATATATAGCTAATGTTTGCTTACCTCTTAAAGTCTCAAATCTTTAAACTGATTTACTCTTAGGGAATAAGTTACTTTTCATTGGCTCAAAGACTTTTGGAAAGGTCATACCTTCTATAAAACATCTGTTGCCTTATTGTCTACATATAGTAACAGAATATGAAATAAAAAACAAGGTAAGATACATTGAGTCATTATTTTTATAGCTTCAACATCACTCTTATGTATAAAAATATATAATCATTCTTCATAATAGAAGACTATTTTGAGAATATTAGCATAGAAACATTGAATAGTGATAAATGTCCAAAAAAATTCTTTTAATGTTTTATCACTACAGTTTATCATAATTTGTGATATTCTGAAATTAATGGAGAAGATATTTTTGTAAACCTAGTTCACAATGGTAGGCCTCTTTTTATTGGTAAGAAAAATCATCTGTGAAAGCACTTTATAAATTATGAAAATAATGTCAAGGATACATAAAAACAAGTTAATTGATGAGCCATACATTTTTTTTCTTTTTCCTTTTCTTTCCTTTGCTGTTGTTGGAAAAATTTTTGTGTTTAGAGGTCACACAATGTGGTGCTGGGAATTCTATCAATCATGCTTGGGATTGTACTCATTTTTGTGGGTAGATATTGGTTCACATGCATGTGAGACAATGTCTCTACCATTAAATCATAGCCCTTCCTAGACTTTTAAAGATAAGTGTAATATATATATATATATATATATATATATATGCTTGGTGCCTGATTCATACTATAAAGATAATAGTTAACAATAAAATTAATGGCAAACAGTATAATTTGTGTAGTAATCATCAAATGAAATACTATTACAGTTTTACTCTAATTATTCAATATTAACTACTGATCCATAGATGTACATTAAATTCTAAGATGGCAAAGAGTAAAAGTTCAGCTTCATAGAGGATCCACTCTAGCTCAAATCAGAGACAGGGTAAAAATAAAACACTATTCCTACTTCTCATGAACTTTCTGGTTAGTTCACTTATTCATGACTTCCTTCATTTGAGGAAAGCTCAAGATTATTCTTGGGTTACTATTACTAAATAAAAGTAGTTAATATTCTTTTCTTTATAAAAAATACAAATTATGTGGTTAAAATGCAGCCTTACAATTTTTCTCCATAACTTCTACAAAGTATTAACATAAAACTTCACTTGCAACAGTAATATCTTTTCCATTTAACTATAACTTTTGTTTGTAGGCTACTTCAGATTCTTATGTTCTCATCTGAGATTGCATTTGTGTAAAGTCAGGAACAATTTAGAGTGTCAGAAAGATGGTTCAAACTCTGAAGCCCATTCTCATAATGGGTATGCATTCAATCCCATCATCCCTTGGCCTCCAAAACACCAAGCACCATTAGGATTGGGGCCAGAGAGATAGCATGGAGGTAGGGCATTTGCCTTGCATGCTGAAGGATGATGGTTCAAATCCTGCCATCCCATATGGTCCCCTGAGCCTGCCAGGGGTGATTTATGAGCATAGAGCCTGGAGTAACCTCTGAGCCTGCCTGGTGTGACCCAAAAACAAAAACAAAACAACAACAACAACAAAAAAAGGATTAACCCCATAGCAGCACTAGGATGATCCAAACAAAACAAAATAAAATGAACCACTTAACTAACATATAAGGATTGAAAAAAAATCATTGCACCCTAACCCACACAAATATTAAATAAAATACACAAAATAATTTATTATTTTAATAAGTGCATCGATAATATATTAAAGCTGATTCAAAATAGGCTTATAGAATGATGTGTATGTAAGGAAGAGGGAATGCTGAAGTGAATTTATATAAGAATACAAAAGCTGTCTTTTGAAGAATCTTTAGGATAAAAACCAATTACTTGTCACCAGGCACATTGCACTGTAATATATATTTTAGAGTCACTCGAATATTTAGCAGAATTATCAGACTTACCGAGTTGTAAAATGCTTTGAAGACAATAAAAAAAGTAATAATATTTAGGAAGGATGAAGTAAACATCATTTTACAGGCATTTTAAGTCTTCATGATTTCTACCCATTGGTTTTGTTTCTATGATCCTATTCTGTTGTTATGGTATACTATAAAGCAAAGAGATTTGGCAGATGTAATTAAATTTACTGTTCAGTTGACGTTAAGAATAAACTGTTATCTAAAGGGAATAACTTAACCACCGGAGCCTTTTAAGGAAAAATTAATTTCTTATGTTGAGAGAAGAAAGAGAAGTTAAAGATTTAGAAAAATAATATTTAATGTGCTATTTCTGAGATGAAGGTGGATAGGGACATGTGAAGAGAATTTGAATTCATCTTCTAGATGCTAAAAGTAATCTCCAGGTAATATTTACAGATTAAAATGGAGACCTGAGGGCTTGAGCGATAGTGCAGTGGTAGGGCATTTGCCTTGCATGTGGCTGACCCAGGATGAATGTGGTTCAATCCCCCGACGTCCCATATGGTCCCCCAAGTCAGGAGCGATTTCTGAGCACATAGCCAGGAGCAACCTCTGAACTTCATCTGGTGTGGCCAAAATTAAAAAAAAAAAAAAAAAAAAGGAGAACTGAGTCATGAAACTGCAAGTGATAGTGTTCTTTCACCAACTCAAATGGGGATAAATTTTCTCTAGGACTTTCAGATCAACTGACAATAAGTTTAGTTCTGTTATATCCTAACCTGTGCACCCACATTTAGCCATGTTTTAAATCTACAGAACTGAGTCAATAAATGAATATTGCTAACTATATATATGAGTTATTTGTGATTTTTTATATTGACCCCTTGTCTACTATATTTGTTGCAGAATCATTCGATATAGTAGGTTTCAATTTCACTTATACAATGGTTTTTTCTTCCTTCCTTTCTTCCTTTCTTCCTTCTTTCCTTCCTCCTTCCTTCCTTCCTTCTTTCCTTCCTTCCTTCCTTCCTAACTTCCTTCCTTCTTTTTTTCTTCCTTCCTTCCTTCCTTCCTTCCTTCTTTCCTTCCTTCCTTCCTTCCTTCCTTCCTTCCTTCCTTCCTTCCTTCCTTCCTTCCTTCCTTCCTTCCTTCCTTCCTTCCTTCCTTCTAGTTTTTATGTTTGTTTGATTTTAGACGACAGCCAGTGATGCTTAGGGTTTACTCCTGGTTATGCACTCAGAAATCGCTCCTGGGTTGGGGGACCATATGGAACACTGGGTATTGAGCCAAGGTCCCTCCTGGAATAACCATTTGAAAGGCAAACACCTTACTGCTGCACTACTGCTCCAGTCTCTACAAAGATTTCTTTCTTTATACAAAGCTTCTCAATTTGATATAGTTTGAATTTTCCCTTTCCCCCCATAAGAAAATTTATTTTAATGCTATTAGAGATTATTTTTAAGGTATTACTGAGGCTGGTGTAAAGGAACTTATATTTTTTCTATGTATTTAGTGGTTTCAGATATTAGAATAAAGTTCTAACTTCTCTAATAAAAATGAATTTTATTTTATTCTAATGTATTGTGTTTGTAGTGGTCTAGTTTGATTCTTTGGAAGCAGTTGTCATTTTTTTCCATAACATTTGTTGAAAAAACTTCTTTTCTTAAGTACATTCTCTTGGATCTTTTGCTATAAATACAAATGGTGAAGAAATGTATTCACCAGTGATCATTAGGATATTGGTTATCAAAAGATTGGTTGGCTATTATGTCAGAAAACAATAAGTAATGGAGAAGATATAAAATATGAATCTTTGAACATTGTTGTAAATATAAATCTGTACAACCACTATGGGAAATGATACAGATGTTCTTCAGAAACTAAAAACAGAACTGCTATATAATCCAATAATTTTACCAATTAAAGAAGACATATATACTCTGATATCCATTGCAGCACTGTTACAATAGCCAAAGTTAGAAACAACCTAAAAGCTATAACTGAAGAATAAGTAAAGATGTGAACCCAATAATTTACTACTCAGTTATTTAAAAATAACATCTTGCAATTTTAAAGAATAAGGATGGACCTAGAAGGTAATCGTGCTTAGAGAAATTTAAAAAAAGCCAAGACTAAACAAATAATATAGCAAGTCAGGTGCTTGCCTTGCATGTATCATGCAGTAGACCAGGTTTTGATGCCCAGTACCCCATATGGATGGCCTCTGAGTACCATCAGGATTGATCCCTTCTTGCAGAAACATGAGTAAGCCCTTAAGAACTCATGGTGACCTAAAAAGAAATCATAAAATAATAATAAAATAAAAGACAATTTCAGATTTTGATGGCAGGATTGGGGTTGCTAGAAGACAAGGGTGTGAAGGTAGGGGGACTATGCAGGGGGATTCTGTCACATAAATGGATTGGAACTAGACCTTTGGTGGTATGCATGTGTGATATGCATAGAGGTCCAGGCATATATCTGGTATATCTGAAACTCGCATAGTTCTAACATATGTTTTCTCAGTAAAGCATTGATTCATTTAAAAAGTCATTCAAAACTACTTTGTGTCTAGTACTTGATTAAGTAACAATATAAATAAACTACAACCATGAATTCTTTTGGTATTTCACAATAGCTACCACAATATGAATGCATGCTTTTAAGTGTAGGGGTAGGGTGGGGGGACAGCTATTCGTACCTTGAGGGTTTTTCACCTGTAATGTTGGTAATACATCTTCAAATATTTGGAGACACATGTTAGAGAGGTAAACAGAAAGTAGAACCTCTAATTTTATTAGTTGTGCTGCAGATAGAATCAGAAAAGGATCTGAACTCAAAGTCCTTTCCTCTTTCCTCTCTGACCATGGTTTAAAATTTAATAAGCACTACTTTTAAGAATAGCTGGCTACCGGTTTTGCTAAACAGTGGTCTGCATTGATAAATACTTTCTTTCTAAAAGAAAAGCTCTTGGAAACATATTGCACAAATATCCTCTCCTAGAGAGAAAGCCTCTTACATTCTATTACCTGCAGGGATATTGGAAATAAAAGCATAATTAGTTGCATTGAAATTTTCAGCTAAATGTGCCAAATTGGAGGGCTTTCATCCTGAAAGGGCAGGCCCTTGGGAACAGGAAAACAGAAAGAGGAAGTGTCCATATTTGAACTGGCATGTGTTATGCAGTTTTCTCCACAGCTGATGAGTCCCTGCCGTGAGAGACCAGCAATAGTGTAGTTGGGTCATGGGAATTGTCATTAGCCAAGCAAGCATATTAAATACATAGGGGGGTTTAAGAACAGAGAAGTTAGAAACTCACAAATATACACATAAAAATTCTTGTTTGGTTGCTTTAGTTTGAAAGCACCTAAGACAAAACTCAGATTCTCAGACATCTTTAAGGCAAATGAGCAACTTATTTCCCTATCTCTGAGCCACATTTTATTGTATAGTGCTTGGTGTTACTTCTGGTTAATGAAGCCATATGATGCTGAGAATCAAACCTTGGGCTCCTGCATTCCAACCCCATGAGCTATTTTTCCAGCCTATCAACTTTATTAAAAGTCAATGTGTATCATTCCAATTTGACTCTTGGAGCTGTGGTATACTTAAAAATATTTGGTGTATACTTAAAGTTATTTCTTAATTATTATAATTATATTGCACAATGTCAGGGGCATTTAAATACCTCTATTAAAGAATATTACCTTTACATTTTTCTTATATATTTAAAGAGTTTGCATATTAACAAAACTCATTTTAATGACCAGTTATCATTATTCGTCTCGTTCCCTTCCAAGTTACTCCCTCCTTTCTTTTTTTCAGGTCTGAAAACATTAGTTTCCATTTCTTCCATGAATTTATAGAATTGTGTATGATATAAAAGTATGAGGAAGCATTTGGTACACAACACAGCAGTTTCAGTCTTCCAAAGCAAAATAAACCCAGCAAATTGCTCTGCTTTTTAATGGCACATTTTAAATGCATACACTATGGTTGGTATATGGAAATGTGCCCAGTTACAGACTTTATGTACACACAGATGCTCCATACTCTCTGTAACAACTATGTTCAAAAAAAACTGTGTATGTAAATCTTATCTTTATGAAATGGAAACATTTAGAAATGCCTTAGGGATTATTTCAAGGACATTATATTGAAGTCAAGAGGTTGATGCCAAGCACTAAAGAAATATGAACAACACTAGGTATGATTCTAGAGGTCCCCAGCACATGTCTGTCATGAACATGTTCATGAACTCTGAACTATCTGGTCTAGTTGGCCATGTATTACAGGGAGTATTCTTAGCCCCCCACCAAGTACTGCTTGAGGGCTCCCAAGAAATCTTGAATTGATTTTATAACATACATGTTAAATATCAGAAATGAACTCTGTTAAAAATACTGTTACTGATATATAATTTAAGTAGAAAATGTCAAAATTAAATTTAAGACTTTGAGCTATTAAAACAAAAGACATTCAACTTTATAAACAGAGTGTAATTATCCAAAACTTTAAGAATATTTTCTTTACTGATTCAATCTTCCATTCCCAAAGGTCCTTTTTAGAATTGGGAGTACTTAAACATACTTAGAAAGAACAATTCTTCTTCAGGGGGTGTGGCTCAGTGGCAAAGTGTATGCTTACTTGCAAAAGACCTAAGTCTGATCTCTGCAGAGCTAAATAAAACCAAACCAAAAAAAAAAAAAAAAACAAAAAAAAACCTAAGAACTAAAAACTAAAAACCAAAAACTAGTTTGTATCCTTTTCTTTATTGTAATGATGCAGATATTTTTAAATTAACTATATTATTATTTAAATATGCAACCCTTATTAGTATAAGAAAATAAATATTTCATTTTAAATCTGAAATCTGCTTGTTCTTCTAAGAGCAAAACAACAAATTTCAGTCAATTCTGTGTTAATAAGTTAACCATTTGCCAACTTATGCTACAACATATTACCACAAGCTTAAAGGCATAATTAAAAACAAACCTCTTATTTTACATGGCGTACACATGTGTGTACATGAGAGTACTGGACTTAAACCCTGGAATTGTGATCCTTTAAGAACAGTCGGATGTGATATCCCCACTCTAAACAAAACAGAAAAGGCCATAAGTCAAAATTAAATTTTTTCTGGTGCTGGATTGATAGCACAACAGTAGGGTGTTTTCATTGCACTTGACTGACCCTCAACCAACCCGAGTTCAATCCTTGGCATCCCATACTGTCCCCTGTGCCTGCCAGGAGTGGTTTCTGAGTGCAGAATCAGGAGTGGCCCAACCCCCATAATAATGATGATAACAACAATAATAAAATAATAATAATTTTCCCTCCACAGTGGAGAGTGCAAATGCTGTGGCCCACTACCACAAATTATGCAGTCGAATTTCCCGCATTTGGGGAAAACGCAGAAGTCAGCACATCCAGTGTGCAAGAACTCTCACCCTGGTAAAACCACCTTCATGATCATGGTATTTCCCCTGCCAGGTAAGTATCAAAGTTTATTTTAATTGAGCAAACATAAAGGTAAAGGTGGCAAGGCACCAGCAGGGATGATAGTTCTGAAGTCTCAGTGAGAATCTCTTCCCTTGCATTCTTTAACTACTTGAGACTTTTTGCTTGCCTTAGTTCATAGCCCATTTCTAGAAATCCCATTCCCCAGTATTGACTTCCTATAGCATCCTCCTCTCTATATCTGATCCTTCTACTTTTCTCTTAGAATCTTTCTTGTATTCATTACTAACTAATATAATATATCCTAGTAATATCTCCAAGCCTAATATTCATCTTTCAATATTTTAACTTAATCACATGAGCATAGATTCTTTTGTATCTGAGGTAAAATATATTCATAGTTCCAGGAAGTAGGTACTGGACATCTGTGGTAGAAGCGAGAGACTTTTTCTTTCTAACATGCTGTGTTAGAATTCATCTTGGGATATGAATATCAAATTTATTACTCTGTCACTTCTGCTCAATGTATAAGGCAAATGACTTTATTTTTACCTTGCAATTTAAATGAGGCTACAAACTTATTTTCTTAGCAGTTAGTAAACCATTTCTATCTATCAGGCACTTATGCTAAACTGCACTGTATGTATTTAATTGCTACAACAAGCCTAAGATATTAGTTTAAGTTCACTGAATACGTGAAGAGGCTGTAACAATATTAAATGATGTTTTCTAGATTCCAAAACCAGTAAATGAACAGGGACAGGATAACACTAGATTTTATTCTTTTTACCATATTCTAATCACTCTCTCAAGAAATTAGCAATTGACAGTATTTTCACATGCAAATTAAAGTCACGATTGCAATCCATGAAACCATGACAACAAAGATTTGGTCCGACAACCAAGGCATTTATGTGCAGGTGATGCCTCCTTAAAAGGAAGGTGATGTTGGGCCCGGAGAGATAGCACAACGGCGTTTGCCTTGCAAGCAGCCTATCCAGGACCAAAGGTGGTTGGTTCGAATCCCGGTGTTCCATATAGTCTCCCGTGTCTGCCAGGAGCTATTTCTGAGCAGATATCCAGGAGTAACCCCTGAGCACCGCCGGGTGTGGCCCAAAACAAAACAAAACAAAACAAAAAAACAAAAACAAAAACAAAAGGCCGGAGAGATAGCATGGAGGTAAGGCTTTTGCCTTTCATGCAGGAGGTCATCAGTTCGAATCCCGGCGCCCCATATGGTCCCCTGTGCCTGCCAGGAGCAATTTCTGAGCCTGGAGCCAGAAATAACCCCTGAGCACTGCCGGGTGTGACCCAAAAACCACAAAAAAAAAAAAAAAAAAAAGGAATGTGATGTCTCTGCAACTATTTTTAATGAGGCTGCAGCCAACGAAATCAGTTAGTAAATCAATTTTCTGCCGTTTGGAGATTTATACATGAAAAGTGAAGAATCCTGAAGCTGCTTTTGTATTTACATACTTGGGAGTAGTGGGGGTAAGTTGATAGAATTTCAATGCTCCATATTTTATGGCTAATCAGATGGCTTTTTTCCAATAGTATAAATTCAAATTAATTGAGTAAAGTGATGTCAAGAGAGTATGGATGAGGGGCCAGAGCAGTGGCACAAGTAGTAGGGCATTTGCTTTGCATGCACTAACATAGGATGGTCCCATATGGTCCCCCAAGACAGGAGCAATTTCTGAGTGCATAGATAGGAGTATCCCCTGAGTATCACTAAGTGTGACCCCCCCAAAAGTACAGGTTAGACTATTTCCCTTTATTGAGATGTAACTGAGGATAGCATCACTTCTAGAGAACAAAAACAGTGCCCACAACTTAAAGTCCTATGGAGGCCATTAGAAAAATCATTTTATCCTTTGTTTTTATCTTCTTGGTATGGTGTTATAATGAATTGATTTACATAACATATTTTGTATCACAAATGTTTTTGTCTGTTTGTCTGTTTTTTGCTGGTCATATCCAACAGTGCTCCTGGCTCTGCACTCAGAGATCACTACTGGCTCAGAAACCCTATGGAATGCTGGGGGTTAAATCCACTTGCAAAGCAAGTGTCCTCCCAGCTATACTATCAATCTGGTCCCACTATTTTATTTTCAAGATAGTTTTTATTGAAACTTAATAAGATGTGAGGGGTGAAAAAATAGAAAGTGTGGTTTCAAGAAAAATCACAGGCTTTTCTGGAGTTGAAAAAGAGAACAGGGGCCAGAGTGATGGCACAGCAGTAGGCTGTTTGCCTTGCATGCAGCTGACCAAGGATGAATTGCAGTTCAATCCCCCCCCTGAGTCCCCCAAGCCAGGAGCAATTTCTGAGTGCATAGCCAGGAGTAACCCCTGAGTGTTCCTGGGTGTGCCCAAAAAGAAAGAAAGAAAGAAAGAAAGAAAGAAAGAAAGAAAGAAAGAAAGAAAGAAAGAAAGAAAGAAAGAAAGAAAGAAAGAAAGAAAGAAAGAAAGAAAAGAAAGAAAGAAAGAAAGAAAGAAAGAAAGAAAGAAAAAGAAAGAGAGAGAGAGAGAGAGAGAGAGAAAGAAAGAAAGAAAGAAAGAAAGAAAGAAAGAAAGAAAGAAAGAAAGAAAGAAAGAAAGAAAGAAAGAAAGAAAGAAAGAAAGAAAGAAAGAAAGAAGAAGAAAGAAAGAAGAAAGAAAGAAAGAAAGAAAGAAGAAAGAAGAAAGAAAGAAAGAAAGAAAGAAAGAAAGAAAGAAAGAAAGAAAGAAAGAAAGAAGAAAAAAAAGAAAGAAAGAAAGAAAGAAAGAAAGAAAGAAGAAGAAAGAAAGAAGAAAGAAAGAAAGAAAGAAAGAAAGAAAGAAAGAAAGAAAGAAAGAAAGAGAAAGAAAGAAAGAAAGAAAGAAAGAAAGAAAGAAAGAAAGAAAGAAAGAAAGAAAGAAGAAAGAAAGAAAGAAAGAAAGAAAGAAAGAAAGAAAGAAAGAAAGAAAGAAAGAAAGAAAGAAAGAAAGAAAGAAAGAAAGAAAGAAAGAAAGAAAGAAAGAAAGAAAGAAAGAAAGAAAGAAGAGACACAGATACAAGCAAACAAGATAAGGTATTGTAGGGAGAACATGGGCTTGAAGAGTTTCCCTTGGTAGACACTTAAAACTCCATGAAATCAGAACCATAGCTGTCCTATTCATTCTTCTAGGGGAACTTGTGTATAGTACACAATAGGCACTCAAATTATTTCAGTGTGCATTTGTGTTAGAGCCATCCTCAGTGGTACTCAAACCTTACTCCTGGATTTGTGCTTGTCAATAACTTCTGGTGGTGCCTAGAGGACCATAAGCAGGTTTTGAATTAGGGGCAGTCATATGCAAAGCAAGTTTTTTCATTGGGGTGGGGGGACTTTTGAGCTACACCTGGAGTAGTGCTCAGAAGGGACTATATGATGCCACGAAACAAATCTGGGTCAGCCGTGTGCAAGGTTAAGTGTACTCCCCACTGTACTATCTTTTTTACCCCATAATCAAACTCTTAAGGCACCTCATAGCTGCCATAAATAATATGAGAACAGGCAAAGAAAAGTAGAGAGAAACTGAGGCATAAAAATTTCTTAAATCTTCAATTAGCAAAATGCCCTCTTTCTAGAGGCTATCCAGAGTAATGAGCCACTTGCCTTGGCCCTGCTCAAATATCCTTCAAGCAGTCTAGATGTTTTAAATGTACCACCTTTAAATACACCCCATTTAAATAGTCACTTTCCTTCATGATGAAAGGACTTTGAACACCTCTGAGTTAGAGACTGAGAAGTAGCTTATTCATAATGGTCTAAGTAAACGTCTTATGATTTCCGTGCTTACTGTGTCCATTCATCGCAAAACACCTGAACCCAACAGCAAGCCAGAAACTCTCCTACATGAAACCCAATTATTTACCATGAATGGATTGGTTTTCTTGAGTAGCAAAAGGGATATTCATTTTCTACTGGGACTAGTGAACATACTGATATGCAAAGTCTGCATAGCATTATACTTACTGGGATAAAGGACCAAGTTGTGAGACACTGTACTGCAGGTTGACCAGGGTAGAGTCCTAGGAATATCTCCAAAAAATGGCAGCTTTCCAAACCACCCTGTATGCCAAAATAGGATAGAAATACTCCAGAAGCTGCCTCCAGACTCTCAAGGGTGCTCTAGATAGCTTGCTTTTTGCAGATTTCCTATGTCTTGTATTTAGGTGTATCTCTCATCATCAGTACATTGAAGGACTTTTCATGATCCATTCTAATGATTGTTTTCTTTGCCTTTTCAAGTTATTTACTTATTAAATTCCCATGTGCTGCTCAGCACTCTACCAGAAATTCTCTATCGACCAGGCTGTATATTCTATACAAAGTTTCCAGATATCAATGCTGCTTAGTGCTATAATGCTGGGGGACCTGAAACATATCTGTGATTACTTGGGGTCCTTCTGAACTACACCAGGAGATGCTGGGGGGACCATGAGGTGGTGGGAAATAAACCTGAATTGTTAGCTGGCACCTTCACCACTGTCCTGTCTCCTGCCCCCCAGTTGCTTTCTTTTCATTTTTTTATTATATATAATTTTTACTTTGACCATATTGGCTTACATATCTTTCACAGTAGTATTTTAGCTCTATATTTTGCTGTTACTTTACCATCTCATCTTATTTTGAAAAATTTATTTATTAAATATCTTTTAGCCAGTTTTTATTAAAGAGAATTTGTGTTAGTTCACTCATCCTACTATTGAAATCTGGGTTTCTAATTAGTGCATCTTTACTAGCAAAGTTAAACTGGTATATTATGCTTAGTCAGGGTTATCTCAGAGGCAAAACATATTCATTTTCATAACATCACTAAGACAGCTTCTATAAGGCAGCAACCCCACTTGCAATTCTCCAATGTAGACATTTTCCTCTGGGGTGCAGATTTTGATGCTATCCCAAAGGCAAAGGGATATAATAAATGTATGAAATTTGGGCAGGGAACTAGTTCATCAGGGAAGGTAATAGAGAGCTATCATTGTGAAGCTTGGAACAGAAGGGACTCCTCCATTTTATTAACCTAAAGTTAAGTTTCCACGTAAGGCTAACAAGACTAAGTTCCATGTAAGAGCTAAGTTTCTATCTCAAAAATAATGATGCAAACCCCAAGGGTCTATTAGACCACAGTATACCACCTAGATATCTAGTCACATGATGAAATGCCCTATCAGGACCCTAGACAACAGCCAATCAACTGAAAGGTCAAGACTTTCTGCTTTTAGCCTTATTACCTGGCTTGTGACCCCTGAGTGGGGTTGCCTCCTCCAGGAGTTGGCCCTCATCAGCTTGTAGCTTTTTTTTTTTAACTGAATTCTTTATTTAAACACCATGATTACAAACATAATTGTAGTTGGGTTTCAATCATAACAAGAACACCCCCCTTCACCTGTGCAACCTTCCCATCACCAATGCTCCCATCTCTTCCCTCCCCCACCCCCTGCCTGTATTCGAGAGAGGCTTTTTACATCCCTCACTCACTGACATTGTTATGATAGCTCTCAGCCTAGTTATTTCTCTAACTGAACTCACCACTTTTGTGGTGAGCTTCATATATTGAGCTGGTCCTCAACTCTAGGAATTATTTCAATGTCTTTAATTTTTCTTAAAACCCATATATGAGTGAGACTATTTTGTGTGTCTGTCTCTCCCTCTGACTTTGCTTTGCTTTATTTCAGTTGGGTAGTCTTGTCCTTCAACTCTGGACCCTAACAGCATGATGTTAAAAAATAAATGAAAACTTAGAAAAAGGACAAACAACAAATAAAGAAAAAGAGTAAGTGTTCTTAATATATATGGAAGGACCAAGAAGGAAATGAAATTCTCAATTTCCTCTGTAGTTTGGCTTTTACATGCTCATTTCTCAATGTCTTGTTTCTTCTGAATTAATTGTGTTTCATAAGCAATCTCTCAAAGTAAATCTGGTTCCTTATTTTAAGCTTTTTTTTTTTTTTGGTTTTGTCTTCTTACTGTTGCTTATTTAGCTTTTAGTATCATAGGTTAATAATCTTTCATTAAGCTAGAGAAGCTTCTAGAAGTCTATCTTCTGGTTTTGACACTATAGTGATTTAGATGCTTGACAAAGCACTTCTACTTCTGGTTAAGAATTGCAGAAGAGTCTGGATTAAATTCACACACACAATCAGTCTTCTATAGGCATGCATAAGGCAGTTGAAAATTATGGTGAATTTTAGATGCACACAGGTGTTTGCCTTTGGGGTGTCTGAAAATTGTTGATGGGGTTGAGTTTGAATTTTAATGTCCCGTGTGGCAAGCGAGAGACAAAACCAGGGCACCTCTGAAGGCAGAACAGAGACCCTATTGTGTAAGCTAGGGTTCTCAAAGCATAGAAATCCCTTCAACAAGTTAAATCAAAACATTCTTGATGGAAAAATAAAAGTTGTTTCTGCCTCAGCCTTACCCTTGGATGATGTTGACTGAGCTGGGAAGAGTGGAGGAGATACTTAATCATACAGTCAGAACTTAGGTTTTAGAAAGAATAACTGGAGGCTTTCATAGAATTATGCTGAATTTTTAAAGCTATCTTGTTAGTGCCACCAACTGCCTTAGAAAAAGTGCACTGACTAACCATAAGCTCAGACTTCAAAACATTCTGAAATAAACATCCTAGAAACATCAGCGTTAATAATAACAACAAATTATGAAATAACCAAGTAACTAAACTAACTGGAGAAATTCAGTTGAAATAAATAATTTCAGAATCAAAAGACTTCTTAATTCCCATATAGGAATATAACAATATTTAATGTGTTTAAAATAATATTAACAGTATAGGGATTAATTAACACACCTGGATTGCATGCAGAGGGCTCCAGTTGGGTTTCTGGAACCACAAATAGTCCTCTGATCACCTCTAGGAGTTATCTTGGAGCACAAAGCCAGGTAAAGTCTGGGACACTGTCAGTAGTTGCTTCCCCCACTCCCTTCAAAAAGCATCTAAAACTGAAAAACGACCAAAAATCTATAAAAATAAAAAGCATATTAAATTTCAGAATATTTCCAGATATATGAACTTTTCTATATATTAGGACTTTGGAAATGTTCAACTAAAATTTGTTTAAAATTAAAAAAAAATAAATTAAATAGCACATTCAACACAAGTCAAAAAATGCTTGATAACCCAAAACTGCAATTAGGAGGAAGATTTACTGAGATGCAAAGATGAAAAAAGATGAAAGTGAGGGTAACTTTCAGATAGGTAAGTATATTAGTGTGGTTTATACCTCATAGAAATGTGAGGTGAGAGACTGAAAGGGAGAGAAAAGACCTAAGTCTGAGAGAATCTAACATTGACAGAGAACAACAGAACTCAGTATCAGAAAATTCCATGAACCCTAAAGATGATAACACATTTTCCCTATGTTTTTCTTTAGGAGGGAACACACGAGGTGGCAATCAGGGATTACTACTGCCAAAACTGGGTGATGATACATAAGGGGTGCTGGGATTGAACCCAGCTCAGCTGCATAAATGGCAAGTGTCCTACCTACTGAACTATCTCTCTACCCTGATAACATAATTTTCTTTTTCTTTTTTTCAGGGTGAGGCATACCCAGAATTCTCAGGTGTTCTTCTTAGCTCTGTATTTAGGAACCACTCTTGGCTGTGCTTGGGCAACTATGTGAGATGTCTGGGATTAAATTCAGATCTGCAGTGTGCAGGCCAAAAACCGTACCCACTGTGCTATTTCTCTGGCCTCTGATAACATAATTTTCAGTTTTGCAGAATATCAAGAGAAAAAAAAAGCATCAAAAGCACCAGGAATAGAATTATGGATCATGGAGATCAAAATACTAAGATATAATTAGCCACTAACTTCTACACAGCAAAATATTGGGCAGAAGATTAGTAGTTAAGAAAGTCACTGTCTTCCCAGAAAGTTTCAATAAAACATTTATCTAAGTTTGAAATAGAAATATAATTTTATGGCATCCAAAACAACTGTATATGTTATCAAAAAATGTTTTAAAATGTATACATTATTGGTATGGAGACTTAAAAAGGAAGGAGGGCATGCTTAGCATAAGAGAGTCCCGGACTTTACCCCTGTCAAATCATATAACTGTAAACACTGTTATGAGTTCCTAGTTCTACGCTGATTAGCTAGCTCCCAGGTACTACCAGATATGAACTTCCCTCACCCTCAAATAAATAAAGAGCACGCATTAAAATTATGGGGCAACTAAAGAATAGTTATCTGAAATGCCTGGATTCATAAGTAAAGAAGTTAAAACAGGAGAGAACTTGATCAAGCAATGAGTAGAGGGAGCAGCAATAAGAAGAATTATAGGTGCCAGGGAGAAGGTTTAGTGGGTAAGGCACTTACTTTGTGCATGGCCAACAGAAGTTTGATTCCCTCTACCAAATATGGTCCCCTAAGCATTTCCAAGAGTAATTTCTGAGCACTGAATCAGGATTAAGTCCTGAACACCATTGGATGTAGTTCAAAAACGAGGGGAAGAGGAGTGATTTGAGTGTTATACTAATGTATGTGAAATTGTAGAAAAGATAAAAAATATAGGGGCAAATGAGTTAATTAACAGCTAGAAATTAATCTATCTGGAACAAATAGAAAAAAGGCTAACATTTTCAGCTAAAGGTAAAGATGAGAAGAGTCACTTGAGATATTCAGCTATTTCACTTAATCTAAGATACCATTAAACAAATGATGCTTATACATGCTGCTTATAGCTGCTCTAAGAAATAAATATAAAATACTAGCTATTAAAACTCATACTGTTTTAATGCTAAACCTGTGCAATGAAAGTTCTTTGTCAGTCATGAATTAGTCACACCAGCCAATGTCTTTGAATTGAAGTATTTCTATTTATTCTGAGGTATATATTTCTACCTTCAGTTGTATTTCTTGTTGTGACATACTTCTTTCACATGCATCTAAGATACTTTATACATTTTTATTATTCTTAAGTCATTTTATACTGATAAAAGATTGAATATCTCAGTGAAATTTAGTCTAAATTGGATTACTTGTAACATTTTCATAATATCCAAAAGAAGAACAGATGAATACCATTATGTAATAAAATTAATATAATGATCTAAATAGCTTAAATTTAATCATAAAATTTATTAATAAATATTGATATATAAAATTATTTTTCTCAATCAGAATATGTAAATAATTATATATATTCAAACTGAAAAATATGTGTTCTTTCAAGTACACATAAAACTTTTGCAGAAACTAACCCAGTGATAAAGTTAGCATCAAAACATTTTATGACATTAAATTTTACAGTACATGTTTCAAAAATTTACTTTATATCAAAATTAATTCATTTCTCTTTAACTGTGGGGACCACCTGTGGCAGCACTCATAGACTGAGTTAGTGTATTGTGGGGGACATACAGTGCAGGAACAAGCCAAAGAACGTGTACTTTACCCAGTTGAGAACATTTCCAGTCCCAATAAAAATATAATTTCTAAAATTATTCAGATAAAAAATTTAAATGTACTTTATAACTTGTGAGTGAAAAAATGAAAATCACTTAGTGTCAACTATTTGTAATTGTATTCCTATCATCACCATGAATATGCCTAACAACGTAGCTTCTAACTTTATCAGGCAAAATAATTAGAATATCAAGAGAAACAGATCAGTCAACACCTTTTGTAACTTCAGACACTCAGAAGTGAATAAGCAGAATCGAAGTAATGACATAATTCAACTTAATGACACCATCAATCAAGTTAATGCATGTCTAGTTTATACAAAAGTTTGACAACTATATCCAACAACAGCAAACTTCTCTAACATACAAAGAAATATAGTTTCTATAGAGGCTAACTTGTGAAAAACAGACTTTTTTAAAGAAGTCTTGGGTCAAAGCAATTGCCTTACATATGTCAGACCTGGGTTCAATCCTTAGTACCTCATATGATTACAAAGTACTGTCAGGATAACCACGCCAGGAGCACTGCTGGATATAGCCCCCCTCCAAGATAAAGCCTAAATGAAAGTATAGGACAAGATAAAGTGGGGAAGTGTTTCTTATAAAGGAGAGGATTTTTACAGTTATATATGTTAAAATGAATACATTAACATGAAAAGTCAAACAAAATTGGTCAAACTATGTTCAAAGTTCTTTTTTTTTTTTGGGGGGGGGGACAATATGGGACTTCGTTGATTGAACCGAGGTCTGTCCTGGAATAGCAGAAATGTTCTACTGCTGCATTATTGCTCCAGCCCTATTTTTTAAAGTTCTTGATGAAAAAAACCAACTATATACCAACTATAGAATAATTTCTACAAAGCAATAGGTAATATATATATATATATATATATATGTGTGTGTGTGTGTGTGTTTGTGTGTGTGTGTGTGTATAAAGAGAGAGAGAAGACAAAAAAAATGCCACAAGTATGCCAAACTCTTGCAGAAATATGGCACAGAACTCCATAACAATAATTTATCTCAATATCAATGGAAGGAAATACTTTGAATAAGAAATGTAAGAGAAGAGTTTAGCAGGTATATAAGGCTTTTCATCCTCAAAAAAATATATAAATACTTTTCCAATGAACATGAAATAGGATACTCTTCAAGATAAGCCACATGCTGGTACACAAACCATACCTCCACAAAGTCAAAACATAGAAATTATATCATGTTATTAGGCCACACTGCTCTGAAATTTGAAGTTAATCACAAGCACAAATGGATAAGAACTCAAATATTTGTAAATTAAATATCTTATTACTGAACAACCAGTGGATCAGATGATAAAATTAGAAGATTTCTGGAAACAAATGACAATGAGGACTCTACTTACCAGAGCTTCTGGACACAGCAAAAACAGTGATGAAAGGAAAATTCATAGCTATGTAAGCATACATCAGGAATGAATTAAGGGCCCACATACGTAACCTGAATGCACAACTTAAGAAATTGAAACAGGAGTGAGTGAGAAATGGATGCATGTGGGGGTTTCCAGGCAGAGTGCTGATTGCTCTACCTGCAGAGTCTCCACTGGGCTGTGCTTCTTCTGAGGAACTGAGCACCGGAAGGGAGCCCTGTCCTACTCTTCTCTGTCTTTCCTGAACTCTGGAAGCTCTCCTCAGAGCCCTGGGAAGCGAACCCCAAAGAAATTACATTCGGAAGCTACCCAGCGAGCCAGTGAGTGAGTGAGAAATGGATGCATGTGGGGGTTTCCAGGCAGAGTGCTGATTGCTCTACCTGCAGAGTCTCCACCCGGCTGTGCTTCTTCTGAGGAAACTGAGCACCGGAAGGGAGCCCTGTCCTACTCTTCTCTGTCTTTCCTGAACTCTGGAAGCTCTCCTCAGAGCCCTGGGAAGCGAACCCCAAAGAAACTACATTTGGGAGCTACCCAGTGAGCCAGTGAGTAAGAAATGGCTGGATGTGGGGGTTTCCAGGCAGAGTGCTGACTGCTCTACCTGCAGAGTCTCCACCCGGCTGTGCTTCTTCTGAGGAAACTGAGCACCGGAAGGGAGCCCTGTCCTACTCTTCTCTGTCTTTCCTGAACTCTGGAAGCTCTCCTCAGAGACCTGGGAAGCGAACCCCAAAGAAACTACATTCGGGAGCTACCCAGCGAGCCAGTGAGTGAGTAAGAAATGGCTGGATGTGGGGGTTTCCAGGCAGAGTGCTGATTGCTCTACCTGCAGAGTCTCCACCAGGCTGTGTTTCTTCTGAGGAAACTGAGCATCGGAAGGAAGCCCTGTCCTACCCTTCTCTGTCTTTCCTGAACTCTGGAAGCTCTCCTCAGAGCCCTGGGAAGCGAACCCCAAAGAAACTACGTTCGGAAGCTACACAGCGAGCCAGTGACTCCTCAGAGTCCTGGGAAGTGAACCCCAAAAATACAGCATTCTGAAGCTACCCAGCGAGCGAGTGAAAACTACGCCTGACCAGTGGGGCCCGACTGTGAAAAACTGTGAGTGCTGCCTGTGTGTGTCTCTTTGCTATCCTGTTGCATGAACCTCCTGAGAGTGGGCTGAAAAGAGGCTCCAGAAGGCACTTAGCTCCACTTCGCTACGCAGCCGTGCGCTCTTTCTAAAAAAAGAACACCATCACAAGAAGAAAAAAACCACACTAAGAACTGTGCTGGATCACAGAAGCAAGAATTTCTCTCCAGACTGTCTTCTCTGCTGCGTGCTTGGGCCTAAGATTTGATCCTGTGTGAGGCTTCATCCACGGAGGACTCCCCTACCTTGGAGGCAAGTCGGCCCATCCAGAAAGGGCGGAGCCAGAGAAGTGTGTTGCCTGCATCATATAACCAATGAATACCACCACAACACGTAGAAAAACCCACAATAAAAGTGTGACAATGGGGAAACAACGCAGGCCAGCATCAGACATAGAGAATGAAGATGACAATTCTGATGACCAGTTAACGACCAACCAACTAATCAATCTCTCAGATAAGGACTTTAGAGTAGCAATATGGAATATACTCAAAGAACTCAAAGAAACCATGAATAGAATAGAACAGAACACTAATAAGAATCAAGAAAATATGAAGACAGAAATCACAAAACTCCAAACTGAAATAACATGTCAAATAACAGGCCTGAAAAAATCAGTAAATGAAGTGAATGACAAAATGGATGAGTTCTGGGACAGGGTATCAGAAGCTGAGAATAGACTTGGTGCTGTGGAAGATGAGATACATAACAATTCCATACAACAGGAGAGATTGGAAAAAAAACTTAAAACAAATGAACTGACAATGGAAAAATTAGTCAAAGAATGGGAACAGATGAAAATAGAGGTCTATGATAAGATCAACAGAAACAACTTAAGAATCATTGGAGTCCCAGAGACCCAGGAAGAAAATTTCCAGGAAGAATCAACGGTCAAGAACATCATTAAAGAGAAACTCCCAGAGCTAAAGAATATATGTGATCAAATCCTGCATGCTCGAAGAGTACCAACCAAAAGAGACCCAAGAAAAACCACCCCAAGACACATCCTAGTCACAATGACAAATCCCACAGATAGAGACAGAATTCTGAAAACAGCAAGATCAAAAGGGGAAATTACATTCAAGCAAGCATCCTTGAGATTTACAGCAGACCTGTCACCAGAAACACTAAATGCCAGAAAGCAGTGGTGGGATATTGTGACAAGACTGAATGAAATGAATGCTTCACCTAGAATACTGTACCCAGCAAAACTCACTTTCCGGTTTGACGGAAGAATACATGGTTTCACAGACAAAAAACAGCTCAGAAACTTTACAGACTCAAAACCAGTCTTAAGAGAAAAACTGAACGACCTAATCTAAGACAAGGCTGACCAAAAGACACACCAAATTTCGATATAAAGATGTCATTAAATCCCCATTAAATCCCAAGACAGTTCTTTCTCTCAACGTCAATGGACTAAATGCACCAGTTAAGAGACACAGAGTGGCTAAATGGATCAAAAAACTCAATCCAACCTTCTGCTGCCTACAAGAAACGCACCTGAATAGTCAGAACAAACATAGACTCAAAATAAAAGGCTGGAGAAAAGTTATCCAAGCAAACAACACCCATAAAAAAGCTGGAGTGGCCATACTAATATCAGATAATGCAAACTTTATACTCAGGAAGGTTGTAAGGGACAAAGATGGACATTTTATATTAATCAAGGGGTATGTAGAGCAGGAAGAAATAACTCTCCTAAACATATATGCACCAAATGAGGGGCAGCAAAATACTTAAAACAACTGTTGACAAATCTGAAAAACAATATCAATAACAACACAATAATTGTGGGGGACCTCAACACTGCTTTGTCAACACTGGATAGGTCAACCAGACTGAAACCCAACAAGAATATACTAGACCTGAGGAGAGAAATGGAAGAAAGAGGCCTAGTGGATATATATAGGACACTCCATCCCCAGAAACCTGGATACACATTCTTCTCCAATGTTCATGGGACATTCTCCAGGATAGACTACATGCTGGCACATAAAACATACCTCCATAATATCAAGAGGATAGAAATTTTGCAGACTACCTTCGCTGACCACAAGTCTCTGAAATTATTTGTGAATTCCAAAGGGACTCAGAAAAAAAACTTTAACACCTGGAAGTTAAACAGCCTCATACTCAATAACCAGTGGGTCCGAGATGAAATCAAGAAGGAAATCAAAATGTTCCTGGAAACAAATGACAATAAAGACACAAACTATCAGAACTTATGGGACACAGCAAAAGCTGTACTGAGAGGAAAATTTATAGCTTTACAAGCACACATCAGGAAGGAAGAAGGAGCTTACCTGAGTAGCTTAATGACACAGCTAATAGAACTAGAAAGTACTCAACAAAAGGACCCAAAATTAGGAAGACAGAAGGAAATAACAAAGCTGAGAGCAGAAATCAACGAAGTGGAAACCCAAAAAACAATCCGAAAGATCAACGAAAGCAGAAGTTGGTTCTTCGAAAAAATAAACAAGATTGATAGACCACTGGCAAACCTAACAAAGAAAGAGAGAGAGAGAAACTTGATAACCCGTATTAGGAATGAAAAAGGAGAGATCACTACTGATATGACAGAGATTCAAAGGGTAATCAGAAACTACTTTGAAAAACTCTATGCCACTAAAAATGAGAACCTGGAAGAAATGGATAAATTCTTGAACTCTTATAATCTTCCACGGTTGAAAGAAGAGGATGTAGCATATCTAAACACCCCCATCACCATTGTTAAAATAAAAATGGTAATCAAAAGTCTGCCCAAAAACAAAAGCCCAGGCCCAGATGGATTCACTAATGAATTCTATCAAACTTTCCAAGAGGAACTACTACCAATCCTGGCAAGACTCTTTCATAAAATTGAACAAGTGGAAACACTCCCAAATAGCTTTTATAAAGCCAACATCACCTTGATACCTAAACCAGACAGAGATGCTACGAAAAAAGAAAATTACAGACCAATATCGCTGATGAATGCAGATGCAAAGATCCTCAACAAAATCCTGGCAAATAGGATTCAATACCTCATTAAGAAGATCATCCACTACGATCAAGTAGGTTTCATCCCAGGAATGCAAGGATGGTTTAACATCCATAAGTCTATCAACATAATACACAACATCAACAAGAAAAATAAAAACCACATGATTATATCAATAGATGCAGAGAAAGCATTTGGCAAGGTCCAACACCCATTCTTGATCAAAACTCTCAGCAAGATGGGAATGGAAGGAACCTTTCTCAATATAGTTAAGGCCATCTACCACAAGCCAGTGGCAAATATTATCCTCAATGGAGAAAAATTAAAAGCCTTCTCTCTAAATTCTGGCACAAGACAAGGCTGTCCTCTCTCACCACTCCTATTCAACATAGCACTGGAAGTACTTGCTATAGCGATTAGGCAAGAAAAAGATATCAAGGGAATCCAGATAGGAAAGGAAGAAGTCAAGCTCTCACTGTTTGCAGATGACATGATGCTCTACTTAGAAAACCCTAAAGACTCTACCAAAAAGCTTCTAGAAACAATAGACTCATATAGCAAGGTGGCAGGCTACAAAATTAACACACAAAAATCAATGGCCTTTCTATACACCAATAGTAATAAGGAAGAAATGGACATTAAGAAAACAACCCCATTCACAATAGTGCCACACAAACTCAAATATCTTGGAATCAACTTGACTAAAAATGTGAAAGACCTATACAAAGAAAACTATAAAAGTCTGCTCCAAGAAATAAGAGAGGACACGCGGAAATGGAAACACATACCCTGCTCATGGATTGGCAGGATTAACATCATCAAAATGGCAATACTCCCCAAGGCGTTATACAGAGTCAACGCTATCCCTTTAAAGATACCTATGACATTCTTCAAAGAGGTAGATCAGGCACTTTTGAAATTTGTTTGGAACAATAAACACCCTAGAATAGCTAAAGCAATCATTGGGAAAAAGAATATGGGAGGAATTACTTTCCCCAACTTTAAACTTTACTACAAAGCAATAGTTATCAAAACAGCATGGTATTGGAAAAAGGACAGACCCTCAGATCAGTGGAATAGGCTTGAATACTCAGAAAATGTTCCCCAGACATACAATCACCTAATTTTTGATAAAGGAGCAGGAAATCCTAAATGGAGCAAGGAAAGCCTCTTCAACAAGTGGCATTGGCACAACTGGCTAGCCACTTGCAAAAAATTGAACTTAGACCCCCAGCTAACATCATGTACGAAGATAAAATCCAAATGGATTAAAGACCTCGATATCCGACCCCAAACCATAAGATATATAGAACAACACATAGGCAAAACTCTCCAGGACATTGAGACTTCAGGCATCTTCAAGGAGGAAACTGCACTCTCCAAGCAAGTGAAAACAGAGATTAACAGATGGGAATATATTAAGTTGAGAAGCTTCTGCACCTCAAAGGAAATAGTGCCCAGGATACAAGAGCCACCCACTGAGTGGGAGAATCTATTCACCCAATACCCATCAGACAAGGGGCTAATCTTCAAAATATACAAGGCACTGACAGAAATTTACAAGAAAAAAACATCTAATCCCATCAAAAAATGGGGAGAAGAAATGAACAGACACTTTGACAAAGAAGAAATACAAATGGCCAAAAGACACATGAAGAAATGCTCCACATCACTAATCATCAGAGAGATGCAAATCAAAACAACAATGAGATACCACCTCACACCACAGAGAATGGCACACATCACAAAGAATGAGAACAAACAGTGCTGGCGGGGATGTGGAGAGAAAGGAACCCTTATCCACTGCTGGTGGGAATGCCGTCTAGTTCAACCTTTATGGAAAGCAATATGGAGATTCCTCCAAAAACTGGAAATCGAGCTCCCATACGATCCAGCTATACCACTCCTAGGAATATACCCTAAGAACACAAAAATACAATACAAAAATCCCTTCCTTACACCTATATTCATTGCAGCACTATTTACCATAGCAAGACTCTGGAAACAACCAAGATGCCCTTCAACAGACGAATGGCTAAAGAAACTGTGGTACATATACACAATGGAATATTATGCAGCTGTCAGGAGGGATGAAGTCATGAAATTTTCCTATACATGGATGTACACAGAATCTATTATGCTGAGTGAAATAAGTCAGAGAGAGAGATAAAAACGCAGAATGCTCTCACTCATCTATGGGTTTTAAGAAAAATGAAAGACATTCTTGCAATAATAAATTTCAGACACAAAAGAGAAAAGAGCTGGAAGTTCCAGCTCACCTCAGGAAGCTCACCACAAAGAGAGATGAGTTTAGTTAGAGAAATAACTACATTTTTAACTGTCCTAATATTGAGAATGTATGAGGGAAATGTAGAGCCTGTTTAGAGTACAGGCGGGGGGTTGGGTGGGGAGGAGGGAGATTTGGGACTTGGGTGATGGGAATGTTGCACTGGTGATGGGTGGTGTTCCTTTTATGACTGAAACCCAAACACAATCATGTATGTAATCAAGGTGTTTAAATAAAAATAAAAGGAAAAAAAAAAAAAGAAAAAGAAATTGAAACAACCCCAGAAACGGAACTCAAAGCAGTGTAGAGAAAGAAAATAATAAAATTTAGGGTAGGAGTTAATGAGCTAAAAATATCAAAAACAAACAAACAAAAACAATGAAACCAAGAACTACAGAAGTCCATGCAACAAATAAGGTAAGGCCAGAGTGATGGAGAAGTGGTAGGGCATTTGCCTTGCATGTGGCTGACCCAGGACAGACTGAGGTTTGATCCCCAGTGTCTCATATGGTCCCCCAAGCCAAAAGCAATTTCTGAGTGCATAGCCAGGAGTGACCCCTGAGTGTCACCAAGTGTTGCCCCAAAACAAAACAAAACAAAAAAAGGGAGAAAGAAGAGAGAACAATAGTAGATCAGATAGGGCACTTGACTCACATAGGTTTGATTCCTAGCATTCCATATGGTCCATTGAGTGCTGCTAGAAGTAATTCTTGAGTGCAGACTCAGGAGTAAACACTAGTGCTGCTGGTAGTGTCCTTAAACCCAAATATTAATAAGAAAAATAAAAATAATAACAATATAAAAGTGAAGAGACATTATAAAACAATCCTGTTCACAAGTGTGCTTCAGAATAAAGTATCAGGGTTATTGTGATCTAACAGTTAGTAGTGCTTTTACCTTGCATATGGTTTACCCAGGTTTTATCCCTGTCAACCCTTATAGTTCCTGAGCACCACTAATGGTAATTCCTGAGTGCAGAGCCAGATAAAATATTAAAAAAGAAAAAAAAAAACAAGTACCTTACATCAATGTAAATAAAGAAGTGAAAACTTATACAAATAAAACTGTAAAGCACTACTTTCAGAAATAAAACAGTAAATGAGAAAATGGAAATATAACCACTGTTCATGGGTGTGGGAATATTAATGTAATCAAAATGACAATACTCCGCAAATCACGTTAGGAATTCAATACAGTTTCTATAAAGATGCCCATGCCATTTTTTCAAAGAAATAGATCAACCACTCCTGAAATTCATATGGAACAATAAACCTCTTTAAAGAGCTAAAGAAATCCTTGGGAAACAGATGATAGGAGATATCATTTTACTCAATCTTTTTGCTCAATTGTTCTCCTTAAAATTGTATATGTATATATATGACATATCATCACCTTCATGTGAATTTTAAAAGATAAACACATTTAAGCATATTTAATGCTTTTTTCAGTAAAATAATAACATGTACTTGATTTTCTCTTAGTACATTGTCCTAACTAGACACCATTTCATATAGTTCAACACCAAGCCAACTATTGATCAACCTGAATAGTGTGTCACCACTGAGAGGTGATAGTGGGTGGTTTTCAGTTCTTCCACTACTGGCACAATGAAATAATTCTTGGGAATAACTCATAAGTTTTTTTCCAGTGCCTGGTAAAGTCTGAAGTTGAAGGACTTTTATGATATGATTATGGCCCTACATGTTATATCAACTCTCACCAAACTAAATTCCTGAATTTGTTTGAGACCTACTCCTTTAAAAAATGTATTGAGTCACTATTTGTTTACAACATATAGATGTCTTAGATGTATAACTTTGGGTCGGAGCAGTGGCGCAAGAAGTAGGGCATTTGCCTTGCATGTGCTAACCTAGGACAGACTGAGGTTCAATCCCCTGGTGTCCCATATGGTCCCCCAAGCCAGGAGCTATTTCTGAGCACATAGCCAAGAGTAATCCCTGAGCATCACTGGGTGTGGCCCAAAAAGTAAAAATAATAAAATAAAAATAAAAAAGAAGTATAGCTCTGCTATGTGTGAACTACACTTAAACCAAAAACTCTATTGCCATTTATGTTTTTTCAGTTCTTTATAAATGATTTTTATTATGAAAAATGTTAAAAAAATACCATTAATAATTGAAAGAGTAAATGTATCATTTATATTTAAATGAGTCCCCTAAACCCCTTTCTCCTAAGGCCCTTTCCACTTTCTACTGATAACCATATGTTCTCCTCAGTGTGTTATTTTGATTGAATTATTAGTTCACTTGCCTTTTTTTGAAACCTACTCTTAAACAGCAGTACCAATTTCTATAGTATTCAGTTTTCTGACTAATCTGATATGATTTTTCTTAGATATGCTGGTGTTTGTTAAGCTTGGGAATATACCATAGGGAAATAACTACATAGTTTGAAAGGATAAAAAAACTATGTTCTAATGATCCCTCCAAACAATTTTTTAAATACCACCCACATTAAATAACCCCTAGAAACAAAACAGAGATATAAGAAAATTATAAACAAACAGCTACTAAAGTGAAACACTATGAAATTCAACTGAAAAACAAAATAACACTAATAGACTCCACCTCTCCTAAATGAGTACTGCTGCACTTTGGAAAGATGACAATCCACAATAACTTAGGAAGCTTGGTGTTCTTGGTTTTGCAAATAGACACTGTTAACTAACTATGGCTAGTAAATGGCTACTCTTTTAAGTCAGAAGGATGCCTACAGATATATCATTCATCTATAAATGAATTGGATACAGAATAGAGCAAATCTATGCCTTTTGAAAACAGATGCAGATTGTTAGGAACTGAATAGATACCTTGTTCTCCCCTTAAAACTCATTTCAGTAAAACTGACCTAGCAGCAAGGCAAAAATCACCAACATACTATTATCTCTCTCTCAGCAGAAAATGGAAATATCAGAAATCTTTCTAATTCCAATATTCTCTGGAGTCTGGTAGCTATTGGACACCGTCCTTCTCAGACTAGTCCAATTTCACCCTCCAGCTCTGTTTTCCAAGGACATGTCTTCCCTAGGGGGCCAGTACAGATGCAATTAGATGGAATCTATGGGAGATAATGGGTAAGAGCATTTGAAATGGGTCAGAGACAGAAATCACCGCAAATGAGTTAAGCTGGTTGAAAGCAAAAATTAAAACCATGCCCAAACTAAAATTTATCAATGTGTGTCTCTATAGAGAATATTGGGTCACCACTGAAGCAGTAGGTTTTTTTGGACTTATAAATAGCTATAAGAATAAAGAGTTGTCAAAGTAAGGATTGGAATTTTTTTGCCACACTTCTTCATTAAGAACTAAACATTCCTGGTCAGTCACTCATTTTCTGGGAATATTTTGCTATGAAGTGCTTTTGGCATATGAATTAATTATATATTTGTGTGTACGGATTGGGTGGGAAGCTGAATGTCTATTGTGCTGAATATTTTTTCTCTTCTATTATGCACTAAAAATCGGTCAACATCTTGTTTAGTAGGACTGAACAGCAATGTACGTAGCAAACAATATCTAATTATGTCATGTGGTCTCTAGTCCCCAAAAACTATTTTGTAGTGTCTCTTTTATTTAATTACTTTATTTAAAAACTTTGGTAACAAGTTTGATTATAATCAAGTTGGTTTTTATTTTCAATTGCAAAGTTGTCCATGATTGAGTTTCAGTAAAACAATGTACCACACCCTTCACAGTATCCTCAGTTTCCTTCCCACCCACCCTCTGCTTTTTTCTCCTAACTGCCTCTGGGAAGACATTTTTTCTTCTCTCTCTCCCTCTCTTCCTCTCCCTCTCTGTCTCTCTCTCTCTCCATCTCCCTCCCTCCCTCTCTCTCTCTCGCTTTCTCTCTCCCTCTCCCTCTCTCTTTCTCTCTCTCCCTCTCCCTCTCTCTTTCTCTCTCTCCCTCTCCCTCTCTCTTTCTCTCTCTCTCCCTCTCTCACTTTCTTTTTTCTTTTAGACAATGTGGTTTGCAATGTTGTTACTGAAGAAGTATCATGCATATCACTTAATCTCTTTTCAGCACCAGTACTTACCCAAAACTTTCTTGTTTCTTCTTCTTTTGTATTCATCACCTACCTAAGGTTTAGTTTCCTATATAGGAAAAACTGCATGCTTTCCATGCATGACCACACGTGGTTGCCGAACAATGCTCTGAGGGTTCATGGTGAGAAAAGCAAAAATTCAAGGGGTTAACTTGTCACGTGGCTAACAGTTGCAGTGCTCCACCAAAGCCTCTTCTGATGTGCCTGGAGACCAGCTGTGACTGTGGAAATGAAGATCAAGATTCTGAAACTTCAAAGTCCTTTCTCTGGAACAATTAACAGGATTCAATAACTATTTGGATCTGGAATTGGAAGGCCGAGAGTAATAGAAAGTAATTGGAGGCTTCTGACATAGTTTATGGTGGAGGGCGGAGAGAATTCCAAGTTAATGTGATTGGTCATTTTATTATTTTTAATTATGTGGGGTGGGAGCCACACCCAGTGGTAAGCAGGGTTTACTTTCGCATGCTAGAGCAATATATGTGGTGCCAGAAATTAAAATGGGCATGGTGGGATGTAAGTCAAGTTCTTTAAGTCCTATAATGTCATGCTGGCTCACAGTTATTCATTTGGAATCTAGGCACATGAGACATAGACAAATACTGGAAATGGCAATGGGCTGAGTTATAGGGTACCTGAAGCGACAGAGAAGTAACTTTCTCTTTGACTCTACCTATAACATCTGGACAGACTAAGACACATATGGAGGCTCTCTTGACCACCATCTGTGACCAGACAAATGGCAGAAATGTAGCATTTCTCACCCATGTATATGTAATTGGAGAATCAATGTAAACCAAAAGTATGAAGACCAGCAAGCACCAGCTATAGACCAGGACCCACTAGTGAATGAGCTTCACACAACACCAATAAACTAAGTGCAAATAAGGGCTCTTGAAGCCAGTTTGATGGGAAGGAATGTTAGCTTATATAGGCCAAGTTGAAATATGGAAACATTTAAATGTTTATCCATTTATCCAGAAAACATAATGGATTCAGGGGCTGGAGTGATAGTATAGTGAGTTGAGCACTTGTCTTACATGCAGTCTGTTCAGGTTCAGTCCATGACACCCCATATGGTGCTCAGAGTCCTGAAAGGGTGATCCCTGATCTAAGAGCAAGTAATAAGTCCTGAGCACAACCTGGGATGCACCCCCCAAAATATTTTAAAATAATATATTGATCACAAGAAACTTCTTATAACTTGGATTTGCTTTACATTGTGAATTTAGTACCAAATAACTTCATTTGATAGACATTTTGAGGGATTGCCCCAGTTCCTACTGAGAGATGATTCAGATGACTCAAATAAAAATTCCAAAGAGTTGCTGGGCCAGAGAGATAGGATAGCATAGTAAGGTACTTGCCTTGCATGCAGCTAACACAGGTTGATCCCTGACATCCAATATTACATCTGAACACTGCCAGGAGATACATCTCCATTTTACTTGCCCTCCCAAAATTCAAATAAGTTGCTAACAACTTCTCTCTGTTTCTTGGTCTTAAGTGACTATCTTATTTATTTTATACAGTGATATTTTTGCTGTTTTAGTGAAAAGGTTTCCCATTAAAGCTTACATAAGATTTAGATAAGAGCAATGGAACATTTTAAAAGAATATTATTCTTTTCTAAAAGAAAATAATAATATCTGACTTCATTTCAGTTCTCACTAAACTTTCAAAATGACAAGGCATTACATATGGTTATAAAATTAAATAAAAATGTTAAAAACTTCTTGACTTCTGCCATTATGCCATATGGGCTAATCTCTTTTAATTGTCCCCAGCTAGACATACATTTTTTTAATGGAATTTAAAATAAAGAAGAATGGAAAAATCTTAACTTGGCTAGGTAATAATCTGCTTGCAGTTTGTTCACTTATGCTGCCACAGGAAAAGAATGTGCACATTAATACTGCATGCTCCTTTAGTTTATCCCACATACTTGAGCCCAAATTGCCTATATTACTCTACAAAAAATGTCACCAAATGTCTGTGCAGGCTAATTTCTATGAATTTGCATGAAAGCCTTGTAAGACTCAGCCACAAAGGTCTCACTATCAAACTTCCACTAGGTTACTTTCAGAATTCTTTGAAAGAAAGATCAATCTGGGTATTTGAATATATAATTGTCAACTAAACTAGGGCTATTTGCTGGGTGGAGTAAAAGGTACTTTTGGTCTTAAGTAAAAGTGACTTTGATCTTAAGGACTTAGCTGCTTTCTGTTGGATATGAAGTAATATGAATTCAAAGTAGGTCATTGTTAGCTATTTTATTTGCATAAAACAGATGCAAGGTAACAATGAAATCCCATAATTTGTCTATTAAATAACAAATTCTGAAGGTTATGAACACTTAGGGTGTTTGTTCCACAGAGAGCAAGAGAACAGAAGACTCTAGTTCAAACACTTTTGACAGAGTAGGAAAATTGTAGTCAATGAAAAGTGGTCAGGGAGCCCCTGCAGCTAAGAGTTTGTCCAGAGCTTCCCTCTAATGTCAGAGCCTCTATGTTTAATGCTGTTTTTGAGATCTGATTCATCAGGATTTTTGAACATGTGTCTCACATAAAGGACCACATTGAACACTGGTAATATGATGGTGGCATTGGTCTAGGCTCCATTGTCATTTCTCTAGGAAACTGTTTTAACTGCAATGAAAAATGTAAAAAGAAAACATGTGTCTATTCTTAATACAGAAACTCCCCAAAGAACATTCTGGCAAAGACCCATCACTATCAGCCCAAGAGAGATGAAGAGTAGAAACAAAAGGCCAGGGATGCTGTAAGTGAAGAATAATTCTCAGTGACTAAATGGGCACATTGGAATGAGCAAAAAGACATTTTTCTCTGTGAGATTCTCTCAGCATGTATTTGATTTGTGGCCTCCACCTACGAGGTGGCAGATGCCGGTTCCTACATTTTTGTGTCAGAGCAACTTAACATTTTAGAAAAGCTACATTTCTTAAAGTGAGGACTTAAAACAAAGCCTAGATTTTGTTTAGAAAAATCACTGAAAAATTAGCATTATGCGAGTGTGGGCAAAAGTGACCAGGTCACTGAACACATAAACTATCCACATAAACACATAAACCTATTGGGATTTCTGTTCTGGGAATAACAATGGTAATAAAGACCATGCTAATTTAAAAGTTAAAACTTTATTTATCTATTGGTTTTTAGGCCACAGCCAATGGTTCTTTAATGTTTACTACTGACTGGACTTAGATATGACTCCTAGAGATTCTCAGGGGACATTTGGGATGCTGGGGATTGAATTGGGTGGTCTTGGTTAAGTACTGTATAAGCAATTTAAGCCCTTAATAACTATCAATTCTAGCCCCTCAAGTTACAGATTTTGAGAATTTTGCTTTATCAAACTTTATTCTAAATTAATTTCTTTCAAATTTAAATGTTATTTAAATGTTATTTAAACTTCTACTTTGCAATACTGTAAATTTCTAGACTACAGTTTTATCTCTCTATAGTATTAAATCCCACCATAAATATGTTACCAAGTTTCTAGGATCACCCCTCTAAACAAACAGCCTCTCCCTTCTTTCCTTATACTTCCTTCTACCCCAAATTTTTTGAAGTCTGACTTTTTTTGTTATGCCTTGACAGACTGCATGCTTTTGTTATTCATATTTCACCTCTGTGTGAAACCATCTTGTATTTATCTTTCACTACCTGGCTTACTTCTCTTAGAAAATTTACATTCTGATTCAGATGGTTTCAAAAGATATTTCTTCATCTCTTTTAATATTTAAATAGTTTAAATCTATTGAGACTTTATACCACAGCTCCTTCAGTTAATCTTTTATTCATCAATTGAGGAATCTGAACTGAATCGATGGTCTTACTATTGTGTTTAATGCTGCAAAAAATATATAGATGTAGGTTTTATTTTTAATGTATCTTTTCATATACTTTGGATAAAGGCCTAGTAGTGGAATAGTTATACTGGGGTGAAATAACAAAAACTACTTTTTGAATCCATTATATTGTTCATGCATCGAGTGTGTGATAACAAGTCACTTCCTAAAGAAAATTCTTGGTGGCTCTTCTCTCTGTCTGTGCCTGTCTGTTGTCTCCTTCTTTTTGCTTTTTGTGTCATACCTTTTGGTTCTTAGAACTTACTCCTGACTCTCTGCCCAATGATTACTTCTAGCAGTGCTCAGGAGAACATATATGGTGCCAGAGACCAAACCCAGGTTGACTGTTCAAAGCAAGTCTCTTACCCGCTTTACATCTCTCTATCTCCTCTCTCCTGTCTTACCTATCAAAAGTCCCTAAATGTAATCAAACAGATGAGGTTTAACCTCTTTTATGTGTCTCTTTGCTATTCAATTTTAATCTGGGACAGAAAGCCCATGTTTGTTTTAACATCCAGTATCAATTACTCTATGTCATATATGGCAGACGCTCATTAAAATTGTGTTGGGGCCAGAACGATGGTTGCACAGCAGATGAGGTGTTTATTTTGCTCACAGTAACCTGGGTTTGATCCCTGGTATATGGTCTCCAGAGCCTCTCCAGGAGTGATTCCTGAGCACAGAGCCAGGAGTAAGGACTTAGAACAGTTTGTGGCTCAACCTCCCAGTTTCTTTAAACTGTGAATAAAGAGGGGATCTGTGTGGTTACAGACAAGTGACTGTAAAGTATTGTTGTTCTTTTCTGTTCCTATAAGCCTAAATTCTTAAACCTGTTTGCCAAGTTTCATCTTGGAGGAAAATCTCATTTTATACAACTGAGCTCTCATTGCTTGGCAGGTACACCTAGGGCTTGTGCTCTGTTAAGACTTGGGTAAAATAAAGGCTTCTCTTGGTCCTATTTTTTTTTGTTAATCTCTATTACAAGAATAACCCTAGCCATAGTTTCTCTTAGGATTTTTCTGAGGACTTAGTAACACACAAAATGTCTTTTAGAAACTCTTCATTGACAAATTCATTAGAGCTGACTAGGGAAATTGCCTTTCTCCATCTGAGGACCTACCTTTATGTCATCCCCAGAAGATTCTTGTTAGCATCCATTTTACTGATAATAGGTAAATCTGCATAAGAATTTAGTGCAAAGAGCTAAGTAAGCTCCTGTGTGACCTCAAAATTCCAGTTCTGGATATCTACCCAAATATTCTTTTTCAAAAATATATTTGTGTTCCTATGTTCTTTGAGCACTGTCTACAAGAGCCAAAATCTGTAAATAACCCAATTATTTAATAAAATATGACTGGATTAAAAAAACCTAATAAATAAGTAAACGTTCAAATACCAAGAAAAGAAAACTATATTTCTTCACAAGATCATTTTCTTATTATTAACTTCCTTTACCTTTAGCCATTTCGCCAAAGATTTAAAAAAATTTCTGTCATTGGAGTCAGACCCAGTGGTGCTAGGCTGCTAGTGCTGTGCTGGGGGTTAAAGTCATCATGTCTTTTGCCATAACCTAGGCCCAGAGGAAAACTTCTAATAATACGGTGTTGATTCACAGTCCTATAGTGGGTTTTATTTCTAGAGATGCTAGATTTGCTGATGACGACAGAGGAATCTTCAAGCCTCATTCTGTGGTAATTTTTAGAACATAAATTAATATCTGAAAAATATGTGTTTTGTTTCATTTCTATAAAGACTGTAGAAATTTTTTAGGACTGAGTTGCTTGGAGACCTTTTGAGTAGAGAAATTAGTTTCTAATTTAATTTATGCTAAAAGATGCAAAATTTTATTCCTATTATGGCTAGATTTTTCTCTTCAATTGTAAATCAATTACCTCTAATGAAAATACATTGCAAATGATAAACTACAGAGCTCATCATAATTCTTTAGAATGTATGAACAAAAAGCACTTTTTATATTAATTTCTTAGTAGAGTATTTAACCTTGTTTTTTATAAAGTTTATTTCTTAAAAGTAAATTAATCAAATGAATGTTTTTTTTTAAACTTAAAAGTTATTAAGTGAGTGGGGTTTTGGTGGATTTATTTTAACAAACAAAAAGATACTAAGAAAAAAGGTCTTAATATTGAGAAATTCTGCATGGAATAAATTTACTATGTTTTAAAATATGACTAAGTTACTGTGGAGCACTGGGTTCTGAATAAGAAGGGACGCCATTTTGTAAAGGACCACTTGTAGACGTCTTAGGCTTCTCTTTCTCAAGCCTAAATTTCCATTAACATTGCCTTAAAATAATTGGCCACACCAGGTAGTCTATCTGAAAAGAACATGAGGTAGCGATAGGACAGTACTATAGATAGCAACCAATCACATTAAAGATCTCCAGAAGCTAGACCCCCCTCATTCTTCCCTATATAAACTGACTTGTGTGGGCTGGGCTCATCTCCTGCAAGAGATGATCCTGGTAGGTAGATGGATTAAAGTTTTGTTTTGCTTTACTCCGATTTTGTGGTCTCTTCCAACTCTGGACCCTAATAGGTACAGCTTGATTCTTGGATTCAGTTATCATCGTTCACAGTTAGTTAGGTTTTGTTTTGTATTTTTTGAAAACCAATATGCACAAGATTTTTTTTGGTGAAAGATTGCTGAATAGGTGCTCCTATTAGGATTATTATTCCTAATTAGGATTATTATTTTATTATATATAGGATTATTATTATTATAGTCCTATTAGGATTATTAGATCTAATCCTCCCTGGAATGTCCCTCATTTAACTAAGGTGATTAGGAAGAAAGCATTGACTCCATTCTCGACTACTACATTTCTTCTCAGTTTCACATATCATATTAATAAAATATTGTACAAGGTAGGGTTTGCCCTAAAAGCTTCTAATTCTGTTCACTAAAATTCATTAACTAAATCAATGAAATAATAATTTCAATTAAAAGACCAGGTTGAGGGGCCGAAGCCATAGCACATCGATAGGGCATTTGCCTTGCACGCGACTAACCCAGGACAGATCAGTGTCCCATATGTTCCCCCAAACCAGCGTAACCCCTGAGCATCACCAGGTGTGACCCAAAAATCAAAAATTAAAAAAATATAAAAAAAAATGAAAGACCTGATGGAGAGCCAGTGGAACCCTATGAAGTTTTATGAAGTTGCACACAATGGGTCATTCTCTCATTTTTTATTTCTTCAGATATAAAATGGGGTGGTTGATATAGCCATAGATTTCATAGGGTTTAAAAAATCAGAATACAAAAGTGTTGTATAAAATTATTTCTACATATTTTATTTAAAGATAGCATGGTACTAGCACAAACAGTTAACATGATAAATGATGCAGCTGTTGAAAGGTGAAAGCAAATAGCTTGTAATGGCAGGCTATGTTTTCCATGAAAAATATTTAACGTTCATTTAAACCTAAAGTTAATTAGGCAAATTATGGGAAAGCCCTGCTTTGACTTTGATTTAAAAACAAAGTCTTTTTGCGTTTCAACAACAGAACTTTGCTTTTGCCATTTCTTCCTTCCCTACATTCGTACTCAGTGAAACTGAGTCTAGATGGAAATCTTTCTTCAGATTTAAAATCACTTTAAAATGTAATTTCCTTCACAGAGAAATCCTAGGTAATCTCAGCAGGAAGTGTGGGCTGACACATAATCAGAGAATAATAGTATGAGCAGCAACTGCTGAGATCTCAGGATCAGCCAACAGATAACAATGGCTTTGAGTCACTATCTTCAGCATGCAGCAATATTTGAATGGGCCTTTCAGTTCCTCACAATAGCCAGCCACTCAACTTAGTCTCTTCTAGGAAGTTCTATTTAAGTTCTGTTTTGTGAAGTTTTTGATTGAAGTCCTGTAAATTAGAACTGACTGAGTCAAACTGACAGCTCTAAAAAGGATTTTCCATGTACATCTCACCCTGTAATTTAATTGCTAATATCATTAGGCTTTTATATATCATAAATATATTCTAATTTTCTCATAAGCAAATCATTCCTGTCCCTTTCCACGTAATTATGCTATTTTATCATTCCACTACTGCATTACAGGTATCCCTCTCCCCTCCCCCAATACAAATGCAGTGTGAAAAACAGGTTTAAACTCTTCCTTTACTTTTTAGGTATAGACTTTCAAGGCTAAAAATAGAAAGAAAAAATTCAAAGTTTTCACAAATCCCTAGTTTTCAAAAAAATAAAAAACTTCATTGGACATTTTAGTTGGGTGCATATAAAGAAGACATTTATTTAATTGGCCTCTCTTTGATTATGATCTTATTTCCTACCTGTTGCTATGACTCAGAACAGATGGGACCACCACTTTTTATTTTGACAAAAAGGAGTTTTTGTTTTAGCTTCCTTCAAGTAGCTTTTCAAAAGTAAAAATTGTGGATCTGGCAATGCATTTCAATTCAATATCACCTTCTAGGCATGGAGGGGGGGGGGATGTTTGTGTTCAGGGCATCAAACCCAAGTCTCACACATGCAGAGAAGTCTCTTTACTTCTGAGTCATATGTCTGCTTCCCCAAAGTACTCTTGAAATAATGATATAATTTCTTGAAAATGACATAATTTCTCTAAATTTTATTTTCCTTACATAGTAAGTGGCACGTTCATCATTTCTATGGGAATATTTAAATGAGGAAATCCTTATAAAGCAGATGGCAAAGTATAGATATAGTTGAATATATTCAACAGTTGTGTATTCTTTGACTCCTTTAGTGACTTAAATGTTAGAATAGGTGGGGTTAGTTATTGATACATAAAATAGTCTAAGTGCTATAAAGACTACATTATGTGTTTATCAATGGATAATATATACGAAATAAGCTCTAAAATGAGGTAAAGATGACACTGCAAGAGAGAAGGGCACAATGCATGTTCAGCACAGTAAAAACAGCTTGAAATATAGACAAGGAATTTGAGAAGTCGGAAATACTAAAATAATCAGGGAACAGAAACTTCAGTGCTAATATGGACTGCAGATGCCTGCCAATGGCAAGATATACAGACATTTTCTTAGGAAAAAAAAGCAGACTAATTAACAAACAGGAATGAAAGGAAACAGAGGGAGGCCATGGTTTTTACTAAGCCATAAGCACCTCAGGTAGGACCTTTGCTCCTTTTGTCAGTATATTTTGATTTTATCATGATATTCCTAGGCCCCATCTGAATTGAAATGTAAAATACACATACTTAATCTACTTTATATATAAGAATGGAGCAAAAATTTTATGTATTGAAAAGGAAGTGTATTGACCAAGGCCCTTAATATCTATAGTTTTGTAGTTCTTTCTAAATGAATGGTTTTCTTGCTAACAAATTCCAGGTATCCTCAGGCAATGATAACCACAGTTCTTTGTTCTATTCTGGACAAAATTGTTAAATATATGCATATCAATGAAATGTATACAAATGTATGTATATGTATATACACACATATATATACACATATAAACAAAGTTAATATACAATTTACTTTTTCTTTGCCTCTTTTCTCTTATTCTTTTATCTTGGCTTATGTGAATACCCAGAAAGAATCAGACTTAGTTTGCAGGACTACAGCTTGAGCCTTGAATCATTCTAATTTGGGGTGGAGTAATGATAGGGGGTGATAGGGTCATACATGATTGTGCACAGGGTTTGTTCCTGGCTCTATGCTCCAGTTTTATCTAATTTTAAAAATGTCTTGAGTACCTGGGGCCAGAGAGATAGCACAGTGGTAGGGCATTTGCATTGCACGCAGCCAATCCAGGACAGACTGTGGTTCGAGTCCCAGCATCCCATATGTTCCCCCGAGCCTGCCAGGAGTGTTCTCAACAATTCCCATTTAAATCATTGCCTTTATTCATATTTATTCCAAATAACACATATAAGTGATATAATATGTATTTATCTTTCTTCTGACTCACTCACTAGCATATTTTCCAATTTCATCCATTTTGATGTGAATTGCATGATCACATCATTCCTTACAGCAATATATTATTCCATTGTATATATGTGCCACATTTTCATGGTCCACATCTAGGTTAATTCCAAGTCTTAGTTAATGTTCTGAGTACTGCAAAGAATAGTGGTTGGATACATTCTTTTAAATAAATGTTTTTCTGTCCTAGGAAAAATACATAAAATAGAAATTGCTGGGTTCTGGGTTTACAAAGAACCCTCCATAGTGTTTTTACAGGGGTTGAACCAGACAATATTCCCACCAGGAATAAATGAGAGTTCCCTTTTCACCATATCCCCACCAACACAAATTGTTCCTCAGCTATGATATGTACCCTCATCACTGATGCCTTTGAAGTAACGTTCAGCCAATTTGGTATACTCTTTTTTTTTTAACTAGAGGACCCCCTATATCTTTTTCATCCTGTTTCTTGCCACAAAAGTGGGAAAATAGAGTAGTATTTTTTGCCCCAAAATAGAGAACAAATCCTTCTACCAATAATTAAATAAAAGATTTGTATGCCATAAGTACTCTTTGGGGTGTGAGAAATAACAGCAGGGACTGCTTAGACTGTCAAAGCATTCTGAACCTTATACATTTCTCTTTTTTGCCTGATTGATCCTTGCTGGTCTTTAGTGGTGCTTGCCCAGACCTTTGAAATCCAGCTGGACAACTGGGCTTTTGCCTTTGGAAAGGTGCCCTGCCCCTGTGCTGACACCATGGCATCCATCCATTTCTGGCTACTGGTCTTTGCTCTTAGATTACTTTTTGGCATTTGTACTGCTCTTCAAGCCTGGGCTGAAATGTGACATCAGTCTCCATGGGACTTTGCCCCATCTGTCACATGGTCATCCTCTCTGCCCTTCTTGGAATTAGTTGTTATTGTCCCAGGCTCATATCTTCAAGAGGGGGCTGGAAAACCCTCTTCTGGGAATTGGCCATCAACCCTCATGCTACACCATCTGCTGAAGCCAATCTAGCATCAGCATTATGGGCTGCTAGATTTTTCCTTCCTTTTCCTAGAGTTTGAAAGATGAAAAGATGGTATCTATCTTAGAGCTACCCTAAATGTCATCTCTTCTGTGAGACTCTTTGTCTGAATCCCCTGGACAAATTTCAGCAGCTCTTTCTTTGTATTCCAATAGAACATTTGTGTGTCTTTTTCTTTGTATTAATTTTATTTTATTTCAAACTACACAAATGTTTTATCTGCTTTGATGGCCCTGTTCATGAGGCATTTTCTGTAGCTTTGACCTTCTCATCTCTCAGTAAGAGGAAACAATTCCTTTCCTGTTTCCTTGACATTCATGACAGATTTAAAGTTCCTCAATGGCAGGAATATATTTTATTCTTCTTTGTATTCTCTAAACTGAGCTCAATGAGTTGTGAAAGGATCCTATAAAACCTCACTGTTGACCTGAGCTTTTTTCTGGATGCTTTCATTGAATTTCCATGAGAGCAAATGAGGAAAGAAAGCAACTATTAACCTCATTAAAAAAAAAAAAGAACATGAACCTCAGTTGGTTAATTTAATCCAATATTCACAGGTAAAATTAGAACCATATCTTCAACATTAGACATTGAATATAGAAATCAGACATCAAATATATTTAAATTATTATAATTTAACTATTCATTATTGCCTTACCTTTAAAATTCTATCCCAAAAAAATTTAACTAAGTGGTAAAAATTAATTCTTATAAGTATACGTACAGTATAGCTATAAATGTACTTTGAATGAATGGAGATTAATATTCTTTTTTTTAATTTACTTTATTAAAACCATTGTGATCTTTAACGTTCTTAATAGTTGAATTTCAGATATACAGTGAAATAGGACCATTCTCACTACCAGTGTTGGCCTCTCTCCAACAGTGTTTCCCAAGTGCATCCTATACCACTATTCTTTGTTCCCTGACCTCCCAGTGTAACAAGCCCATTTAAGTTTAAATTGTTAAAGTTTAGGTCTCCTGATTCTATTGTTGTTGACTTTGGCTTGGATATTTAGTTCTGTCTTTTTTTTTTCTTCACCAATCCACCTGAGATCATTTGGCCCCTGGATTCCATTCTTTCCTAATTTTTTTCTTTTTAACTTTATAAAAAAAATGCAGAAACATGATGTAAAACAAAGTAACCCCTGTTCCAAGATTCTATAAAAAAAAAAAAGAGAGAGCACCCGTAAGGCCCAGAGACAATAGAGTTAAGGCTGGGAGGGCCGAAAGGACTGGCTCTCAATTTGAAGCTCACCACTAAGAGTGGTGAATGCTGTTAGGAAAATAACTAAACTAACAATTAGCATGACAATGTTAAAGAATGAGAGAAGTAGAATGCCTGTTACAATATAGGCAGGGATGGGGGAGAAGGGGGGCATTGGTGGTGGGAATTCACCAGTTGCACTGGTGAAGGGGGTTATTCTGTTTATGACTGAAACCCAACTACGAACATGCTTGTAATTATGGTGCTTAAATAAAGACTCATATTTTAAAAAAAGATAAAAAGAAAAATGAAGAAGAAAAAAAGTGGCAGATTTTTTCATAGGCACAGCAAAAGTGGGGAAAATAGAAAGAATAGACCTTTGGCTATAAAGCAAAGAGACTCTACCAATGATGCATCCTGCTATAAGACCAACAACAAGGCATACTAAGTTGTCTAACCCCAACGTCTTTCTTCATGGTCCCATTAAAAGTTCTCCTCAATCAGATTTGTACAATCATGTTTTTGTGATTACAGATCTTGGCTTTTGCACAGATGCTATGTCAAAGTTAGTGTGACACAGAGCGTCTTTGGGTTTCAACTCAACATTAGGTGGTGATGCATAGAAACCTTCCCTGAAAATGAGTTCTTGCTGTTTGCGAATCATCAGGGTGTCATATCAAATAACTCTGGAGCAAGTTGGTGCCAGCACAGCATTAGGGCCTTCCCTGTAGAAGTTCAATGCTTGGTGCTGGTGCAGAAAACCATGCTAGTTCCCAAGATGGTATCCAAGGTTTGAGGGTGAGTGGCTGATGTCCTAACTCTAGGACTTGACTGAACCCTAAGTCAAGTCACTAAGGCAAATGTTCAGAGTGAAAGGCCCCCTGCAATCTAAGGTTTATGAGTGTCTATCCATATGAGATAAGAACTTCTTTCTATATGTAAGATTTCCTATTTTAATATGCCTATGCAAAAAGGTACATTGCCACATGATACTACTGGTGAATATGTGGGTAAAAATAACAAGCTAAGTATTCTATATAACATGGTATAAAATGAACTCAGAACCCAAGAGAAACTAGTATTTACTACTAGAAAATACAAAAAAAAAGATGGGAAAAACTATATCTTCATAACAAAATACACAATAAAAATTACATCTGGGGCCAGAGCAGTGGTGCAGCAGTAGGGAGTTTGACTTGCATGCTGCTGACCTAGGTCTGACCATGGTCAATCCCCCAGTGTGCCATATGGTCCCCCAAGCTAGGAGTGATTTCTGAGCACAGAGCCAAGAGTAAATTCTGGGTGAAAAGTATCTGATGACATTGACCAGACTGACACATAGAAGAACACAACTTCTTTTCTTGGATATGAATCTTATCATTCATATATCCTGTAGTACTTCTGAGTGCTGATTTACTTCCTGTCATTTGTATTTTGGCACAACTTGACCTACTCTTTTGGCACAGTGCCATCTTGAAGATGGCTCCTGTTATGTCATTGGTCAGGAAGTCCTTGGTGAAGGACACAATAGTATTACCCATGTTGAAAAGGAAGAAGGAGTAGGCTGTTATGGGACTGATTTGGGACCTGGCTAGACCTCTGGACTTCTAGGGTCCAAATACACTTTAATTGAGGTATCATGATTTATAATATTGTTAATTATACTTTTCATACATACATTTTTTTTCAAAATACTATGCCTACTATCAGTGTCCTCACTTCTGAGTTCAAAAACCCCTCCCATCCACCTACACCTCTAGGCAAGCTCAGTTCTACATACATTATCTCTAGTTTTATGCCTTCACCATATGTATTATTATTATTATTATTACTGCTTCTTTATGCCTTGTATTTAAGATATTTTTTAATTGTGAAGGTGTCATACATACATACAGATGACTAAAACTAAAATTTCATAAAATTTTGAACCAATTATAAGAAGAAAAGTTATTTTTCAAAAACTATATCTTTGTTACAGATGTATACATTTTAAAAATAGTGTGAATAATTCTATTCTACACATTTTAGGTCACATTCAGAGGTACTCAGTGGTTACTTCTGGCTCTACTCAGGAATAACTCCTGGAGGTGCTCAGGAGATTATAAGAAATGCCAGGTTTGAACATATGTCTGTCATGTACAAGTTAGATCCCTATCAGCTGTACTAATGTTCTGACATTTGTATATGCTATATACATTACTTTTAATATTTTATTTAAACCATGTTTTACAAAGTTATTTGTAGTTGGATTTTAGACAAACAATGTTTCAGGACTAAACTCACCAATAGTATCAACTCCTTTCTATCAGTGTTCCCAGAGTTATACTATACATTTTAAAATTTATATGAAAAAGGTAAATCTTAAAAATTATAAATTTAAAAAGCCCAGGTGCAGATGGATTCACTAATGAATTCTTTCAAACCTCTCAAGAGAAATTACTACCAATCCTTTTCAGGATCTTTCATAAAATAGAAAAAACAGGAACACTTCCAAATAGTTTTTATGAAGTTAGCATCACCTTGATACCAAAACCAAAGAGAAAACAGAAATAGATGCTGCCAAAACATAAAATTATAGAACAATATCCTTGATGAACACAGATGCAAAGATATCCTTAACAAAATTCTGGCAAATAGGATCCAACACCTCATCAAGAAGGTCATTCACAACAACCAAGTAGGTTTCATCCCAGGAATGCAAGGATGGTTTAACATCCATAAATCAATCAACATAATATGCCATATCAACAAGAAGGAAAAAGAAAATCATATAATCATATTAATAGATTCAGAGAATCCAACACCCATTCTTAATATAATATAGTTAAGGCTATCTAACACAAGCCAATGGCAAATATTATTCTCAATGGAAATAAACTAAAAGCCTTACCTCTAAAATTTGGTACAAGACAAGGCTGCTCTCTCTCACCACTCCTATGCAACATAACACTGGAAGTACTTGCCCTAGCGATTAGGCAAGTAAAAGCTATCAAGGGCATCCAGATAGGAAAGGAAAAGTCAAGATCTCACTGTTTGCAGATGACATGATACTATATTTAGAAAACCCTAATGATGAGCTAATAAGCTTCTATAAACAATAGATTCCTATAGCAAAGTGAAAGGCTACAAAATTAACACACAAATAAACAATGACCTTCTTTTACACCAATAATGATATAGAAGAAATGGACATTAAAAAAACTATGTCATTCACCTTAGTGCACATGAACTCAAATATCTTGGAGTCAACTTAACTAAATAGGTAAAGGATCTATACAAAGAAAACTACAAAAGTCTGCTTTAAGAAATAAGAGAAGACACAAGGAAATGAGATACATACCCTGCTCATGGATTGGCAGGGTTAATATCATTACAATGGGAATACTCCCCAAAGCATTGTACAGATTTAATGCAATCCCTTTAAAGATATCCATGACATCCTTTAAAGAAGTGGATCAAACACGTCTGAAATTCATTTGGAATAATAAACACTCACAAATAGCTAAAGCAATCCTTGGGAAAAGGAATATGGGATGTTACCACCTGCATAAGAAGCACGCACCAGACGTGGCTTTTGCCTTCCTGGTGCAGTGCCTAATTTTCCTCCCAAGAATTATCTGCCAAAAAGCCTGTTCAGAGAAGTCAATCATTAACCCTTTGCATGAATTATTGGCTATAATTCTGACACAGCTGTGACATTACATTTTCTCTTTATTTGAATTTTGTCTCTTTTCTACTATAGAAATTTGGCTTTAACTTTTCTACACTCACAAAGGAATTTCAGTACCAAAGCAAGCTGCTAGAAGTTCTCTGCTGGCTTAGTACATTTGCAACTCAAAGCTCACCAGCTACCTCTCTTTCTGTCAGGCTTTTACTCCTGAAGACCAAGTCAAAACATAACATCTTCAAGACAATGGTCTTCTCTCCCTGCCTTTGAACAGCACAGCAAAATGATTTTAGTCTTGGGGACGGACTCTCCTTGTCACTTTGAATACCTGCTTGCAAACAGGTTTGGTCAGTGTAGAATTAGATTATTTCACTAGGTATAATTATTGTATCTCTTTCTTTAATGTTATTCTCTTTCTATTACCAGATCATAGGAAGTGGGTCTTAGCCCCTAGCTAGAATACTATTTTCCTCAGGTTAAGAATATTTGTTAGCAAGAGTAAACCAGGATTCCTGCTATCCTTTCATTTACATCAGTAATGACACCTAGGGCCAGGAACTTCTTTGATATGTAAGAATTCAGTCTTCTTTTTATCCTCTAACTCCTAACTGAAACCTATTCTATTCTAAGGTTACAAAACACCAAAAGCTATGTGTATTTGTTCTAAAATCAAACAATGTACATTGCATTCCTTTTCATGTTGTGACTGCCTCTTTTTTCCCTTTATATACTCCCTTGCCTAAGATTAAAATTGTCACACTCCTGCCAGAGATGTGTTGACCCCACACATACTGCGTGTGGTATCATTATTTTATATTTCATATTTCATCTGCCTTGTATAACCACTTATTCTCAGTGAGGATTATCTGACCCTCTAATGTTTTTGCTTAGGGATGCAAACACGTCCGCAGCAATGGGAGGCATTACTTTCCCCAATTTTAAACTGTATTACAAAGCAATAGTTATCAAAACAGCATTCCAACAGTATTGGAATAAAGACAGATCCTCAGATCAGTGGAATAGATTTGAGTATTCAGAGAATGTTCCCTAGACATCAAACAACTAATCTTTGATAAAGTGGCAAGAAACCCAAATTAGAACAAGGAAAATTTCTTCAACAAGTGGTGTTTGAACAAATAGTTAGCCACTTGTGAAAAAGCAAACTCAGACTCTCAGCTAATACCATGTACAAAGGTCAAATCCAAATGGATTAATCACCTTGATATCAGGCCTAAAACCATAAGGTATATAGAACAACACACAGGTAAGACACTACATAACATTGAGACAAAAGGCATCTTCAAAGAGGAAAAAGCACTCTCCAAACAAGTGAAAGCAAAGACCAACAGATGGGACCATATTAAGTGAAAAGCTTCTGCACCTCAAAATAAATAGTGCTTAGGATAAAAAAGCCACCCACAGATTGGGAGAAACTATTCACCCAATATTCATCAGATAAAGGGCTAATATAGAAAATATGCAAAGTACTGACAGAATTTAACAAGAAACAAACATCTAAGCCCATCAAAAAATGGGGAGAAGAAATGAATAGACACTTTCTCAAAGAAGAAATACAAATGGCCAAAAGATACATAAAAATTTCTCCACATCACTAATCATCAGGGAGACGCAAATGAAAATAACTATAAGGTACCATCTCACACCACAGTGACTGGCACACATCACAAAGAATGAGAACAAGCAGTGCTGGCAAGGACATGGAGAGAAAGAAACTCGTATTCACTGCTGATGGGAATGCCATCTAGTCTAGCCTTTATGAAAAACAATATGGAAATTCCTCAAAAAACTGGACATTGAGCTCCCATATGATTCAGCTATATCACTTCTAGAGATCTACCCTGGGAACACAAAAACACAATTCAAAAATCCCTTCCTCACAGCTATCTTCATTGTAGTGCTATTTACAATAACCAGACTCTAGAAACAACCAAGATGCCCTTCAACAGATGAATGGCTAAAGAAACTGTGGTACATATACACAATGGAATATTATGCAGCCATCAAGAGAGATGAGGTCATGAAATTTTCCTATACATGGATGTACCTGGAATCTATTATGCTGAGTGAAATAAGTCAGAGAGAAAGAGAAAGATAGATGAAGAATAGTCTCACTCATCTGTGGGTTTTAAGAAAAATTAAGGACATTATTGTAATAATTCCCAGAAATAGTAGAGATGAGGGCTAGAAGGACTAGCTCACAATATGAAGCTTACCACTGACCTGAAGCATGGCAGATCTTAAGCTTTCTCTTTACTGTCCTTGGGCCTGAGATTTTGATTCTTTTCTTCATTGTTTCCTGCGGACTCGTCTTCTTCAGAGGTAAGTGGTCCTGCCCACAAACAGTGGAACTGGTTTTGGCTGTGTGACCTGAAGCACAACAGACATCTTAGGCTTCCTCTCTGCTATCGTGCAGTCTATTATTTTGATCCTTTCCGCCATTGTTTCCTGAAAGCTTGTCTTCTTCATAGGTGAGGGGTCCTGTCACAAAGGGTGGAGCTAGAGGAGCATGGCCACCCTGCTTTGCTTTGCAACCTCTCACATCCTCGAATGAACAGCACCACAACATGTAGAAAAATGCAAGTGTGACAATGGGGAAACAACGCCGGCCAATGCCAGGCATAGAGATGAAAATGGCAACTCTGATGACCCCCAAACTGCCAAACATCTAGGCTCATATATATAGTTTATTGAAGAAATATGAAGAATGTTCATAGCACTCAAAGAAAGCCTAGATCGAGTGGAATGTAACACAAATAAGAATCAAGAGGACATAAAGATAGAAATCAAACTGAAATAACGGGTCTGAAAAACTCAGTAGATGCACTGAAAACTTTAATGGGAGGCCACTTCCACAGGGTAACAGAAGCTGAGGATAGAATCAGTGAGCTGCAAGATGAGATGCATAACAACTCCATACAGTAGAAGAGATTGGAAGGAAGTTCACCACCGAGTAAAGAAGGCAGTTAAGGAAATAACTACACTCACAATTATCATGTCTATCTTAATGCGTAAGAGATGTAAAATGCCTATCTCGAATATAGGCAGGGGTTGGGAAGGAAGGAGAGGGGACATTGGTGATGGGAATGTTAGACTGGTGAAAGGGGTGTTCTGTTTGTGACTGAAACCCAACAACAATCATGCTTGTAATCATGGTGCTTAAATATTTTATATTAAAATTATAAATGTATTAAGATTAAAGAGAGCAAAATTAAAAAGCAATTTTTAAAACCTAAATGAAAATCTGAATAGACATATAAAGGTATAAATTTGAACCTTTTTAACTACTCAATTTTTATGGAGATAGTTCAAAGGGTGTTAGTGCATCTTTGCATACACAGTCCCTGAATTAAAAATCTTATACGCCATGGACCCTGAAGCAAGAAAGATGTGACTACACTAATGGCCACAGAATTGCTGGTCTGATCTCTAGCACTGAATTTACAGGCATAAACAGCAGGGTCTACTCTAATCACGGGTGCAATGCCAGGTTCCTGAGCACTGCTTGGCAGGTGCCTCACCCCTACTCCCAAAGTATTTTTAATTAAAATACATTATTACATAAAGTTATTAGAAAGAGGGCCAAAGAGCACATACTTTGTATACAGAAGGCTTGGATTTTCTGTTTTATTTTTGTTTCAGGGCCACATTTTGTGGTACTCAGAGCTTACTCCTGGCTCTGCCCTCAGGAACCATTCCTGGCAGGCTCACAGTACCATACAGGATGCTGAGAATTGTTCCAGGTCATTGCATGCCAAGCAAACACACTACCTGTAACACTATCACTCCAGCCCCAAAGAAGCCAGATTTGAACAGAATCACAGACTTCTTTGAACTACTAGGAGTAACTCTAGAGCACAGAGTCAAGATTAGAGCAAAAAGTCACTGTAGGGCATGACCCAAAAATAAAAGAGGAAGAAGGAAGGAAGGAAGGAAGGAAGGAAGGAAGGAAGGAAGGAAGGAAGGAAGGAAGGAAGGAAGGAAGGAAGGAAGGAAGGAAGGAAGGAAGGAAGGAAGGAAGGAAGGAGAAAGGCTAGAGAGAAATAGAAGAAAAGAAAGGAAAGAAAGGAAGAAAGAAAAAAGGGAAGGAAGGATGGGATAAGAAAAATAGAGAGGAGAGGAGTAAAAGAAAAATGAGAATGAAAGAAAAAAGAAAGAGAAAAAGAAAATTAATGAAGAAAGAAAATGTACATTTCAGTTTGAATATTGTCAGAACTGTTTAACTACAAGTAAAAAGAGGAATCAATTATTAGAACATAGGTAATATTCTTCTAATGATCAAAAATCATATAAAAATAACTTCCTTCAAGATCTATAAATTCTAATTTTGATCACTTTAAGATTGTAATAATCTCGTGCTCTATGAACTGAACTAGAAAGGTGCTGCTATCTCTTCAACTATTTAGTGTGGGGCCAGAGAGACAGAGAGAACAGTGTATAAGGTGCTTGTCTTGCGTGCAACTGTCATGAGGCTGATTCCTGGCACCAAACATGGTCTCTTAAGCCTGCCAGGAGTGAGCCCTGAGTGCAGAGACAGGACTAAGCCTATGTACTGCAGTATAGATTATACATTCATTTGCTTGCTCTTATAATCAATTCAATGTATTCAAATATTCTGGATTCTATGCACAAAGACAGAATTTAGTCACATTTCTACAAGTTTGAGTAACATAGTACAAGTTCTGTAATAAAGAACACTTACATTATATCGAAGTACTAAGAATAGCCTTTGGGGACATACATGATATAAATAAGAGTAAAATCCTGTTTTTCCTGGTTAAATTATATCCATAATGTGGATTAATAGAACTGAATATCAACATATAGTTTAGTGTCCAAAGACTTAGTCTTATTCTACTCAACTAGTTTGTCTTTTACCTGACTACAGGATAGAAAGTAAGTTGACTACCTATTTCCCATGATTTAAAGACAATAAGGCTGGCAAATAAGTATAAGGCAATTGGGATTCTGCTGTTAAAAAAGGTGAAATTGCAAAGTAAATATTCACAAAGCGAAATAAAAATGTAAACCTGCATTTTAAAAGTAATGTAACAGTAAAGTAGATATTTTATAAGAATGACATTGCATTTTTAAACACTAAAATAATTTGAAAATCATTATAACATAAAACCAAAATTATAATGCAAGACTGGGACAATAACTGTTTATGTAGGATTTGTCTGCTTTCACCAGTTCAGTTGTAGGAATCATATTTTAACAAATCTGGCTCATTGTGACATACCAGAAATGGGAGGGTGTAGCTGAGGTCAGGAATTGTGGAAAATTTCAGAAATATTTACTCAAAAATTAAGATTTACAACCCATAGTCTCTTCATAAAAACTAGGTGGCTGCAGAATTTTTATGATGAGGAAAACAAAAGTATAATGAGCAAATTTTGACAGGAAAATTACTATATAAAGGGTATTATTGATCTACTATAAGACAAAACTTTTTACTATGATGAACCCATATTACTTATTATAATGAGCCTTATTTTTTTAATTATACTTACATAAATACTATTACCTAATGACAAATCTGTGTCACTATCTGTGTATGTATTGAAGAAGCAATAATAATTACAGTACCTACCTTTAAGGAGTTTACAACTTAATAGGAATGAGGTAGGAGAGAGAAAACTATAAGTAAGTATAATATAATGACATGTTATGTTTATTATGTGATTTTTTTCAGTGTTGGAGTCTGAACCCAAAGCCTCACATATTTAAGGCATGTACTCTTACTATTGAGAAACATTTCTGACCCAACAGCCACTATTTTTAACAAGCCATAGTAGGAGTAGTCAACTCTGTTTCAGGAATAAAGAAACAGTTAGCAAGATTCTATTAAAATAAAAGAATTATATGGATTTGTTAACTTTTTTAATGTGAGGTTCAGTGCTAAGGGAGTCATACATTATTTGTTCTAATCCATTGGGTCTTCTATTACTTTTATAATTTTACAGGTAGGAAGCTAGCACAAAAAAAAACAAAGTCGAATAACTTTGCCAGGGTTTCCCACTAAAGAATTTCTGTTTACAGACCAGATTCTTTTTGCTTATTTGTTGAGACACATCCAGATGTGCTTGGAGGTTACTCCTGGCTCTGCACCTAGGAATCACTCCTGAAAGTGCTCTGGGGACCTTATGGGATGCCAGAGATCAGAACACAGGTACACAGGTTAGCCATGTGCAAGACAAATGTCCTCCCCAATGTGTTTTAGCTCTGGTTCCCAACAGACTACCCTTAAACCAGGGTTTCTAAATTATTATAAGCAATTTGTGAGTCATACATTTAATCCAGTGCCACTTTTGTTATTCAAAAAAATGTAAAGAAAACAAGTTGAGAGCATTTTACATAGGTAAAGTGAACTATTTCATAAAACTATTGCTTTAACTCCACAAGAGGGTTTAAAGGCCTGACTATACAGTGCACCTGGTTACAATACAGAATACATTTCTTACAGTTGAGCATTTTAATCGTGTTGCTACACAACTTATAACCACACAACTACAGTATGCTAAAGTAACAATTTTTTATTAGCTCACTTCTCTGTGCAAAACCCTAGTTCTGGAAGATTTGGACCTTCAGAGAGATTCCTGAGGCTCTCATAATCTCTATTTCTCTCCAAATTTAATTGGAAGGACAGCTCATAATTCATCCATATACTGGATTTATTTCAGCTGTTGCACTGTGACTTCAGTTCCTCATACACTGATGTTAGAAGAGTCTTTAAACTTCTACAAATGGGCTTCTCCTTGAATCACCTCAAATATGGTGTCTTGTTCCATAGAGCGATGAAAGAGGAAGAGGACAGAGGAGCTAGCTCCATGGAAGTCATGGAACTGAGGACACGCATGTTTTAGTTTTTCCTACTTTCCTCACATTCTATTGTTAAGAGGCAGTGAGGAAGTCCGACCTGTACTTGTGGTTCCACACCACCAATTTCAGGAGACAGATAAAAAAGCAGTGCCAGAAGCTGGCTGTCATGTTTCCTGAGAGTTGCTCAATAAAACTAACCAGAGGAGCACATTGTAGAGATGGAATGTAGGGTCAGAGTGTGGAGTGTACTATAAGAGGCACATATTGTTCTAACGTTATTTTTCAGCTTTTTGGATCTTTAAAAGTATCCCATGTGCTAAGTAATATCATTTTCAGCTTTAAGATAAGAAATTAATGTGGCACAGTCTGAGTTGCAGAGTCACTTGCACTTGATTGAACTTAATTCCTTGAGAAAAATCTCTGTAATCGACTCTCTGAGTCACTCTATGTAATAGAAATTTCTTCTGGAATCTCCTTCCAATTAAACTTTATGTCTCCTTTCCATGGCATTCTCTTTCATGGACCTGTAGCATTTGTTCAATTGACAACCTATAATGTCTCACATTTTCTTTTCTCTCTAATTTTCAGAGTACTATGGAATTAAGGTTACAGATGGAAGCATTACTTCAGTGGTTAATGATTATTTATGGTATAAACATAGTCTGTCTCTTCTTTAGATTTAAAGACATTTTGAATGTGTCAGTTAAAATAATCTGTACAATTGGTAAAGTGAGTACAAAGAAATAATTTATTAACTAACTGAAGAAACATTTAACTGTAAAAACAAAAAACAAACATAGGAATTATGCTATCTCTGTGTTTATTCTCTCAACAAATAATTTGTGATAGCTACTTGCTATTGCACTATTCTATGTGCTCAAATGGACACTGAATAAGCAATAGAGATTAACTTAACATTCTTAGCTTTTGCAGAGCTTATATTGCACTCACTTAAGGAAAAAGAAATGAGCTCAGTATAGGAAATAGGTTCATTCCAGCTTTACCTAAATGGACATCTTAACACCATAAGCTGAAAATAAACAAACCTAAAGATCTGGTTGCCAAAGTAGCTTGGAACAGGATTTGGGTAGCTATTTACATTTAAAATCATGGGGAAAAATCTATATCAATTTTCATGATATCAGAAAATAATATGAAAGTGTTCTCATTTTTGTCCTTGGATAAAGAGCTGTGTTGCTTGCATTTTCAAGAAAGAGAAGATAGAATTTAATGCTTGGTTTTCTTTCCAGAAGGACTCAGAGCCTATTTTCTTACTCAGTGCCTTACTTTCTTAGGTTTCCTGATTCTCCCCACCACTATTTTCATATGCAGTACAGAGCTTCTGGACAATTCATATTTTCTCCTGCCAACTCTCTCCTCCCCAACCCCTGTATTCTATTTCACTCATTCTTGGGTCATCCTGTTGCTTCATTTAGCTGCTCTCAGTTTCAACCACCACAGCACATTCTAGAATTATCTCATTATAGTAATCCAGAAATATGTCACAAATTAGAATTCTATTGTGGTTTAATAATTTGCAACAAACCATAGAAAGAATTTCACACCACATGAGGAGAAGCATTTTGATCTTACCAGGGGGCCTATTTTTTTAATCATTTGCCAATTTTCCGTTTTTTCTCTAAATCCTAAAAGGTCTAGTCTACACAGTTAGCAGGGAGTATAAAGTAGGCTTCAGTTATCCTAAGATATTTGTTTCGTATCCTAATTGGTGCCAAAAAATAGTTCTGGGACTTCAGAAGTGCCATAATAACCCAGGTTCTTTCTTGAATAAGGAATGAATCTATGTAACTACCTATGAACATGTCTTTGACAAAGCATACAAGTTTGTTTAAATAAATAGGCTTCCAAAGAACATGTCTTATTTTTTTGGATAATTTCCATAGGCACTGGGGAGATTAGAATGGAAACAGCTAATATTCCTTTCTTTCTAGTAACTTAAACAATTAAGTGTATTAACAGGGATAGAAATATTAATGTGACTGGGACTTGTCATAGAACAAAAACAAAAATACTTTTATTGTATATTGGTGGAAATAAATCTTGATCTTAGTCCTCAAATGTTTACTAAGAGATATCTGTAGCCATAAAATATTAAAAGAGAAGCGATTAGAATGAATTTTTTCAAATAAATATTCTGTTTTATGTTAACAACAATTATTGTCACTTATCTATATTTTTCATGGAAGGCAGATCTACATTCAAGACAATTTTAATTCTAACTATTTTACTTTCCATTTGATTCATTCTTTGGTGATGTTTTTAGTTGTCAAGTATATTTTAGTTATGTTAAGTTAGCTAAAATTCAGTTAACATTATATATTGCAAACATGCATCTTGGTACTTAGAAAACCAGTTACTACTGTACATCTATTTTTTGTTTTGTTTTGTGTTGTCTTTGGGCCACACCTGGTGATGCTCACGGGTTACTTCAGGCTATGTGCTCAGAAATCGCTCCTGGCTTGGGGGTCCAGATGGGACACAGGGGATCGAATTGAAGTCCATCTTGTATCAGTCGCGTGCAAGGCAAACAACCTACTGCTGGGCTATCACTTTGGCCCAGTACATCTATTTTTATTCCTGAGTATTTCATTTCTGAGACTAGAAAAACTCTTATAAATGCAGATAAAGTTAAGGAGTCATGCTGTCTTTCAACATATTTTCTTTTGCTAACTTCTAGATTGACTTATCATATGACATAGAATGTTATTAAAGAAGAGACAGATGAACTGACAGGTATCTCAAAGATAACCACCTAGGAGTGATTTGACAGGAGTGACCCCCAAGCACAGAGCTAGAACATTGAAGAATTATGAGAGTAATCCTCCATCAAAACTACAAATAAGGGGCTGGAGAGATAATATGGAGTTGGGGCTTTTGCCTTGCATACAGAAGGACAGTGGTTCAAATCCCAGCATCCCATCTGGTCTCCCGAGCCTGTCAGCAGCAATTTCTGAGCATAGAGCCAGGAGTAAGCCTGAGTGCTGCCAGGTGTGACCCAAACCCCTCAAAAAAACAAAAACAAAAACAAAAAAAAACAACGAAAAACAAAAACAAATAGAAATAAATGAGAGGATATTTTGATAGCGTTATAAAAATAGTTTCCCTCTTATTCCTTGGTTCAAACTTCTATACCCTTTTCATAAAGACATGATAAAAATTTAATTTTGTAAATTTATAGAAACATATTTTGGCAATTCTTCATTTCAAACATATTTTCAAGACTATGCATATAAATATGGTCCACTATTATTTAATTATAGCAAATAGATGTCACTAATTTTTCTGTATGATCCTCATACTCCTCTAAAAATCCTTTCCTCACAGAACTTCTAGAACTGTAAAGAAAGACTCATGGGCTCCATTCTTTGACCTTTGCAGATACCAAGCTCTCTAGATACAGAGGTCTGATTTTATCAACCATGACAGAGCAGAAGTTTTCCATACATCACAAAAGTACCTAGGGGAGAGTAAATGAACATGTATGGAGTCTGTAGTTACTCCCATGAAGGTATACTTCAAGGGCAGAGAAACCCTGTATCTCTTAGGCCAAGGGAATTCCCTGTTTCATTTCCCCAATATTTACTGTGCCAATGCAGGAAAAAAAAAAAAGAAGCAGCACAAAATCATTTTTTTTTGGTTTTGTTATTGTTGTTTTTATTTTTTTTTTGCACCCTGTTTTGTTTTTATTTCAGGATCGTGGTTATTGTGTGGTGCTTGTCTTTATTGCTGTAGCACTTATTGGATTTTTTGCTTGATTTTTCTTTTTGTATTGTGGTGTTTCTCTTCCTTTTTCCCTTTATTCTCTCAAATTGATGTTTAGAGCCTCCAGAAGGACTCCGCCCATATTCTGCTTGTTTTATTTTTTACCCCATTTTATTTCTTTTCTTTTCTTCAAACAGAACCACATAAGTTGAACCATCTTGTTTCTATAAATTTACAAAATTGAGGGGAAAATAATGAAGGATACCAAGACCAAACAGTTGCATGATCACCAAGCAGTAATAAAAATGATCCCACTTAAACACCAAATCCAAAGCCAATAACAATAGAATTGTTATCCAATCTACAAGCTAGACACAGAGAGGACCACTTATACTGGCAGACTGGGCAATGGGGGGGGGCAGAGGGACGGGGATATGGAATGCATGCTGGGAACGGTGGTGGAGGGAGAACAACTTTGGTGATGGGAATTCCCCTGATTCAATGTTAATATGTACCTAAAATATTACTGTGAAAATTGTGTAATCCACTTTGGTCAAAATAAAAAGTATATTATATATATAAAAATCTTTTCCTCACCCCTGTTTAATTTATAAAACTAAACAAAATATAGGCAATATTTTCCAGAAAACAGATTTACTAGCATAAGTTTTCAGTGTCCATGACTATGAGGGTATTATTTTTCTTTACAGTTCTTCTATTGATGGTATCATAAAAAGCTCAATGTTAAAGGACACCATAAAGAGAAAAGATTACTTCTTGCATGGTTTCAGCTAAACTCTCCTTGAATTCCCCCCCCCTCACCATTTTTTTCTGGGGTTAGGGAAGCATCAGTATTGTTTTGTTTTGTTTTGGTTTTTAGTAATTTCAGATTTGAGTGATTTATTCTGTGACAATCATTAATTTTTCTATGTATTCAGAAAATTGAAATAGAGGTAGAAACTAGAAGCAGAAATACCTGGAAACTGCACTCCCTCCAAATGAACCAAATACAGATTAGGTAGCAGATGCAAGAAATAGCTTGCTATTGGACAGAACCCTATCCTGTTATAGCTGTGGAGCTTTGGCCTAAGCTTTGATAATTGGTTATGATGAGCACTTAGTTTTGGGTGGGTTTTTTTGGAGGGAGCATGTTCACACCTGGCAGTGCTCAGGGGTTACTCCTGGCTCTGTGCTCAGAAATTGCTAATGGCTTGGGGGACTATATGGAATGCCAAAGATCATACCCACTTCCATTCGAGGTCAACTGCATGCCAGGCAAACGTCCTACAGCTGTTTTACCATTCTGGCCCCCTTAGAAGCATTTAAAAGGAAAACCATAATAATCACCATGAGATTAATTTATGAACAAAGAATTGAGGTATACAGTTAAACTGGGGATGTGGAGAGAAGTGAGTCTCATCTTATGTCTTAATCCTATATTTTCTTTTTATCAAAGTCATCTAATTAATAAGCATTTCTCCTATGGTCTGATTTTTATCCTTCCTGCCCTGCTACCCAAAATTTCTAAATTTGAGTCCTAGTCCTAGTAATTCATAATTTGAGCATATTTGAAATTGAGATATATAAGAGATGGCTAAGTTAAAATAAAATCAGTTGTTTGAGCCTGACCCAATATGGTGGTCATAATCTAATATGGTGAATATTCTGGACAGATTGAGTAAAATCAAGATAGTTGAAAGAAGTCAGTCATCATATTCGTATAAAGTTTTATCTTTTATCATTTAGTCATGGCTTTGGTATCAAACATTTAGGATGTTTTCAACACTTTCCTTTCACATTTCACATGAAGTCTTTTGTTGGTAGCCCAATTGGGTTAGAAATGTGAATTTGTATAATTTAATTAATGATAAACTTGCCGAAAAAAAATCCACTACAAAGTATTAGCTATGAAGTAAATGAACAACATTATACAACTGAACTTTTCTTAGAAACATTTCCTTTTTGGTTAATTGAAATCTTTCGTACCATATCACGCTTCTAAGTTATGTTGATATCATTTTCTGCCAAAAACTCATGCTTGCACATTATTTTAGGATTTATATCCTACTTTATATTTCAGAGACTTCATTACTCAGAAATTGAAAACAGACCGTCGATAATTATTAATTTTATTTTTTCATTTGCACTTATACAAGTTACCTTTACATCCGGCTGAGATCAAAATCTGATACTTTGATATAACTTAGATCTGCTCAAAGTCTTTTCCACATTAGCAAAAAATGAAATGACTGGCCGAAAAAGTAGGAAAAAAAATGCAGAAAAATATGCAAGTAAGTTAAAAAACTTAGTAATGTGCTGGTATGAAAAACTGCCAACATATTCTTAAGTAAATGTAGCTTTACTGTCATAAAATTAAGTATTTTATTTAAAAATATTATTTCACATAGTAGATTATGTGAATTGCCATTCTTATCTTTTTTTTTTCAGCCAAAAATGTGCTTCAAATAATGAAATTTGTAACTAGGAAAAATAAATAAAACATATTTTAGCATGTTTGTAAAGAAGATAGGAATAATTTTCTTCTATACATTTTTCCTGGGGATAAAATAAGTCTTTTAAATTGAACAAGGTAATATAATACCTGCATTGTAATAGAGCAAAACAAGGTAATATAAAATCTAAAACCTTATGAAAACATCAACAAATGTTTTATGACCTTAAAAATTAAACTGAAATTTCCAAGTACAATGGAATATTCTCCATTTTTTTTATTTCATCAAACTCATCCTTTGGACTAAACTTGAAAGGAATAGGACAAATATTAGAGGGCTCAACTTCTTTAAATCTTAGAATGACAGTAATGTTACACTTAAAGACAGGAAACATAAAAGGCTAAATTTTATTTTGAAGTTAATCTTGAACATTAGATATGAATGTTAAATTAAAAAGTGATGTTGCACTGATGAAGGGGCTGTTCTTTACATGACTGAAACCCAGTTACAATCATATTGTAATCAAGGTGTTTAAAGATATTAATAAAATAAGAAAAGTGATGTTTTATGAACTCATGACATAGGATTTGGTCAAGCTTGATATGAATGAGAAAAAATAAGTATATTGTTCAGAACTCTGCCCAACATTATTTTTCTCAAAACACAAAATTTTAAATAAATTATTACTTCCTATTAGATTGAATTTTAAGTTCTGTATAAAAAAAGTTATGAAAGGGAGAGTGAGGTTGAAATTAGTATAATACAAAGTTTCCTGTTAATCACTTGTCACTAGGCATCACTCACTTGTCACAAAAGCTTAATTCATCTCTGTTCTTATGATCAGAATTATTATACATCGTATTTTAGACTTTCTAGTTATGATAAAAGGGCTTTGCAATCTTTGAAAATCCCACTGCATAAACATTACACATACTCACTGGAGCAAATTCTACTTATATAAGTACGTATAGAAAATGACATATAACTTTATATGAAAGATTCATAGTATATGATTAATAATATATTTCTTGCAGGACCACTTACTTCATAGAGTATTGTAAGATATAAGTTAATTAACAAGCAAGGACTTATTTCACTTGAAATAGTGTTCCAAATGTTTGCTGTTATTATGTATAGATACAAGAAAAAGGATCACAAGTTTGCAACCCTTGGATTAAAGCATCAAAATAAACTTTTATCTATCAATCTATCTAATTAGATGTTATTTGTTGCCAATTATGAGTCTACCCAAAGCACCTGTGATCAGAATCCAAAGACAAAGTTTAAAGAAAATAGTCAACTAGACACGGGAAAGTTATATTGCTAGTTTTGGGAAGTGTTAAAAGCACATTCTTGGTTATCACTATCTTTTAAAAAATACTTTCAATTTAAAAAAGGAAAGACAGATCAGAAATAATGGGAACAGGGGTGCAGAGAATTCAAGTACATTGGTGGTGATAAAGAAGGACAAAGCCAAACCACAGAGCCATATCCAAACCATGGAGTCAACAATACTGAAATCATGAGACTCAAACTTTAACAACCAAACTTAAAAAAGATACCTCTCAATATAGCGGGCTGGAAGAGGGAGAAATGGATTGAACCTGGGAACATTGGTGGAGGGAACTTGATATTGGTGGTGGGGTTGTTGGTGGAACATTTTATTTTGGAAACTCAACTATGAATAACTTTGTAAATAACACTGCTTTAATAAGAATGTCAAAAACATAAAAATACACTATATTGTTGCCAAAAAGACTTTAAGGCCTATGTTTTCACCCCACCACTATACCACCCATGGTATAACAAAGTAATAACAATGATAATAACAATCATGCTCAAGTATGGAACAGAACTTGATACCTTATTGTATGACAAAGACTATTCCAAGCAAGCTCCATGTATTAACTAATTTAATCCTGACAGAGTCAAAATGAGATAAAATCTATATCTATATTAAAAATATGAGTGAACTCGGGCATAGCATAAAGACTTTCAAAGAATTCCAGGGGCATAAAAATATATCAAAAAAAAAAAAAGATCATTTAAGCCTCTGACAGTGATCATAAAAGAATTAGCAAGAATTAGTTAAGAAAACGCAAAAAAATTCTGAAGGGAAAGCAAGAATGTGATTGTTGAGCCAAACCACTCCCATCTTCCTCTCTCCAGTCCAGTAGAGTGAAGACTCTACTTCCAGATTGCGGGACTGAGTACAAACTTCTTTTTCCCAACAGCTCCAGTAAGGGGATTCCCTTTCAGGGAGAGACAGGAAGTCAACCTTATCCTGTTCCCAAGTTCTAATTCCTGTGGTAACAGGCTGAGTGCTGATATGAAATGTGTGTGTGTGTGTGTGTGTGTGTGTGTGTGTGTGTGTGTGTGTGTGTGTTTAAGTGTACCTTATTATGCCCACCCCTACCGGTGAGACAGAGGTTCTGCTTTGGGTTCTGTGACACCGAAAATACTGAAGTCCTGTTACTCTTAGTTAAAGTGCTGATGTCATTCCAAAAAAAAAAAAAAAAAAAAATTAACTGGCTGCCCTTCTTCACTAGCACTTATCAAATAAAGTGAGTTTGTCAGAGAGGTTTATGAAATTCTTCTAACCACACATACAGAAGCCTTACTCAAAAGATTTTTTTTCCTTCAAGAAAAGTCATAAAAGGGCCCGGAGAGATAGCACAGTGGTGTTTGCCTTGCAAGCAGCCGATCCAGGACCAAAGGTGATTGGTTCGAATCCCGGTGTGTCCCATATGGTCCCCCGTGCCTGCCAGGAGCTTTTTCTGAGCAGACAGCCAGGAGTAACCCCTGAGCACTGCCGGGTGTGGCCCAAAAATAAAAAAAAAAAGTCATAAAAGAGTAAGCTCTGGACCTGTTAAAATTATAGGATGATAAAAATTAAATTATAACTAAGCAAATGGGGAACATATCCACTTTTAAGGATGAGAACATTAAATATTAAGATAACAATATCTCTCAAATCAATCTACAGTTTTAAATTCCTATTAGAATATAACTTGTTTTACTTATAAAAAAATTATAAAATGCCCATTGAAGTAAAACAATAAAGAACTCAAATTTCCCAATTAAAAATTCTACTCAAATGTAATTACAAATCAAGACAGTACGCTGTGGTACAAGAAGAGTCACATATATTGATAGAATAGAACTGAGAAACCAAAAAATTAAAAATCTGTTATAGCCAACCTATTTCTAACAAGGGTTTTAGGGCAGCACAAATAGAAAATTATTTTGAAATAAATAGTTCAAGGAAAAAGATAGATATAAGATAAAATTGCATCTATACCTTATACTATCTACAAACACAAACTCAAATTATATTATGGAACTATTTGTAAACCCTGGAAATTTTAAAACTTTGAAAAAACAGATTTTCATAATCTCAAATTTATCAAAGAATTCTTAAATATGAACCAACATTCGGGAGAAAAAGAAGAAACATCATTTGCTCCTCATCAGAGTATAAAACTTACATTCTAATGAAATGTATTATTAAGAGAGTAGAAGGATAGCCCATAAATGAGACGAAAAATACTTGTGAATCATTTCTTTTAATAAAAGACTTGTGCCAAAATTGTAAAATGAACTCATAATTCAATAATAAAAAGCTGAAATACTAAACTAAATATTTGGCAAAGAATCTGAAGAGACATTCCTTCCAGGAAGATATTCAATTGTCCAGTATGCACTAAAAATGTGTGCTCAATAGCATTACTCATTGAGGACACATAAATCAAAACCAGGCTAAGAGATACTACTTCATTTCCACTCAAATGGTTAGATTAAAAACATCAGATATTGGGGCCGGGCGGTGGCGCTAAAGGTAAGGTGCCTGCCTTGCCTGTGCTAGCCTTGGACGGACCGTGGTTCGATCCCCCGGTGTCCCATATGGTCCCCCAAGCCAGGAGCGACTTCTGAGCGCATAGCCAGGAGTAACCCCTGAGCGTTACCGGGTGTGGCCCAAAAACAAAAACAAAAACAAAAAAAAAACAAAAACAAAAAAAAAATCAGATATTAATGTTAGATTGATAGAGAGCAATAATAAACTTCACAATGTGGAGCAGGAATTTAGGGAAAGTTTATTCTTTTCCTAAGTAAATATACATAAGGGAACTACATTATCAAGTAATTTCAATGCAGGTACATAATTAAGAAATAAAAACTATGTCTACACACAACAGCACTATTCAATATAATTCCAATAGCAGCGTTATCCTTAAAAATTAAAAGTTGGGAAAAATCCAGGGGCCGGGTAGGTGGCGCTGGAGGTAAGGTGTCTGCCTTGCAAGCGCTAGCCAAGGAAGGACCGTGGTTCGATCCCCCGGCGTCCCATATGGTTCCCCCAAGCCAGGGGCGATTTCTGAGCACATAGCCAGGAGTAACCCCTGAGCATCAAACGGGTGTGGCCCAAAAACCAAAAAAAAAAAGTTGGGAAAAATCCAAATGTCTAAGAACAACAGAATACATTAACAACTCAATAGATTAAAATCTGTATTTCATACAATTGAGCACCACTCAGCTGTTAAAAAGGAATAAGGTACTCATAAACTCTACAGCATAGCTGAGACTTGAAAATATTATTTTAACAGTCACAAAGGACCAAACATTATGATTCTATTTATATAAAAAGTCTAGAATGTGAAAATCCAGGAAAGAAATTCAATTAATATTTTCTAAGAAAAATGGGAAGATGCAAAGGGGCTGTCATGTCCTTTGAAATGTTTTATAACTGACTGTGATGATAGATGCACATGTGAATAGTTAAAGTAATTAGAATTATATATTATAAATGGTGAGTGAATTTAATAATATGAGTATTTTATGTATCAATTTGCCTAAGCCAGAAGTGCAAGATATTTGTCAAACATTAGTCAAGATATTTCTGTAGTAGACATATTTTGAACAAGACTAACATTTAAATCAGAAGGCAAGTTATTCTGAAAATGTCGGTGAGTCTAATCCAATCAGTTGAAGCCAATCTTTCTTTAAGGACTTATTTTTCCAGCCCCCACCCCACAAAAATTCAATTACAGACTGATTTTGGACTTGAACTCATATCTGGATCCCAATCCACTGGCCTATTATACAAACCTGAACTTGCCAAGTCTCCTCAATTACAAGAGTAAAGTCCTTTATTTCTATTTATCTGATTCTTCCATTTTTTACCTCTTTCCTCTACACATTCTATTGTTTCTCAGAAATCAATATAGACATGTACAGGGTTTATAATATGAAGAAAGGCATGACACAGGAGTCTCTTCACTTGGTTATTAAACTTTCCAAAGCAGCAAAAGAACTGAATGGAAAGCTGCTTCTTAGAACAGCCATACTGCAGGGTGTTTATATGTGCCATTATTCACTTTGGCTGAATGTTTGGGACTCTGGAGCTAAGATCAGAATGGTCTTGTGAGTTTAAATTGGAACCTGCCACAGAAGAATTATTAGATAAGGGAAATCACACTTTGCCGAAGGGATAATATTCAGGATATTCAATGACCACCATGGAATAGACATTAGTGCTTACTAGAATGGATTCTAGTAAGATCTATCTGGGACTAGAATAGAAACTCACACCAGTTTAATATGAGGCCTGTCCTGTTTTTATCATGCCTGTCCACTATAAAGCACTGAGAAAATAGAAAACTAAAATATTATGATTATTGCATAATAGGCCTTAGCTTTATTTCATGGTTTGCTTACTGTGCTGCATATAGAGAGCACTTAGGCACCTTTACCATTCTTATCTGGAATTTCTTTTGCAGTTTTAAAAGGCAAACCTTCCAGAAAAAAAAACAAACCTTTCATAGAGCTTTGCAGGCTTGACCTGCTGACCTTTTCATGTAGAACTCACAGGAAACAATACTTTCTCAGGAGTGCTTTCAATCATAGTTTACTTTGCATAGTACAGTAATTATGTTTTCAGTGATTTATGAATTTTTGGTCTGTGGGGTTGTCATTTCTCAAATGCCAAATTCAATAGTTTCCTGCAGCTCTATACTACATTTTAGGGAACACTGTATTACATACCATAATGTAGTATATAGTTGAGAAATCAGAGCTTATAATCTTCCTGAAACAGAGAGAATGGAAGAAAGGACATTCATTTACACAAAACCAGCATTATTACTTTTTTGTTAGATTCTCAGGACCCCTAGAATCAGGGTAGCTGAAAGCTAAGTAGTTACTCATAGATTTTCTCAATCAGGAAAAACTGACCTCTCTACTCTCTTATGGGTCATTGATTTAAATTACAATTTATCATCCCATGAAGCTTTAAAAAAAAGCTCACCTCGCTGTTCAACACAGGTCACTATGTACAGAAATGAAAGTCACATCCTGCCCAAAGATTCTGGCTAGGATCAAGATGTCTCAAATCCAGACTATGTTGTGCACTCTTAGTCTTGCCCTAGAGCATCGCAACTCTGAGCAGGGACAATTTTCAACTTCATCTACTCATATGAGACGTATTTAAAAATACTTATTTAGAGATGAATTTATAGGATCTGTAGCCTCAGATCTAGAGTTTAATACCCTTCATAGAAAGAAAGGATTTTATTTATTGTAAATTAAGTTTTCTGTAGATATGTCACAAAAATTAATTTTGTCTTTAAATTCTTGTGCATTTGAACTTCTTATTCTATGATATTGCTGAGAAAAAATCTGGTCCCAAACACTTATTCCATTGAAGGTAATTTTATTAAAATCGGTATTTGTGATTTTTATTAAATGACACTTATTTGTATTAGTATATTATACATAACACCTTGCCAATAATATTGGAAACGTACGTGACACAAAATATTGGTTTTTAAGTAAAAAAACAAGAAGTCACTGACTTACCAACAGACTATAGCTAGTTATTAACTTAAGTACATTCAATGGGATTAACATCAATGCTTGCCTAGTCTTATTCCTTCTGCTGCAGCTGAGCAGAACTTAATAACTTACTAGGTTTACTCAGGAAGAAAGCTCTCTACAAAGGATTCTACTATTGGGAAACATGTTGTTAAGATAGAATTGCATTATTTTACTTCTAAACGCATTTTTACACTTATTATATGTTGCAAGAGCAAAGAGGCGATCTATATTGCTTTGTAATTCAAAATTATGAATTCTCTTCATTACACTTATCGTTTGTTCAAATTGTTAAGTGACTATATGCACAAAAAGATTTTGCTAATAAATTTGACTATGTGGTCAAGCTCCTAGTGGAAAGTTGGGCTTTTAAAAAAAAGTAAAATTTGGCACAATGTGCATACATACATACATTAGAAAATGTTTATTTTTAATTAATATCTTTATTTAAACACCTTGATTACAAACTTGATTGTAGTTGGGTTTCAGTCATGTAAAAAAAAAATCCCCTTCACCAGTGCAACATTCCCATCACCAATGTCCAAAATGCCTCTCCTCCCCACCCCACCCCTGCCTGCACTCTAGACAGGCTTTCTACTTCCCTCATTCATTCACTTTGTTATGATGTTCTCAATGTAGTTATTTCTCTAACTGTACTCATCGCTTTATGGTGAATGAGCTTCCTGTCGTGAGCTGGACCTTCCTGCACTCCTCTTTTTGGTCTCTGTGAATTATTACAAAAGTTTCTTTCAGTTTTCTTAAAACCCATAGATGAGTGAGACTATTCTGCATCTATCTCTCACCTTCTAACTTATTTCACTCAGCATAATAGATTCCATGTACATCCATGTATAGGAAAATTTCATGACTTCATCTCTCCTGATGGCTGTATAATATTCCATTGTGTATATGTGCCACAGTTTCTTTAGTCATTCATCTGTTGAAGGGCATCTTGGTTGTTTCCAGAGTCTCGCTATTGTAAATTGCACTACAATAAACAGAGGCATGAGGAAGGGATTTTTATATTGTATTTTTGTGTTCCTACAGTATATCCCTAGGAGTAGTATAGCTGAATCGTATGGGAGTTCAATTTCCAGTTTTTGGAGGAATCTCCATATCCACTTCCATAAAGGTTGGACTAGATTGCATTCCCACCAGCAGTGAATAAGAGTTCCTTTCTCTCCACATCCCCGCCAACACTGCTTGTTCTCATTCTTTGTGATGTGTGCCAATCTCTGTGGCGTGAGATGATACCTCATAGTTGTTTTGATTTGCATCTCCCTGATGATTAGTGATGTGAAGCATTTTTTCATGTGCCTTTTGGCCATTTGTATTTCTTCTTTATTAAAGTGTCTGTTCATTTCTTCTCCCCATTTTTAATAGGATTAGTTATTTTTTTCTTGTAAAGTTCCATCAGTACCTTGTATATTTTGGATATTAGCCCCTTATCTGATGGGTATTGGAGGAATAGTTTCTCCCACTCAGTGAGTGACTCTTGTATCCTGGGCACTATTTCCTTTGAGGTGCAGAAGCTTCTCAGCTTAATATATTCCCATCTATTTATATGTGCTTCCACTTGTTTGGAGAGTACTGTTTCCTCCTTAGAGATCCCATTAGTCTCCATGTCATGGAGAGTTTTACCTACATTTGGTTCTATATACCTTATGGTTTCAGATTTGATATCAAGATCTTTAATCCATTTGGATTTTACCTTCAAACATGGTGTTAGCTGGGGGTCTGAGTTCACTTTTTTGCAAGTGGCTAACCAGTGTGCCAACACCACTTGTTGAAGAGGCTTTTCTTGCTCTATTTAGGATTTCTTGCTCCTTTATAAAAAATTAAGTGATTGTGTGTCTGGGGAACATTCTCTGAGTACTCCAGCCTATTCCACAGATATGAGGGTGTGTCTTTATTCCAATACCATGCTATTTTGATAACTATAGCTTTGTAATACAGTTTAAAGTTGGGGAAAGTAATGCCTCCCATATTCTTTTTCCCAAGGATTGCTTTAGCTATTCGAAGGTGTTTATTGTTTCAAGTGAATTTCAGAAGTGTTTGATACAAATCTTTGAAGAACATCATGGGTATCTTTAGACGGGTCTGTACAATGCTTTGGGGAGTATTTTCATTTTAAAACTCTATCAAAAGTCTAGAAATAATAGATTCATATAGTAATGTGGTAGGCTACGAAATTAACACAAAAAAATCAATGGCCTTTTTATACACCAATAATGATAGGGAAGAAATGGACACATAGAAAACAACCCCATTAACATAGTGTCACACAAACTCAAATATCTTGGAGTCAACTTGACGAATGATGTGAAGGACCTATACAAAGAAAATTATAAATGACTGCTCCAAGAAATAAGAGAGGATATGTGAAAATGGAAATACATACCCTGCTCATGGATTGGCAGGATTAACATCACTAAAATGGAAATATGTTTCTATGACACCTTTCAAACAAAATTTCAATCACCACCATATTAAAAAATTATAATCAATACCCATAAATTTTACTAACATTTTTTCTGCATATCCAAAAGGCATTTCTCTAGAATATATCTATTGTTCAAATTAAATAAAAATTAATTCCTCTGAGAATGCTACTTTGAGTATCAGAGACTTAAGTTAATATGTTTTCATGCAGTCTCTTTATGGTATTGGATCAGGAGCAAATAAGTTTGGTATCATTGTTCCTTTGTCAACTAAACTCAATGAAAGATACAGAATTTTTATGATCTAATCATTCTATCATTAGAAAGAGGAGCAAAGATCCCATGTTAGACAATGTGACATTGTCAAACAGATGTTTTCTTGATTCTTTTATAGATGTTTCTGAGTTCATTCATATATGAGATAAGCCTATATTTGCAGTTCTATTTGTGGAAATATCAGAAGTTCCTCATGAAGTTAGGAGAAAGGTCTTCATGTAAATATGTGTTTAACTTTGGAGGATATCTTAAGAGAACACAGTCTATTTAACAACTTCATACCTCAGATATTCTCAGTAGAATTAGCAAATTTTCTTGGTTTCAATAATTCCTCAATTCTACTCCTGGACGTTTATAGGCAAGATGTGAAATAGAAATGGCAGGTTACAATCACTAATAAAAAAGGATCAATGTCCTCAATAGCCCTTAAATACCTGAACAAGTCTCCTTAAAAATTGTTTTGTTTTGTTTTTTTCCTTTCAATTCTGTGTAGAGAGTGTTTTCCTATAGGGTTGTCTGCCACTGAGATTCTAGAACAGCTGATATTCAAGAGTACATCGGTCAGGGATTCCAGCAAACCTTCATATGTGAAAAAGATATGTACATTGTTATCTACCTTAATACAATATCAGATACAATGTGGAGTATTAGAGTACATCTTTGGTTGCAAAATAAGAAGATATTTCATGAGAAGAGGTGATGGAAATAAAGTCAGAAACAGGTTGCTCCAGTGAAAGAACAATTGCCTGACCATTCTATATTCAATCTATCATTTGTTATCCATCCCCCATTCTTCCTGTAACCTTACCTGCTAATAAGACCTGCCCGTTTGTGGGAGGGATCTTTGGTAGGTAACAAAAGGTTTTGCCTGAAGTGCAGTAGGGAATATTGAGAGGATTCGGAGGATGGAGTGGGAGAGAAGCATGAGGAAGAGAGATGGCTGAGAGACAAGGTACAATTCAGGGCTGAATAGGGATCCAGTGTAAAAGGTTATGCTAGACCACACACATGTTGGCCAGGGCTGAATAAAGATGATAGCTCCTGAAACCTGACTGCCTGTGAGTTTTCTCCCAGGCGCTATCCTGAAGCTGTGGACCCGCTAGCTGGAGGGGATTAGAGTCACGGGGTCCGGGCTGGAGGAGAAAGACCTCTCACCCTCCATCACCATCCACCTCCATCCAGCCCCATCCAAGGGCATTTATTTTACATCGCTATACTGTAAAAGGCCAGCTGAAGTTGGTGGGTATACAAGTAAGCACAGACTGATTGTGTGGAGTGAGGCACTGTTCTACTGTTTACTAACTAAAAGACCTTGGGAAAGTTCTGCCATACCACACATCCTGTAACATTTTATTTCTATTCCTATAGCTGTTTGTTTCTCTTCAAAAAGTAGAAAAAATAGGATGAAAGAGTAAAAATACAATATGTAAGTTATTACACGTAGAGGAGTTGATATGCTTGAATCTTGTATCAATGTTCCAAGCCTCAAGAACAACATAATATGTTCTTTCATCCTTCTTTGTTCTACTGTCTCTTGACCCCATGGCCACCAATTTTTAGAAGAGAAATATCTCTGTTGTGGAAACAAGAAAGTACTTGGGATTTCCTCTCTTGCAATGAAAAATAATAGTGATAAAAATATTGGATCATCTTACTTAAAACATGTCTTTCTATTTAAGGACTTAGCAATAAACTATAAGTTTCAAAAATGAATCAGAGAGAGTAATATATATATAGTAGAGTGGGTAATATGCTTGTCTTGCATGTATCTGATCCAGGTTTGATCACCCAACCCACATATGGTCCTCTGAGGAATGCTAGGAGTAATACCTGAATACAGAGCCAGGCATAAGCCCTAGGTAATACCAAGTATAGCCTCCAAACAAAATTAAAAAGTATTTAGAAAGATGTTTTATAATTCTTCTAACTCTAGGAGTGGAAGAATATTAACTCAATTCATTTTCAAGTTGGATAAATTGTTAGTCCAAACTCTAAGTACAGTTGTCTGAATAAAAGTGATAGAATAAAATTATTAATGTGTATTAGAAAAAGAAACATCATTTGTAGAATAAATCTCACTTTTTTGGTTTTTGGTTTTTTGGCCACACCTGGTGAAGTTTAGGGGTTACTCCTGGCTGTGCACTTAGAAATCGCTCCCATATGGGATGCTGGGGGATCAAAACTGTGGTCTGTCTGAGGCTAGCGAGAGCAAGGCAGTCACCTTATGGCTTGTGCCACCACTCCTGCCCCTCACTTATTTCTATTTATAAAACTCAAACAATAGTGGCTGCTTTTTACCCTGCACCTGCAGACACTATTATAATGTATATCCACAAGCCCAAGAATTCTATGAGGATAAAATTAACTATAGGCTATGCCTAAGGATGCAGTTCATTCAGAAATTGTCATTTTTCTATAGAGGTTTATAGTTCTCTAAGGGAAATGCAAGGAATCACATTACCAAGCAGAAACCTAGTGATCACAGAAACATCACAATGTCACCAGAGTGTAGAAAAGCAGTGTGAAACATCTCTGAAGGGAAACATGTTCACCAGGAAAGAAATGAGGTAAAGTGTAGAATGGAGTTTTTCTTAAACATGATGCCTTGCTGCACATCAGCTACCCCAGGTTCTGTAATCTAATAGTCAGAGGCTTTCTAGGTTCTGGAATTAGCCCACGGGGAGTAAAAGGACAGTGGCATATGATGTTAAAAAAAATAGCAGGGATGTGAGCAACAAGTTGGGAAAACATTGTTCATGGGAATATTTCCCTTTTGGAGATGAAAAGGTAGTGAAGCCAACAGCGCAATTCTTAGAAAGGGTTCCAAGTGTGACAAAGGGAAATGTTGAAATGTTAGGCAACCTGGGGAGCGGGAAACATTGGAGCCTGACATGTTGGTCTAGTAGATGAAGAAGGTCAATCTGCAGATTCTCCCCCAAAGCCTCTTCCAAACACAGCATTAAAGAACTTCTGTATGTTGGAAGGAAGGACAAAGGTGGGCAGCAGAGAAACTCCAAGTCTGGGCTTTAGCCTATGCTAACTTCATGTGCTACCTGTCTCAGCTCTCTAGAGCTTGGCCAAGAGCAAAGTGCCAGTAGGGTCTTTGGCAGAAGGAGGCTGGTGTGTGTCCTAAAAACATCCCCAGTATTGGGTGGCCTATGTGTGATTGGTTGGCTTTCTATTGGAAATGGTCAAATCATAATGCAGAAGAGTTCTAGTGTGTGGATCCCACCCCCCCCCACACACACACCCAGAGCCATGCTTGCTGAAGTCTTTGGGAGGCTGGAAACAAATATTCGGGAGTAAACTACAGAAGGATTTAATAAGGAAGAGAGTGACCATTTTCTCCTTTTACCCAGCATTCGAGGAAATAGGAGAAAAGCATCTCAAAGGCTTCTTAAATCTTTTGGGGGTAGAAAATTAATAATAATAAAAAAGGAATTAATCCCATAACCTACAACACTGATGGGGTCCATGAAGAGAAGTAGGAAAGAAAAACCAGGATCTCTGGCTTCTGAAATGCAGACTTTTTTTTTTTTAAGAATTAAGAGAATTTAAGGATTTTTGTTCATTGCTACTGTGTATAAGTGTGATCCAGTGGGTTAGGAAGTCGGCTGCAGTTGAGCAGCTGATTGAAGAAAGCACAGTGACATTTGTCGAGATGCCCTCGACAAATCTAGGACAGAGAACTGGTGACGTTCAGTTGGAGAGAGGACAGTGAGCTATGAGCCCAGAGAGGAAGGCAAGGAACAAAGGACATACAGCAGCCATGTGTTCAAATGAGGAGTTATAAATTTGGGCTGAAGGCTTCTTTCTGGTGGGTAATGCACGAACCTAAACAGAAAGCCTTAGTCATAATACAGAGGATATTTGATGGCATCAGAAGAAAGATTAGGGAAAGTAAGGCTCATCTAGTTTAGGTAAGTGAAAAATACAATCACCACAAAGAGTGGTGAATGCTGTTAGGGAAATAACTACACTAAAAACTAGCATGACAATGTTAAAGGATGAGAGAAGTAGAATGCCTGTCTCGAATACAGGCAGGGCAGGGGGAGAGGGGCATTGGTGGTGGGAATGTTGCATTGATGAAGGGGGGTGGTATTCCGTATATGACTGAACCCAACTACAATCATGCTTGTAATCATGGTGCTTAAATAAAGATTTTATATATTAAAAAAATTTATAAAAGAAAACTAAGTAAGGCGGGTCCTTGCCCTTTCACACGGGCGCCTAGCCCGCCACATCCCCCGGAAACCCCAGACGCCGGCCCGGGAGGCCTGCGGGTCCCTGCCCTTTCACACGGGCGCCTAGCCCGCCACATCCCCCGGAGACCCCAGATGCCGGCCAGGGAGGCCTGGGTGAGTCCCTCCTGCCTCACGCGGGAGCCTAGCCGGGCACATCCCCCGGAGACCCCAGATGCCGGCCCGAAAGGCCTGCGCGGGTCCCTGCTCCTCCACACAGGCGCCTAGCCCGCCACATCCTGCGGAGACTCCAGACGCCGGCCCGGGAGGCCTGCGCGGGTCCTTGCCCTTTCACACGGGCGCCTAGCCCGCCACATCCCCCGGAGACCCCAGACGCCGGCCCGGGAGGCCTGCGCGGGTCCCTGCCCTTTCACACGGGCGCCTAGCCCGCCACATCCCGCGGAGACCCCAGACGCCGGCCCGGGAGGCCTGCGTGGGTCCCTGCCCTTTCACACGGGCGCCTAGCCCGCCACATCCCCCGGAGACCCCAGACGCCGGCCCGGGAGGCCTGCGCAGGTCCCTGCCCTTTCACACAGGCGCCTAGCCGGGCACATCTCCCGGAGACCCCAGACGCCGGCCGAAAGGCCTGCGCGGGTCCCTGCTCCTTTACACGGGCGCCTAGCCTGCCAAATCCCACGGAGACTCCAGACGCCGGCCCGGGAGGCCTGTGCGGGTCCTTGCCCTTTCACACGGGCACCTAGCCCGCCACATCCCCCGGAGACCCCAGACGCCGGCCCGGGAGGCCTGCGCGGGTCCCTGCTCCTTCACGCGGGCGCCTAGCCCGCCACATCCCCCGGAGACCCCAGACGCCGGCCCGGGAGGCCTGTGCGGGTCCCTGCTCCTTCACGCGGGCGCCTAGCCCACCACATCCCCCGGAGACCCCAGACGCCAGCCTGGGAGGCCTGGGTGAGTCCCTGCTGCCTCACGCGGGAGCCTAGCCCAGCACATCCCCCAGGGACCACGAGCGCCTGCGAGAGTGATTTGGGTAAGTCCCTTCCCCCGGGTGGGCACCTGGAACGGCAACTTGAGCAACCCGAATAGACGGGGGGGGGGGGGGAGATAGGGCCAGCCTTCTGGACTCGCAGGTGACCTAGAGCATTCCACCCCCCTGGACCCTGGAGTGGACCAGGAACTCCCCAAGGGCGAGGGCAGAGCCTGAAGGGTCGGACTGAGGGAACTCCTTCAAGGGAAACTTGGAGGGGGCAGAGCTCCATTGACTCCCAGAGAAAGGAGGGGGGATTGGGAGCTAGGCTCAATAGCGCCAGCAACCAGTGTGGCCAGGAGTGGAACTGCACCGCTGACAGAAATAAGGAGTAGAAAAGCTTTAATACCCACTGCAGGAAGGCTGAACTCTAGGTAGCAAAGGGGAGGAGAAAGAGCTAGGTTCAACAAGCCCACCCAACAGCACCCTCTAGAAACACCTTCAGGAAGGGGACCAAAGCAGGCCGAAATTAGAAGCCACAGCACTCCAAAACACACCATTAAATACAAAGAATTATGCGTAAATCAATGAAATCCCTAATATCTGGAGACAACATGACAAACCCTATTAAGTTTCCAAGTCCACCAAAACGCACAGATCCATGGGAAGAAGACCTAAAAGCGGTCATGAGGAAGGAAATGCAAGAATTACTAAAACAGATGAAAGAAACCCTAGCAAAACGAGTAAAAGAAAAGAAAAAAAAAAAAAAAAAAAAAATAAAAAGCCATGGATGAAAGAATCAGCCAAATTAAAGAAGAAATGTCAAAGAACATGAGAGATTCCATACAAAAAGAAGTGAAGGATTTAAAAGACAAAGTAACAAGCCTTACGAGCAGAAACACAGAGTTGGAGAAGCACATTGAAGAACTCGAAGGAAAACTGCAATCAAAAAATGATCAAGAAACCAACAAAGAAATAAAAGGCAAAGCACTGGAAGGAAAAATCCAATATCTAATGAACAAAGACAAAAGAAACAATCTAAGAATTGTGGGTATACCAGAAGGGGAGGAAATAAGGAAGGGGGAAGAACAGGTAGTCAGGGAGATAATAACAGAGAACTTTCCCACCCTCTGGAAAGACAATTCAGGACAAATCCAGGAAGTCAAGAGAGTCCCTAATAAAATAGACCCTAATAAACCCACACCAAGACACATAATAATCCAAATGGCAAAAAACAAAGAGAAAGAGGAACTCCTGAAAGCAATAAGGGAGAAAAAAAACCTCAAGTACAAAGGAAAAGACATAAGAATCAAACCAGATCTCCCATTTGAAATAATTCAAGCAAGAAGACAGTGGAATGACATATTTAAACGACTGAATGAAAGAAATTTCCAACCCAGGGTCCAATACCCAGCAAAACTATCATTCATATGGGAGGGCAGACTAAAAACATTCTCAAATATGAACGAACTTGAACTATTTGTGCAAACTAAGCCGATCCTAAGCGACTTACTCAGAGACGAATTACACAATCCAAACCCCCGATTGTAACAACAACCACCCCACACAATACAACTGCACAACAGTCCTCTCTATCAATAATTTCCCTAAATGTTAACGAACTAAACTCTCCAATTAAAAGACACATAGTAGAGAACTGAGTTAGGAAAAATAAACCGGACTTCTGCTGTCTACAAGAAACACACCTACAGTTACAGGATAAGCACAGGCTTAGAATAAAAGGATGGAAAGTAATCATCCAGGCCAATGGAAAACAAAAAAGAGCAGGGACAGCAATTCTTATATCAGACCAAATTGTATTCAACCTCAAGAAAGTGATCAGAGACAAAGAGGTCACTACTTACTGGTCAGGGGAACATTAGATCAAGAAACACTAACCCTGGTCAATATATATGCACCTAATCTAGAGTCAGCAAAATATGTGAGGCAATTACTGGCAAACCTGGAGAAACACATGAAGGGAAATGTGATAATAGTAGGGGACCTGAATACTCCACTATCACCACTGGACAGATCCACCAAACAGAAAAATAGCAAAGAAATAAGAGCTCTAAATGAAAAATTAGAAGATTTAGGGCTAATAGACTTATATAGGGCCCTCCATCCCCAGAAAGCAGAATACACATTCTTCTCAAACCCACATGGAACCTTCTCCAGAATAGACCATGTCTTAGGATACAAAGCCAACCTATATAAGACCACAAAGGTAAGGATCATTAGAAGTACCCTTTCAGATCACTATGCAACAGAGGTTAAAATTGATATCAAGAAGAAGCAATGGAGAAAAACTAATACCTGGAGATTAAATAACATGCTGCTCAACAACACCTGGATCAAAGAACAACTCAAGGAAGAAATAAAAAGATTCCTTGAGACAAATGACAATGAAGAGACAACATGTCAAAATTTATGGGACACAGCAAAAGCAGTAATTAGGGGGAAACACATAGCAATACAGGCCTATGTCAAGAAACAGGAAAATAACAAAACCAACAGTTTAAAAGATCACCTCAAAGAATTGGAGCAACAGCAACAGAGAAATCCAACCACAACCAGAAGGCAAGAAATAATAAAAACCAGAGCAGAAATAAACAACATCGAAACTAAGAAAACAATACAAAAAAATCAATGAGACCAGGAGTTGGTTTTTCGAAAAAATAAACAAGATAGACAAACCATTGGCAAAACTCACCAAAAAAAGAGGGAAAACACCCAAATCAGTAGGATCACAAATGAAAGGGGAGAGATTACAACAGAACCCCAAGAAATACAACATATCATGAGATCATATTATGAACAACTCTACTCAACTAGGCTAGAGAACCCAGTAGAAATTGACAGATTCTTGGACAAACACCCTCTTCCAAGTCTGGAAAAGGAAGATCTAGAAAGTCTAAACAGTCCAATCACCTCAGAGGAAATTGAAGATGTAATTAAAAAACTCCCTAAGAACAAAAGCCCAGGCCCAGATGGATTTACAGGTGAATTCTATCAAACATTTCAAGAAGACTTACTACCACTTTTCCATAGGCTTTTCCAAACCATAGAAAAAACAGGAATCCTCCCCAACTCCTTTTATGAGGCTAATATCACACTCATTCCCAAAGAAGGCAAAGACACCACCAAGAAAGAAAACTACAGACCAATCTCACTAATGAACATAGATGCAAAAATTCTCAACAAAATCTTAGCAAACCGAATCCAACACTTCATCAAAAAGATCATTCATCACGACCAAGTAGGATTCATACCAGGAATGCAAGGTTGGTTCAACATACGCAAATCAATCAACATGATACATCACATCAACAACATGAAAGACAAAAACCACTTTATCATATCAATCGACGCAGAGAAGGCGTTTGACAAAATCCAACATCCTTTCATGCTAAAGACACTCAGCAAAATAGGGTTAGAAGGAACCTTCCTCAAAATAGTTACAGCTATATATGAAAAGCCTATAGCCAACATAATACTTAATGGTGAGAAACTAGAAGCATTCCCACTAAGGTCAGGAACTAGACAAGGCTGTCCACTCTCTCCACTCTTATTCAATATAACCTTAGAAGTCCTAGCAATAGCAATCCGACAAGAGAAGGGAATCAAAGGAATTCAAGTAGGGAAAGAGGAACACAAGCTATCTCTATTTGCCGACGATATGATGATCTACATCAAAAACCCTAAAGAGTCCACAGTAAAACTCCTAGAAACAATCAACCAATACAGCAAAGTGGCTGGATACAAAGTCAATACACAAAAGACAGTAGCGTTTCTATATACAAACAATGATGTTGAGGAGAGAGAGATTAAAAATACAATTCCATTCAAGATAGTATCAAAAAATATCAAGTATCTAGGAATCAACCTTACAAGAGAAGTGAAAGACCTATACCAGGAAAACTTCAAAACACTTCAGAAAGAAATTGAAGACGATCTAAAGAAATGGAAGAACATCCCATGCTCATGGATAGGTAGAATTAACATAGTCAAAATGACTATCTTACCCAAACTTCTATATAGATTTAATGCAATCCCTATCCAAATCCAGACACAATTCTTTAAAGAAATAGAACAATCAATCACAAAATTCATCTGGAACCACAAAAGAGCCAGGATAGCCAAAGACATATTGAAAAACAAGAAGCTGGGAGGCATCTCCTTACCTAACTTGAAACTATACTATAAAGCCATAGTAATTAAAACAGCATGGTACTGGAACAGAGACAGGACCTCAGACCAGTGGGTCAGAACAGAATTCCCAGACATAAACCCCCAGATATACAGCCAACTAATATTTGATAAAAGAGGCAAGAATTTGAAATGGAACAAAGAAAGCCTATTCAACAAATGGTGTTGGTACAACTGGAAAACCACATGTAAGAAAGTGAAAATCGACCCATATCTCACCCCTTATACAAAAGTCAACTCAAAATGGATCAAAGACCTTGAAATTAGACCCGAATCTATAAAGTTTATCGAGAATAAAATAGGCAGAACACTCGAAGACCTATATATCAAAAAGGTCTTTGAGAATGGAGCACCAATGGCAAGAACTTTAGCATGTAATATAAAGAAATGGGACTACATCAAACTAAAAAGCTTCTGCATGGCAAAACAAACCCTACTTAACGCAAGAAGACAGCTAACAGAATGGGAAAAAATCTTTTCACTCGACATATCAGATAAAGGCCTGATATCTAGAACATACAAAGCACTCAGAAAGCTGAGACCCTCAAAACCAAATAAAGCCATAAAAAAATGGGGAGATGAAATGAATAGACACTTCTCTGAGGAAGACAGAAGGATGGCCAACAAACACATGAAAACATGCTCACCTTCACTCATCATCAGGGAGATCCAAATCAAGACAACAATGAGATACCACCTTACACCAGTGAGGATGGCTCACATCAAAAATAATGGAAACAACCTTTGTTGGCGGGGATGCGGTATGAAAGGAACTCTCATCCACTGCTGGTGGGAATGCCCCCTAGTCCAACATCTATGGAGAAAAGTCTGGAGAGTGCTCAAAGAACTCAGAATTGAGCTGCCATTTGACCCAGCAATTGCTCTCCTAGGCATATACCCCCAAGATGGAAGGGCATTCATTCCAAAATACGTATGCACCCCACTATTTATCGCAGCACTCAGTATAATAGCCAAATCGTGGAACCAACCTCGATGTCCAACAACAGATGAATGGATCATTAAGATGTGGTACATATACACAATGGAATATTACATGGCAGTCAGAAACGATACAATCACAGACTTTGCAGCAACATGGATGGACTTAGATCATGTTATGTTAAACGAAGTAAGTCAGAAGACAAAAGATAAACACAGAATGGTGGCACTATTCTGAAACACCTAGAACATATAGTTTAAACACAACTAATACCTAACAATCAAATAACAGGGTTTAACAGGGTAGAAACTTCGAACACTGTAACACTCAACATATACGTGGGAGCAGTGTCCAAAATTCATGAAAAAGGAGCAACACAAACACTTGACAACACATTATACCACAAAGAAAACAGCAACAACAGAAACAACAGCATTAAGAGAACAGGTATGTATTCAGACTTCCAAAACAAAGGCCCACAATAATCCCTTAGAGTTCGTATACAGGAACACAAGTATAGAACACCAAGGGAAATCACAACTGCAATGGCAACATACCATAACACTATGTTTTAATGCCTTTATCTTACTATATTTTAAATAACCTCTCAGCTTTTCTGCCCACAGGCGCCCTTGGATACAAAGGGCGGACAAACTAAGATGGCAACTCGGGATACCACACGAGATACCATACATAGCATGCACTACGAGAGGGCCACGAGAAAACTCTCTAACATATACTTTATCTCTAGGTTATACCTTCTTTTAGGAATTGAAGCACGTGACCAGTCAGACCACCGAAGCAGTGCCTGCAATGTACAGACTTAAACTACAGGCTCTATTCTTCGAACACATTCAACCTAACCAGCATTCCCTTGCTATTCTCTCCTCTCTTCTCACTACTTTTTTTTTTAATTCTATTCTTCTCTTTACTTTTTCCCCTTTCTCTTCTCCTTTTCTTTCTAAGGTATTTTCTCTTTTCTCTCCCTGCATACCCCTCCCATATACCTTCCCCTGTCTCCCCTCTGGAAATCCAACTATCCCTTCACCCCTCAATTCCATCCAGATCTCCCACCATATTAAAACTCTTCGCCCTAATCCTCAATCTATTAGGCATCAAGACCGACCTCCTACCCAACGAAACAGTACCCAGCACCCAGGCGAGGGGACACCCAGTCAAACCCACACCTCGTCTCCTGCAAGAAAAGACAGCCAACTCCCTGCGGACTCATGCTGTGCGCCCTTCCCTACCAACTCCCCCTAACGTGGACTGTTTCTTGAAACCGGACCTAGGTCCAAAAGTATCCCCAACGCAAGAACTCTTCCAAGACCTCCCTGCCGCAAATTTTTACCAATCTGAAGATGGTCAGGGGGTGGGATAGGAAGATGCCTGGGAACCCACACACCACAAGAAACACCCAAAAGACAATGGGAAAAACTGTACCTCCAACATTGGCATAAGACTGGTAATACACCACCTCTTTACCTACTCTCCCCCAAATGTAAGGTAGTCTTTTGCACCACTTTGGTCCTTTAAAAACCTCACTAACTCACCTTAAATTTTTTTTTAATTTTTTTTAATTAATTAATTTATTTTTTAAATGTTTGTCCTACATATACATTTGTGAGCGCATACATTTTTGTTTCCTTTTTTTTTTTTCTTTTTCTTTTTCTCCTCGCTTTTGGGTATGTGACCTGTTTCTGTTATCCCCTCTGTCCACCCACAAATACACAGACATTAAAATGTAGCACCACTTCCCCCTGCAAAGGCACACCAAATAAAGGGGAAATCTTACATTTAAAAAAAAAAAAGAGCTCTTGTCTACTAGAGATGGGAACTCATAGTTGTTTACAATACAGGGATATCTCCTACCTTGAAAATATGTCATGTGGAATCAACTTAGACCTCAGGTGATTAGAGACCATTCATCCAGCTTTGAACCCTGGATCCCAGACATAGAAACGGCACAGTTCCTCACAACAGCGGCAAGAAACAAATCCCAGCCGGGACAGCCTTAATACTGCGGGGTCAACAACAAGGGCCAACTCTAACATGATTTCCTGACAATGAGGAAAATCCGAGCATCCTGACCTTAGAGCAGATTAACCTACCTTACCAGCTAACGACAAGACAAAACCAGAAGTCTTGGCACCCTTTGGTAGGTCCAAAAGCCAAGATCGTGATTTATAGTTGACTGGCTGCTAGAACTACGACCAGACGGTATACATCTTGGGACCAAAAAAAAAAAAAAAAAAAAAAAGCCCTAGTTTAGGGTTTGAACTATGACCTGCACAATAATCAGGATCCCCAGTCCCAAAGGTCCGGCAGAGAAAATTGTAACTGAACGGGACTTTTGGAAGCACAAAGAAAGACGCTATCCTAGGTGCCACCCTAGGATCAGTGCAAAGACCAAGATCACCAACCACAGAAGATGGATTAAAATGACACGGAGGTAACAGAACCTCTAGAACCACAAAGACTGACTTCATCATAAGTCCCACCTCAGGATCTGTGCAGATACTGAGACCTCTAAACACAGAACAGAAATCTTCCACACACCAAAAAAAAAAAAACAAACAAAAAAAAAAAACAAAAAAAAAACACCACCGGGAGAGTAAAGGTTCCTGAGCAAAGTCTAGTGTTGATCCCATGACAGTATGCTCCAAGGACGGAGAAACCCCATATCTCTTAGGCCAAGTGAATTCCTTTTCGAATGACCCCAATATTTACTGTGCCTGGGCAGGAGGGAAAAAATAAAAATACAAAAAGCACAAAACCTTGGTTATTATCTATATATTTTTTTTACCTCCATTTATTATTGTTATTATTATTTTTATTCACCTATCTATTTTGGTCGATTTCTCTGTTTGGGAGTGATTATTGAAATTGTCCCCAATCATACTTATATTTTCTCTTCCTTTCTTTTCTTTCGTTATGTGCTATGCCATGTTTCTCATTTCAAGACCATGGCGTGTTTTGTTTGTTTGTTTGTTTTTGTTTGGTTTTTGTTTGTTTTGCTTTTTGTTGTTTGTTTGTTTGTTTGCCTGTTTTTTTGTTTTTGTTTTTGTTTTTGTTTTTTTGTGGTGCTTATCGATATAGCTCAAGCCCTCACTGGATATTTGACACTTCTTTTGGTACTGGTGGAGTGTTTCACCTTCTTTTTCTCCATCTCTCAAATCGATGATGAGAGCCTCTGGAAGGATTCCACCCAGTTTCGGGGTATTAGACCCTTACCCCAGTTTATTACTTTTCTCTTTTTCAAACAAAACCACACAACTTGAACTAGCTAGTCCTGCCTCCAGTTAGAGGGGGAACTAAGGGAGGCATCAAGACCAAACAGGTGCAAGACTACTAAGTTGTGGGTTAGATACAGAGGGGACCACATATTCTAGCCGACCTGGGGTGAGGGAAGAGGAAATGGGAGGTAGGACAGAAACGGAGGTGTAGGGAGGACAATTTGGTGATGGGAATCCCCCCTGATTTTATGTAAATATGTACCTAAAATATTATTGTCAACACTATGTAAACCACTATGATCAAAATAAAAATTAAAAAAAAAAAGAAAACTAAGTAAGAAGAAAAAGAAGAAAGAAAAATCCATTCTGTTATTGCAGTCCATCAGTTTTGGCAACTATGTCAACAAATTGCATTATTCTGTTCTGTGTTTAACAAACAAACAAAACTAAAATAGCACATGAGCTGAAAAGGTGATAAAGGAAGTATGATATTTGACTTGTATTCATGCAAGGCATGTATGCCCCATTGTTGTTGTTTTTAATCTCACAAGCACTTATGATCCCCTGAGCACAGTTAAGGGTCACTCCTGAACACAAAACTAGGGATACTCCCTGAACACAATTGGATGTAGCCACAACATCCTTCTCCCCAAAATAAAAATAAATTAGCATAAACTAATGACTAAAATGTTTCCTCTAACTTTAAGCTGTGTTTCAGCAAAATCTTCTTGCATTTATTAATTAATAATTATAACTTGATATTTTGCAACAAGTTTAAGTATTTACCTTGAATAAACAAGTAACTAGTAGTAGATCAAAGCAAGAAATAATTTCACAAAATTAGAACTACTTTTTGAGTTGAATATTTTATACTTTCTATGCAAGGACAGTTATAGAGATATGTATTCAATAACTTATTCATTCAAAGCTATATGTTTGTAGCATCATTACCCCAAAGCAATTTTGAATGCTTAACTGAACCACTCTCTCTAAATCTCATATTTTATACCATCATTGGCCTGAAAATATTCAGTAGGATGAAGGCACACATTTTTTTTTATTAGAATGAAGACTATGTTAGAGATAAAAATTCTCCTTCATACTGTTAAACTTCATTAACAGTTTGGTGATAGTTAAAAATGCTTCTTAAAACAAAACACCTAATGGAGTAATATTTCTCTTTAGCACTGCTGCACAGGAATATATTTTACTTCATTAGCTACTTGCTGGAAAATAAACACTGAATCTGGTTCCAATTCTTCAACTTTAGGAAAGGTATAATATATTGGTGAAAAAAAGTGAAATGTGGGACATATTATCACATTATATAAAACCTATGATACTGGATAGTTATGAGTAGCATATATCGATAGAGGTACCTTTACTTAGTAGACAGGAAGAAAACAATAAAGTCTACTATTCAGCAACTGCTTCATTTAAACTCCTTTGTCTTTACCTAAACAACTTTAATTCAAGGAAGAGTGGCAAGTTTGTCTTTCATTTTACTTGACTCCAGAATACTATGAAACCTATTTATTTTTCACTTCAATTTAGCAAAGAAAAAAATCCCAAAGAACAAATATCTATCAGATATTTATCCAATATTTTTTCTAAATAGATATTCAGAAAACCAAAAAACCAAAGTGTAACACTCTCTGAGAAAACCCAAAGTGAGCATAGGTCTGGCATATATGAGTACTTAATTTCGATTTCTTGTACTACATGATCCCTACAAAAGTTATATTTAATCAGATTAAATGTGTTTTAGTTATGAAACATTTCAATGAAATAAAGCTATTTGTTCATTTAAAGCTTAACATGGGTGGACATTAGCCTGAGGAAAGCCAACCATGAGGCCAAGCTGGCAGGTTTGGTTCCTATAAAAAAAATAGTAAGCATATAGTAGAAAGACTGAAATAAAAATAGAGATTTCAGATTAAGTCATTGCCTAGGCAAAAACCTGATATGTATAAAACCTTAAATGTGTAGTGATGAATATGATAATTGTAGTATTATGTAGTATTATGAATATGATAAATGTAGTGATGAATATGATTATTGGAATCACCTGGAAATTCTTGAGAATGCTAGTAACAAATATTCTCGAAGACTTGCCGAATTACAAATTTTGATTCATCAAGGCCCCTAAACCATTTTTTCTACCCAGGGAATTTTGTGAGATCAATGTTCTGTTAAATGTTTCATTGCGATGATTAGTTTCTACCACAAAACAAACCATTCATCTAAAGTCTGTTTGTTATTTTTGAGGTAAAGTTGGATTGTTTTACTCTGTGGTTTAGAGATTGAATTTATACCTATATAAATTGCATGTTATCACTCTGTATCCATCACCAAAGTCCTAATATCCTCCTCCACATTCCACTGAAGACCACAACCCATTTAAACCCTTCCTCTTCTAAATCCTCAGTAATATGGTCAGATATCAAGAATTTGCTTTCTCTTTTTTATAAAGAATTCAAACAATGTGATTACAAAGCCGTTCACAATTGAGTTTCAGTCTTAAAATGTAAACCACAGATCACCCATGAACATTTTCCACCATCAATGTCTCTGGTCCCCGCCCCCCACAGCCCCCCTAGAAGCAGGCATTTTGCTTCCGTCTCCCTTTCTTTTGTTCTATATATTTTATCTCTCCTTTTCTTTCTTTTTTCCTTTCTAGACATAGTAGTTTGTTGCACTATTGTTAACGAAAGAATATTGTGCAAAACATTTTATCCATATTCAAAACCCAGTTGTCCTGAGTGATCAGTTCTATCATTGTCACAGTGTTGCTTTCTTCTCTGCCCTAACTGCACTGCACCAATATTTATAGCAAGATTCCTACCATTGTTGGCCTTCCTAGCCTTCCTCTCTATCATATCTGGATATTATTGTCACACTATCTTTTATTTTTCTTATATCCCATAAATGAGTGAGATTATTTTATTTTATCCCTCTCCCTCTGACTCATTTCACTCAGCATAATAGTCTTCATGTCCATCCATGTATAAGCAAATTTAATGGCTTCATTTTTCACAAAAATTGCATAGCATTCCATTGTATAGATGAACCATAGTTTCTTTAGCTACTCATCTGTTCTCAGACATTTGGGTTATTTTCAGATTCTTGCTGTTGTAAATAGTGCTGTGATGAACCTAAATGTCCAGATGGCATTTTTGTATTGTGTTTTTTTGTATTCCTAGGGTATACCCCTAGGAGTGGCATTGCTAGATCATATTTCCAGCTTTTTGAGGAATATCCATATTGTTTAACAAAAAGGCTGAACCAGTCAGCATTCCCACCAGCAAGGAAATAGAGTCCTTTTCCTCCCCATATTTGTATTAGCCTTGGTTGTTTGTGTCCCAGTATCTATGGTGTGAAACGATATCTCACTGTTCTTTTGATTTGCATCTCCCTGTTGATTAGTGATGTACCTTCTTGTTTCCTGTCTGATACCAAGATTTTAAATCCATTGTGATTTGACTCTAGTGAATAGCATTAAGTAGAAATCTGAATGCACTGTTTTGCATGTGGTTGACTAGTTTTCTCAACATTTGTTGTCGAGGCTTTCAAGGATTTGTTTTCATTTGAATTTGTTCCCTTCTTGTGTTTTCTTTTGCCTCATATAAGTATAAAATAGTCCTCCATGAGAAAGGAACTCTTATTCACTGCTGGTGGGAATGCGTCTAGTCCAATCTCTATGGAAAGCGATATGGAGATTTCTCCAAAAACTGGAAAAGAAGATCCCATTCGACCCAGCTATTCCACTTCTAGGGATATACCCTAGGAACACAAGAATGCAATACAAAAATCCCTTCCTCACACCTATATTTATTACAGCACTAGTCACAATAGCCAGGCTCTGGAAACAACCAAGAAACAACAAGCCCTTCAACAGATGAATGGCTAAAGAAACTGTGGTACATATACACGATGGAATATTATGCAGCCATCAGGAGAGATGAAGTCATGAAATTTTCCTATTCATGGATGTACATGGAATCTATCATGCTGAGTGAAATAAGTCAGAGGGAGAGAGAGACGCAGAATAGTCTCACTCATCTATGGGTTTTAAGAAAAATAAAAGTCATTTTTGCAACAATCCTCAGAGACAATGAGAGGAGGGCTGGAACTTCCAGCTCACTTCATGAAGCTCACCACAAAGAGTGGTGAGTGCAGTTATAGAAATAACTACACTTAGAACTACCATAATCATGTGAATGAATGAGGGAACTGGAAAGCCTGTCTGGAGTACAGGTGGGGGTGGGGTGTGATGGTGGGAGATTTGGGACATTGGTGGTGGGAATGTTGCACTGGTGAAGGGGCTGTTCTTTACATGACTGAAACCTAATCACAATCATATTTGTAATCAAGTTGTTTAAATAAAGAAAAAAGAGAAATTTTTAGATACCCTGAAAAAAAATAATCCTCCATGTGTCTTTCTCCTCACTTATTACATCTAATGGAACACACTCTAATTACATTCATGTTGTAGCAAATGTGAAGTTTTCATTTTTCTTGTAACTTGTTTCCCTTGTGTATATATACGCCAAACCTTATCTCTTTTATTTTTAAGAAAAAAAACTTTAATTGAATCACCTATTAACTGTACAGTTATAAAAAGTTAGTTATGATTGAGTTTCAGTCATATAACAATATAACAATACCCTTCACCAGTGCCCATTTCCTGTCATCGATATCTTTAGTTTTCCTTTTGTCCTTCCCACTCCATCTCCCCTGCCTGCTTCTATGGCAGACCTCCTTCTCTTTCTTCTCCAATTCTTCCTCCTCCTTTCCCTCCTTCTCCTTCTTTCTTCTTCCCCTTCTTCCTTGAAGATGTTTCCTTGAAGTGTTTTCTTCCTTGCAATGTTTCCTCTTGGAAGATGCCTTTAGTCTCAAAATCATGGAGTGTTTTACCTATGTGTTCTATATACCTTATGGTTCCAGGTCTGGTATCAAGGTCTTTAATCCAATTGAATTTGACCTTGGAGCATAGTTTTAGATGGGTGTCCAAGTTTGCTTTTCAGCATGTGGCTGACCAGTTGTCCAAACAACACTTGTTGAAGAGACTTTTCTTGATCCATTTTGTATTGATTGTATGTCTGGGGAACATTCTCTGAATACTCAAGTCAATTTCATTGATCTGAGGGTCTGCCTTTATTTCAGTACCATGCTGTTTTAATTACTATTGCTTTGCAATACAATTTAAAGTTAGGAAAAGTGAAGTTTCCCATCTTCATTTTTTTCTCTGGGTTGCTTTGTCTACACATTAGTGCCACAGGAACTCAAATACTTTAAAGTCAACTTAACTTAAGATATGAAAGACTTATAAAAATAAAACTAGAAAACTCTGCTTCAAGAACTAAAAGAGGACACAAGGAAATGGATACACATACCCTGTTTATGGGTTGAGAGGATTAACATCATTAAAATGGCAATACTCCCCAAAGCATTTTTACAGATTTACTGCAACTTCTTTAGGATACCCATGACATTCTTCAAAGAAGTGGATAAAACACTCCTGAAATTCATTTGTAATAATAAACACCCCAAACAACCATAGTATTCTATTGTGTAGATATACCATAGTTGTTTTTTGTTTGTACTTAGGGGTTTCCCTGGCTCTGTGCTTAGAAATTTCTCCTGGCAGGCTCCGGGGACCTTATGGGATGTTGAAGAATAAACTCAATGAAGAATGAAGAATGAACTCAGCTGCATATAAAGCAAATACTCTACCCAATGTGCTGTAGCTATGGACACCTGCCATAGTTTTTTTTATTTACTCATCTTTTTCAGGCAATTGGGTTGCTTCTAGATTCTGGTTATGGATTGTACCTTAATATCTATTCAGGCTGTTGCTAAAGTCAATGTTCTATCTTATTTAAAAGATGATTTATATTCCACTGTTTCCATACTTCACAACATAGTTTACATATTCCATGTTTTATAATATTTTATCTAGTAATTTGGAGATGAGAATTCTATTCCTTTATCAATAGGAAACTGATATTCCACCATCTTGTTTAATTCTTTATCTCCAGAATTTAGCCTGGATTTAACAGAGACAATTAGGGCATATTTTTTACCTTGCTCTGGGAATGGTGACTGACTTTGAGAGAAACAGCGACCCAAGAACAAGGAACTTAGCAATTAAATTTAATTCTAACTTTGAAATATAACAGAAAGCTTCTGATAACTAGATACTCAAATTTATGGAACAAGTTTACCTTTAGATCCCCCTCTAGTTCCCCAGACATATAAACACATTACAGACTAAAAGTAGAGGTAAACCATAGGGTCTAAAGCCAAAAATGGATGCTTGTGCCACTTTCTAAGAAGGCAGTCAAGCTTTTTCTCCTTACCTTTGGAGGTTTTGTTATTGTTGGTTTTTTTTTTTTGGGGGGGGGGGGCATGCCCAGCAGTTCTCAGGGATTTTTTGCTCTGCACTTAGGAATTTTTAACAATGCTAAGTGTACCTATATAGAATGCAAGAGATCAAACTTAGGTCAGCTGCATACAAAGCAAGCACTCTCCCTACTGTACTCTCCCTCTTGTATATCTTCCTAATTTCTGAAGTCATGCTGACTGATAACAGTTTGGACAAGATTTCCAGTGAATGAAAGACTTTTGTATATCCATCTGTATCAGTGCCTCTTAAGAAGGGGTTATCAACCTTTTTCTCTCTTGGCATGTATCTTTCCTATCCTAGAGTGGTTGAGTCTCTTGTCTTGTGATGTAAAACCCCACACACATAACTGGCATTACCTGTGACCCCCCTAAAAATCTTGATAGCCCTCATAAGCTACATTGTACCCAGCTGAGAAATGCTATCTAGATCATTGCATTGTATCAGATTTTAGAGATGTGTGAGGCATTTCAGAGTCTTCTTTCAATCATAGCTCAAGGGATGGACACAAGTGACTGGATTTAGTTGAATGAATCTCAAAAATAACAGTGATTAATAGATAATTCCTGATTTATGAAAAGTTGCTTGAGCTAAATAACTTATTGTATGTGAGAAACAATTTAAGCTGTAGGCTCAATATAAAATAGAACTGTTTGTACTTAATACAATATTTGTACTGGTCTAATATGTATTGACTCCAAGAATTCATAAAGGTTCTCTGTCCTCTTCCTGTACTTGTTGGGATTTCTTCTTCATCACTAAACCAACTATCCTTGTTCATCATTTTTTACCAAAAGGAAAGAAACAAGCAAAAACCATTTCTTTTTTAAAATCAACGTCGCTTATTTTATTTCTTAAAGCCCTTAAGAAAATACCGTTCTAACAATGGAGGCTTTTATTGCCGTATTTTACTGATGAGTTATTCTTTAGATCTTGTTTTTATATGTTATTGGCAGATTTTACCTTTCAGTGCTCTGTTTTTCAAAAAATGACTTTACTAACAAAAGCAACAACCTCTGAGCCAACTAAGAACATTACATTTGAATTTCAATTTGAATTTACTTTTCACAAAGCCTGATTACTACGCAATACCAACAGTGAACATAGTACAGAAAGGAAACAGTCTTAAAACAAGGATACTGACAGTTTATAAAACCTCACATAAATATTCCTTTTGGATTAGTTCGAGCTCAGAGCTTTCATTCTTTGAATTTTGAAATCAGCCAGATTTTAAAAATATATTTTTCAACTTGAGAAATGTATTTTTATTGCATAGCTGAAATATTTTCTTTAAGCACAACATGTCAGATCTATTATTTAGGCTCTGTAAAATTAGCACTTCCTTTCACTGATGGAATATTCCATTTCCATGTTTCTTGTCATATCATTTATTTATTTAAATAAAAGATTCCATCCTCTGAGTTCCCTAAGACCTTTTAAATATAAATTTTAACCTCTTAAAATAATCTACCTTTTATAATATTATATTAATTTCCTGTTGTTTTTATTCACTCAGTGACTAAACCTTTTAAAAATATATCTTGGGGCTAAAGTGATAATACTGCAGATAGGGTACTTACCTGGAACATGGCTGACCTGAGTTTGATTTCAGGCATCTCATATGGTCCCACCAAAAGTAATGCCTAAATCAGAGACAGGAATAATTTTTGAGCAATATCAAGTATGGCCCCAAGACAAACAAAAAGAATCTCTTTACCTTCATTTCATTCATAATGCACTTCATTTCCTTAACCGATATCCCATGCTCATGAATGTTAAAGGAAGTGAAATGTCAATATTTTCTATAATGGAATCCTCAAGAAATTTTGTATTCACTTATTTATAGATTATCCCTTTTGTAGGGACAGAGGAGGGATTTTCTCCTAGCTCTTTAATTCCTTCTTCCTCAAGCAGTCCAATTAACATGGATAAGCAGAAAGAAAACCAACCAATTATATACATAGAATTATACTGAAGAATCCAAATAGCTATGAATTCTATTTCTTGTTTTTGTTTTTGGGCAATACCCGGTGACTCTCAGGGGTTACTCCTGGCTATGAGCTCAGAAATTGTTCCTGGTATGGGGGACCTTACGGAACGCCAGGAGATAGAACCTCGTTCTGTCCTAGGTCAGCCAGTGCAAGGCACTTGTGCCACCACTTTGGCCCCTTTCATTGCTTCTTTTTGTTTTTCAAATAGCTATAAATTCTAAAGACAATGAAACAAAAGAGGAGTCTGAGCTTAGAACTGAGATAAGAACTTGTCTCTTTAAGAAGGAAAGAAGGGAGTTAACAGCAAAAGGAGAAGGTAATTCAAGACAGAGAGAAATTGTTCTATAATTTGATGTTTGCCTATCGGATAGATAGGTTCCTCCAATTAAAAGAAATATTTATTTCTAGTAAAATTTTTAATATTAAATAATGTCTCAAATTTTTATTCTTCCAAGAATTTAAGGGAATAGTAAATATGTCTTCTGAGCCTTCAGTGCTTTGAATAATTTTAGCCTAAACAACCCACATATTGGGATAATAACTTGATAAAGTCTGCTCTGCATTTTCCTTGGGATGAATTGAAAAACTAACTCAAAATATTAGACTACTAACCTAATAAAAATACTGACATATTTTGAGCATCTAGTACTGTCCCTAAAATATAGCTTACTTAATAAAGTTTTACTGAAGGTTGCAGAAGATAGGTCAGGGGTTTGTAACACTTTACAGGTAAATATGAGTTTGTGTATTTCAATTCTGTAACCAACGTAAGTGCTGAAGTAATCCTGACAGCCCATTATCTGTAACTCCTAGGGTTAAAAAATAAGTACATAAATTTTTACTTAAGTATTGACAAAAATATTTACTTAAGAAAGTAAAGTATGACTGAATGCATGAATGATAGTGTGTTAAATTGGGGAGAGATGGTACCATAGATTAAATCCAGGGCTGCAAATATGAAAATCATTCATTCTATAATTGAGCTACATCTTTAAGTCCATCCTTGGCATATACTCTTTGAATTAAAATTATGATGCAATCTCAATATTTTACATTTATAATCACAAAGCTATGATCCATAAAAAAAGTTCTCTAGTAAAGGTTAAGAGATGACAATCAACAGGAAAACAAAGATAAAGCTTTGTTTCAAAGCAACTTGATGGGTCTGTTACTTGGTGTCTTCCTTGAAACTTCTTTTCACCACTTGATCTTCTCTGATTCTTTTCCTTCTTTATCTTGAGAACCACCTCTCTCCTTTCTTATTCCTCATAATATTTTTCTCAAGTCTCCAAAATCAGAATCCACATAAATCATTACTGACTGTGTTCACTGAACAGAGCGGGACAAATTTTTGGATGCTTTTACTTGTATGTGTAATATAAATAACTAAAGAAAATGAACAAACAAATCACAGCAAAAATAACTCTTAGACTTGGTGAAAAAAAATATGATGGTTACCACAGTGGGAGGTGGGTTGGAAGAGAGACAAATCTAGTCTCAATAGAAATAGCTAGAAATAATTCTAGACTTTTGAATACGGTTATGATGAGGTGTAAAGTTTTCTGAAATGTACACTTGAATACTCCCTCAAATTCATGTAGCAGTGAAATCAAAATTAAATTAGTAAACTAAAGAATGATAGCTAATTATTAAAATTAGCAAATCATAGACACATCTAAGAAGAAATTGTTACAAATGAGTGCATTTAATACTGATTATCATGTTCCTTCCACGGCTTCTCTATTCCTTCTTCAATCCATTTCATCTACTATTCTTGAGTCAGCATTTTTCATACCACACTTCAGTCCAGGAACCTTGAGATCCCCCTTTGTTCATGAGACAAGCTCCTTGGCTTAATATTTAATACCCTTTACAATATAGTCATACTCAGGGAACCTGCCCACTCCCAAATCCACACATACAGTTAGTTTCTTTTGGACTTTGTTTCTGCTTTTTCCTCAAAAATGCTTTTCCATTGCATTTCTACCTTTTGAAAACATACTTATATTTTATTTCTTAAACCAAATGCCAAGTGTGCATTTTTATTGAAACAGAGTAAATTTATCCTCATTTAAACTTCTAAAACCATAAATCTCTCCATCAGTACCAGCAACTTTCTACAGGAGTTACATTAGCTTTTCTGGATTTGTCTTCTGTTCTCTAGTCTTACTTAAAAGGTATAGTTTAAATCTTAAACATCTTTGCTAATTTTTAAGCAATGAAATACTTTTTTATTCAATAATATGAGCATTTTAAAAAATATACGATTATGTATAGACCACTAAGTGATAAAAAAAGGGGGATTCATCCTAGCTTTTCATCATTTAAGTAGACTTTTTTTGAATCTGGAATCAAAATACTGGCACTTTGCCAAATCTTTGTCAACTACATATATTATGCCAGGAATTGTGATGCAATGGAGACACAAATGAAATGACTTGGTTTCCTTTCTCAAAAAACTCTTCATTTGCATAAACAACAACATAAAATAATTACATTACAATGGAAGGTGATCATATAGAAACCCAAAAAGTGAGAGATGAATCATATCACAAAAATTTGTAAATACTTTCACAACATAAACATCTGAGTTGAAAAGAATGGGGCAGAGAAATAGCAGGTGTAATAAAATTAAAAACACCAGTAGTGTTTGAGAATCCACAAATTTCAATGTAAGCCAGGCAGAGTGGATTTGAGGCTACAGAAAAGGTTAGGTGAAGCTTTTCAAAGTCATTTTAGAAAACATTATATTGTATTAAAAGTAATTTACATTTCATCATGTAGATAACTGGGCATTAACCAAAGTGTTGTGTTCTGTGGATTCTATCAGATGTTAGGAATATAGACTGTTATGAGAGTTAAACCTGGTGCTCCTGCATGCAAAGCATGTGCTCCACACCTTTGATCCAACTCCCTGGTCCTAACATCTTTTTGAAAGAAAAACTCAGTACATGCTATTTTTAATTCAATAAAAACGACTTTTATTGATTGAAAATTACCATCATATATTATGATGGTGGCTAAGTGTTTAAGGTCTTTTTAGCTGGTTTGGTTTGCATTTCAAATTGGAAATGGAGATAAGTAAAACAACCAACTTTTAATGAGAGTTTAATCCAAGTTGTTTAGTATGCTTATTTCAAGTCCCTGCACTGGATCCTTGCCCAGTTAGTAAAGTAGAAGGCTGATAATTTGCTAAACATTTCCAAATTTCTCATGTGGAGACTATCATATTTTCCTTTGGCTTTCTTTTGTGTGGTTTTATCCCAACTATTGTCATTTTTATGTGCCACAATAGTTGTTTAAAAGGGTTGTCTTTCTGTCCCCTACCCCCCTCCATATTTTATTTTTATTTTTATCTGAACTCACACAGAAAGGAAACTCAACACTTATACTCTTTGAGCTTCTCTGAAGCACACTATGTAAATGATTTGGTGAGTAAATTTTATGTACAGGTTAATTATGTTAATTATATGTCACCTACAGAGTTACAATGACATGCTCTTCTTTGATTATGCACAGTTGGGTATCATCTTATAAAAATAAAAATATGCTCTTTTTTATTAATATCTTTATTTAAACACCTTGATTACAAATATGATTGTAGTTGGGTTTCAAAATATACTCTTAAATACCTGAACTTCTGGCAAACTCTGAATGCTGAGCTAAGCTTTTTATACTTCATTAAATATAAGCTGTTCTACACTTCATTAGCAAACCTGGGACAGCAGTTAGAACTGAAGTGTGATGTAAATATTATTAGACCTGCCAAGTTAATTAAATTTAACCAAAGGGCATTCCAAAGCAAAATCCTATTCTAATGGACCTTATACTTAACTATGATATTTAATTAAATATCACAAAAGCTGAAGAAAATAAGAAAACAAACCACACACTTCTAGAAAATATTTAAAAAACATAAATTCTATTTTAAATTTTATTTTCTTAAAAACATTATGATTTACAAAGTCCTTCATAGTTTTGTTTCAGATATACAAAAATCAGGGCCAATCCCACTACCAGTATTGACCTCTCTCCACTATGTTTCCAGAGTATATCCCAATCACAACCTTTTGCCCCCTCTGCCTGCCAGTATAATAGGGCCATTAATACTTTAGATTTTTGAACTATGGGTCTCTTGATTCCATTGTTGTTGACTTTGGCTTGAATATTTTGTTCTGTCCTCCCCGCTTTTTTCTCCACAAATGCACCTGAATGCACCTGACTGCTTGGCCTCTGAACCTCATCCTTTCATATTTATATTTCTTCTTCTCCACTCAGTTTATTTCCTTCTCCTCACTATATTCTGGGGCCAAGGGTGTTCAAGACAACTTCTATTTAGACTATTGCATTTCTTTATGCAGTTATTCTAAATATCACATATAAGTGATATCATTCACTATTTATCCTTCTTCTTTTGGTTTACTTCATTTAACATATCTTCCTGTTTCATCTATGTTGCAGCAAATTTCAGGATTGCATCATTCTTTACAACTAATTTAGTATTCTATGGTATATGCATACCACAGCTTCATGATCCACTCATATATTGTTGAACATGTAGGTTGATTCCAACTCTTAGCTATTGTACTATGAAAAATATAAAATTTTAATGACTTTTATTCACCTTAATCTTGAATCCATTTTAATGTTTAATGCTGTTTGGTAATAATGGATATTACCATCCATTTTAAGGACTCCTAAAATTAAACTGAATCTAAAATTCAACTAATAAAACAAGTTAGAAAGCAGGAAAAACATCTAAATTGAAACTCACAAAGAAGATATAGAAATGGTAATAAGCTGATGAAAGTCATTTAGCATTTTTTGTTAAATTTTGCAAGATAAAATGAAATTCCACCATAGTGGAATTACACCAGTAGAAAGGCTAAGTCCCAATCACTGACAATATCAAATGATAGCAAATCATTCAAAAGAATTTTCATTCATTGCTGGTGGATATGCTCTAATGAAGGCAATTTTGTTCTTTTGTTTTCTATTTTTAAATACAGCTTTTTCAAAAGACATGTCCACAGTTTTTTTTTTTAAAGTTAAACATGCTTTTACCATACTCATAGGTATTTACCACAGTAAGTTTAAAGTTCATGTCCACATTAAAAACCCTACACATTGGTTAGATTGGTTAGAAGTTCCATTCATAGTTGCCAAAACTTGAATGTAATAAAGATATTTTTCAACAACTTAATAAACTATAAAACATATTTATATGATAAAATATTAATCATGAGTAAAAAGATTCAATATGACTAGATTATATACTAAATGATTTCAGCTGTGTGAAGGACAAAAAATGATGGATGAGTCAAAGAACACTGAAGCTTTTAGAGTAGTAAAACTATTTTGTATAATATTTTCTTGATGTGTATATGATAGGTGCTTAGTAAAGCTATAAAGTTGTACAACACAGAGTTAATATTAATGCAATCATGTATCAACTGTTCATAAGTGCAACAAACATATTACTAATAGAAGATGTTATATTTGGAAAAGTTAGGGTATGGCAGTAAAGAAATTTTAAAACTCCTGTACTTTCTGCTCAGTTTTTTTCTATAAATCTAAATTTGCTCTACTAAATAAAGTCTACTAAATATAATACAAGGGACTACATTATATGTGTGCTAAGAAATATAAATAAATGCTATGGAGACTGCTAGGAGAATCCATAAAGATTCTAACTGTAGGTATTTATGCAAACTTCATAGAGGTACTGAGATTTAAATAGTGAAGAATGAACTACATTTAGTGAAGCATTGAAAGCAAACAAGAAATATTTTATCAGGTAACATTTTTATAAACATAGATTTCTGTAAAACGATAACTATTGGAACTATATTATTTAGTGTTCTCTAGAGGAAATATGTGAAGAAAAGGTATGGAAGCTGGGAAATTGGCTTTTGATGATAAAAAAAAAAAAACATGACTTGTATGGTCAGTACCCAGTACTTCCCCTCACACAGAGACAGATGCATTAAAAAAAAAAAAAACACCAAACTGGGACTATTAATGAAAATTTGGGAAAATGTTAAAATTAACACATTAATCTCCTCCATCTTGAAATTTATTTGGCTAAAATTTTATAGCTTTCTTTTTATTATCCACATTCTATATTTTATGTGCTATATTTAATGTTTTAGCACCAATACTTGATTATTTCCCATGGCTTATTTCTGCTTCCTTAAAAACAAGTTTCAAGGAAGATTTTAATTAATGTTTGTCATTAAAGTCAGATTTTTTTCTATTCTCATTCATTAATCACTTCTTGAGTTCTCCCTCCTATTAATCACCAATATTTCTTGATTTCAAGCATAAAGATCTGGTAGAATGCCCCTCTCCCAATTAATCTGGTGGTAATTATAAGATTTTTTCCCACTAATAATTCTGCAATGTGTATATAAACATAGGTACAAGACAGGTTCCTGGACCTCTCAGTTTATGAGGTGAAAAAAACTCATCTCAATCGCTTCTCAGCCTTTTGGCTAAGATCAAGTGTAGAAAAAAAACTCATCTCTTTTTGGTATTTATTAAGAAGGGCAAACAATGCATTACTGGGAAGCTAATGACAGTTTGCTCAATAAATTGTAAAATGAAGTAGCATAGGCTCAGGAGCAAGCAAAGACCCAGAAATTACAGTCTTTAATATCAGAAATTAATGAGATAAATACTATTCTATTTATTATTTAGTATAATATCATGTTATAAAATTCTGCCTAAAGTTTATTTAAGAAAGATATGGGGAAAGGTGCTCACACTCATTCAAAAACCCTAATAATCAGCCCAAATACCAGCATACCTGAAGTTTGGTCAGATTGGTGTCCCCAAAGAGATTCAGAGAGGGGAAGTGAGACAGGGAATTTGGGAAAATAGTGATTCTAAGTGATGGATCCAAATGCATGCATACAGTAGGGTGCAGAATAATCTGCCTCTACTCCTGTGCGGCTGGTGTACCCATGATTTGTTATGACTTGGTTTATATCTCTTTGTAGAAAAAAGTGGAGCTGACCAACTGTGAAAATGGTTATAGCTACAGCATATTTTGATTCTCAACATTATGATAGTTAGATGTATCCATTTGATATATTTTCAAAATACACCAAGTGGATACTTCATTTTCATACCCAGGTGGAATTCCATGATAGAATTAGCCAGAATACATTTAGTCATTTCTCTTAGAAAAAAATTTAAGATAATTATAATTTATCTTAAATACAAAGAATATTGAGCTAACCTTTCAACCGTTTTCTTCTGTAGCAACTTTCACTTTCCTTCTCAATAAGATATTTACAGGAAAGCAAATCCATAGTATCTACTGGACCAGAAGTGGGCTGTATTTTAGTAATCTTATATTTGACTCTACAATATTTTTGATTCTTTGTGAACTTGTGAGGGGTATCATTGGTGCATGTTATATACATAAGAATTTATTAGATATTTTGGAAAGTTGTTTTCCAAAGTAGCAGATGAGTTTTATAAGCAGAATAAAATTTAAAATATCTGATAAGTATTTGTAATAGCTATAAATAAAACCTCTCCATATTATAGGATACTATCTTTATAGAGAGTAAAATATACTACAATAATAATATTAAGTATAGTTTTCATATAGGGATAAAATATACTAAGTTATGGAAAATATACTGCAATGTAAGTAGCAAATCATACTACAATGTTTAAGTATTTAAAAGAAAGAGCACTGGTAGAGAACTAAAAGAATTGCTTTAGTTAAGCACTGTGGTTACAATTGCTCATTGTTGGGTTTCAAACATACAATGCACACCATCCTTCAACGGTGCACCATCACTGTCACAGATGTCTCCCATTTCCCTTTCACTCCCTATTCCTGCCTTGCTTTAGCGAAGTCAATTTGCATGTATGTGTGTGTGCATGTGTGTGTGTATGTGTGTGTGTGTGTGTCCCTCTCTCCTTTTTGTTAATGTGGTTTGCACTATTTTTAATGGGGAGGGGGTGCCTTACCTGTTAGTTTCTCCACTTTCAGAGCTGAGTTCTTGATCAGAGTGATCAGTTCCAAATATCAATGTACCATTGTGCTAGTAGACCCTTCTCTAGCTACACTTAGAGCTTTTCGTAGTAAGCTTTCTACCCTGATTGGACCTCCTGATCTTTGTCTCTATCGTTACTGGGGAATATTACCATACTATCACTTGTTTTCTTATGTATCACAAATGAGTAAGATTATTTTATGTCTATCCCTTTCCCTCTGGCTCGTATCATTCAGCATAGTAAACTCCATGTAGATATACATGTATAAACAAATTACATAAGTTCATTTTAATAATGACTGCATCGTATTTCATTGTGTAGATGTACCACTGTTTCTTTAGCCTCTCATCTGTTGTCAGGCACCTGGGTTGTTTCCAGATTCTGGCTATTGTAAATTAGTGCTGCACTGAACATGGGATTTCAGAGAACATTTTTGTATTGTGTTTTTGTGTTCCTGGGATATAACCCTAGGAGTGGTATTGCTGTGTCATATGCAAGATCAATTTCTAGCTTTTTGAAGAGTGTCTATATTGTTTCCCAAAAAGGCTGGACAAATCTGCATTTTCACCAGCAGCTATACTCTCATTCTATAATGAGAGTTGCTTTCACCCCATGATGCCTAAGACTTTCTTAAAAATATAAATATTCATATATTCCACTAGAAGATTCATTTGAAAATTTCCTTTTTTTGCATGATATTCTTAGTGATCTTTGCTACCAAATTACATGAAGTATATTCCAAAAGATGATGAAGACTAACAACAGAAATATATAATAAGACTCATTCATCATCAATTAAATATTCCACATTACAGAACATTCTCACAAATTGAGTATTTCTATTTCAAAGTTATTTTTAAATTATAAACGTAATTCATATGTGAACTTTGACATGGCTCATCTCCTTACATCTGCAACAGAAATTCCATGTTCTCAAGTCATCTCTCTTCTTTAGCTTTTCTCTCTTTTCTGGTCAATCCCCTTCCCACTATTTATTCTAGCCACACAGATATATCTTCAATAATGTATGCTTAAAGAAGTTTAATTCCATTTTTTCCCTAAAATTTTGATATTGGTTTCTAAATATATCAAGATCTAAAACTTTTTTGATCTAAATTCCCAGTGACTAGCTGAAAAGAATTTGCACCTATTAATAAATTAATGGATGAGTAGTTTAAACAGAAAAATGTAACTTTTTACTGTCCTAATTTGGAAGGAATGATGGCAGCTGTGTATGTCAGTAGGACATACTAAGAATTAACCCAGATCTCATACATGTAAGATGGGCTGTCTACCACCAACAAGAAACCACAAGTTCTAGCCTGCAGTCTTTTTTTATATCTTTATTTAAACACCTTGATTACAAATATGATTGTAGTTGGGTTTCAGTCATATAAAGAACACCCACCTTTACCAGTGCAATATTCCCATCACCAATGCCTTAAATCTCCCTTCTCTCCACCCCCCTGCCTGTATATAAGACAGGATTTCTGCTTCCCTCATTTATTCACATTGTTATGATAGTTGTCAGTGTAGTTATTTCTCTAACTGAACTCACCACTCTTTATGATGAGCTTCATAGCCTGCAGTCTTAAGACCTACTTCTCTAGAGAAATTTATGTCAATACAACAAGCATTTGACTGCTTCCAGTATTCTCCGTAGATAACTGTTAAAACCAATTATTATTAAAATTCCAACCAAATGCATTCTATGACAACTGACACTTTCTTAAGGTCTGTTTAATGTCAGTTTCTCTTGTATGCATGCCCTATCAATTTACTGTTTTCAGTAAAAATGAATCCTTTCTCTCTAAAATCAGGGACCACCAATGTACTTTTCATATTGAAGTTGTGAATGGATCTTTATTCTTGGTGTAGTATTAAACTTGTATTCAATGTTTAATGAAACTATTTAATATAAAGACATAGATATATTTATTGATATCTTAGGGCAGAGTACTTGGGGGAACATCTACTGTGTACCTCCAGGTACACTTGGTGTATATCTGTTGAAGGAAAGAACATGAATTTTCAGAGAACCCAGAAAATCCTAGAATTTCTTGTGGAAATTTAAGGTAATTACGTATTCAGGTATAAATAAAAGGCTGAACCAAGATCTTTTACTTGTAAAGATCACTATCACTATCACTTTTCACAGGAATTGGTCATAAAGAAGTTAATTCTAAAACTGAGCCAACCTGGGAGCAAGGCAAGGAAAAAAGGGGCCTAAAAGAAAAAAACAAACTAGATTGGAGATGCAGTTTTCAGAAGTCTTCTTCATTCTTCAGAAGTCATTCTTCATTCTATCCATTCTTCAAGAACATGTTATCTGGTCTTGAACACATTTTCCTTCTTAGGCATATCTAAAATCACGAAGAAATGTTTACAAGACCCAGAATTACCCAGAAATATAAATGAATTACGCACTGAACTTATTGTCAACAACAACAGCAACAACAAAATGCTAGTTATTTAGTACATATATTTTTTATAATTTAATTTTTTAAATATTATTACACAAAGATCCATCATCATGTACATACTGCCTGAATAGTCTGTAAGGATGTGTACACTAGAGCTCATTTTTAGCTTTAGCTAGAGATATTTAAGAAGGAAATTCCTAGCATATTTGGAGACATCATTGCACGGCATCAACCCTTGGAATCTTGCATCATTCTTGTTATTAAGAGAGTTCCAACATTTCTGGTTCTCAGTTGCTATTGCAGTTAGCAAAAAGTTGATTTCCAATGAGGATTTGCTAAATTCCCTCTTGCAAATGCTTTCCTGCTTCTGCTGAGCTCAGCAAATGCTCAGCTGCACTGCTGCCTTTTCTATTTAAACTTTTCTCATCACACTGTCGTCTACTCAAAGGGATTCTCCATGGATCAACCTAGAAATAAATCTGTTTCATAATTGCATTCCAAAATAGAACTGAGAAATTACATGGTGAAACAATAATTAAACGGAAAGTATTTTTTTAAAAAATGTTCCATCAAAGATTGACCATGGCAGGTATGACTCAATAGCTTTAATATCATGTACTTAGTCAAGTACTAGTTATATCCAGCTACAATTTATGGTTATTTTAATGCCAACCATCACAAAGTAAATATTTTTGATAGCTGGTACAAAAATAATCATATTAATGAATATAAATCTATGAAACTTGCAATTAAAGCTAATAACTCTAAAAAGAATTACTTATTCACTGACAAAATCAACACTTAGTAAAGTTGGATTTTCTTCCTTTTGCAGTGCAGTTTTCAGAAGTCTTCATTCTTCAGAACTCATTCTTCATTCTATCCATTCTTCAAGAACATGTTATCTGGTCTTGAACACATTTTCCTTCTTAGGTATATCTAAAATCACTAAGAAATGTTTACAAGACCCAGAATTACTCTAGTTGCTACCAATGCTGGATGCTGTTTTTCTTTTCATCTCCCTTCTATATACTACATCCTGTTTTGCTAGCTAAAAACTCAGACTTCAGAAACATAATTTTTATGACATCTTTTAAGAGCAATGAAGCTGTTTACATAAATTTGTAATGATCCATCTATTTTTTGCTTAATTGGGAAAGGAGTATGCAAATCAAGTCTACTGCCAAAAGCACCCTGGTATGTCCTTTTTGGGAATAAAAACTAGTGTCAGAAAGATAGTATAGTGGACAAAGCAATTGCCTTGCATATGGCTGACCCAGATTTGATCTTTGTCACCTCCTATGATATTTCAAGAAATACCAAGAGTGATCCCTGAGTACAGAGAATAGAACCAAAATTAAAACTAGATGTAAACCCACCAAAGACCAAGTGTGATCATTTAGGCCTGGAATCTAAGGTTATAAAGCTGGACACTAATGTGGCATTGACTCAAGTCTACAGCCTGACAGGCAATATAAAAGATGAAATCCCTCACAGATGTGTCATATAGCCTAGGAAAAGAAGAAATAATTCACACATTAGATGTTGAGATATAATCTGCTAGAGTTTTTTTTTTTTTTTCACTATCCTCAAAAGAACAAGTCAGAATTACTTCAAGCCAAACCCAAAACCATGAAGCATATGATTAGGAAGCTCTGACTAGCTTTTGCTAAATAACTGTCCAGAATTCTTTGGCCAACTTCTTTGTTTTTCCAATCAGTAATAATTTTGAGCTCATTTAGAATTATAGGAGAGCAGTTGCACTGAAGCAATGCCTGAGAGACCACCCAAGGAAGAATCATTTTGGACCTTCCTTGAATTCTGTGCCAACTGCTGACTGAAGCATTTTATTCCGAAGGACATAACATAAGAGAGCAATGTTAAAGGAGTACCGATCTAGAGAGATGCAAAATGCCCCTGAAACTATTCATTTTTATTCCCTTAGATATGACTCTATTTTATATGTGATTTTATGCTCCTCTCCCAAAATTTTTTGGTTACTATAAATGCATCCATTGCCCTTTATTTGGAAACTTTTGGGGAACAATTTAAACTTACTTGTTTGTTTCTGATTGTGCTACATAAATCTTTAATGGGCTCATTCTCACATGAAAGTCACATGTTTCATTATCAAATGTATAGTGTGATAAACTGAAGCATTAAAATGACAATATAACTGTTGATGAATGTGCATAAAAATGTACTGCATTATTTTTGATATATAATAATTATATAATAACATGTTTAATTATTTTATAAAACAATAATTTATTTTAACTAATTGTATTTTAATTTAATTAATATTTTAAATACATTTAATCTATTCAATATTTATATTTAAATGTATATTTCTACTTAACATGTTTTTATGATATATAAGGGTTTATTTAAAAATAATTCATAGACTGCACATATATTTTAGTGAAACTATATGCTGATATGATAAATCTTATTTTTAAATATTAAATCTTAACTTATACATAGACTTAATAAGTCAAAAATTTTCAATACATTCTAGGAGGTTTATTTTACTAGTTCATCTGACTTTATTTTTGTAGTTGTAAACATTACATTTTGCAGTGTTGAAATTCAGGTTCTTCCCAGTTATATTTTATTCTTTCAAGATATGTAGTACACTAAAAATTTGAAATTATAGCCTTAGACATTGTAGTCCTTACAAACATCATTCTATTTGGAGGGCTTTAATAATCATTACAAGAAAGAGTGGTCCCCTATCTTATACAATCAATTAAATGTAAAATATACATAGTTCCATTGTAATCCTATAATATAGTAACTATTAATTTTTAAAACATAATTTATAAAATTACTTTGAACACTAAAATTTCTTTTTAAACTTAATTGTTATTTAGAACATAATCTTATTGACTACACTCTAATTTTATATATTTAAAATTACCAAGAACTATATTTTGAAGACTTTTTGTTTCTTCTTTCTTTCATTCTCTTTTTCTTTCTTTTCTTTCTTTTTCTTATTTTGTTTCTTCTTTCTTCCTTTCTTCCTTTTTTCCTTTTTTCTTTCTTTTTTTTTCTCTTTTTTAATTCTTTCTTTTCTTTCTTTTTCTTATTTTGTTTCTTCTTTCAACCTTTTTTCTTCTTTCTTTCTTCCTTTCTTTCTTTTCTTTCTCTCTCTCTCTCTCTCTCTCTTTTCTACTTATTTTTTTTTTTTTACCACATCTGTCAGTGCTCAGGTTTTCTTTCTGGCATTGTGCTCAAGGTTCAGTCTTGGCTATGCTCCAGAAACCATAGACACTATAGGGGATTGGACTAGGGTCAACCTATGAAAAGCAAGTACCCTACTTCATGTACTATTTCTCCAGTCCCTACAGGATTTTAAGATATTTAAAGACTTTAATTGAATTTATGTGATTTGAAGTAAGATATTCTCAATGTAGTTGGCAAAATCCCTTAAAGAAAACAAAACATTTTGTTCTTTTATTTTCCCTATGCAATCCTTATAGTGCACCCAAGGATTAATTACAACACACCAAAGTTGTGTTGTGTTACTCAGATACTTGAGAAAGGAGGAAGAACTTTAACTGAGGTTAGAGTTTAGAAAGAATTAAAATGTCAAAAATTTTGGATGTCACATCTAAATCTAGTCTTCAGAGATTTAAATTCATTGACTTTAAAGAGTTTGGCAAAATGCACAAAAATTTCCTTCTGAGCTTTAGGGACTACTTTAAGAACAGAGCTGACCTTCAAAAAAGACCATTTTAAATTTAAAAAATAAAATTATTTGCTTTAGAAAAAATTATTTCTAAGAAAATATAGAGATATGTAGCTTAAATGTGCATGAGTTATAAAAAGAAATGCTAATTAGCTTAAAATATATCATAAAAATTTCTAAAATGTTTCCAACTCAGAATTTACATTTTCATAATATTTACTAGGACTTTGACCACTTTCACATTTAATCTGTTTAATCAACCATGCTTTTCTATTTATACTCTAATTTAAATATTCATGCATTAAAATTTAATAATAATGATCTTAGCTAATCATGCAACATGGAACCAGACCCATCAATATTGGCAAGTCTGAAAGTTTGTAAATAAAAGAAACTAAAAGTTGAAAAAAACAGGAGTTGGAAAGAAATTTGAAATTGTGACATCATTTTGTTTATTATTATTGTATTTCTGTGGACATAAAAAAACTGTTTGCAATCCCATCCTGTGGAAATTGGATTACATCTTTCCCTGTTCCTTAAAGAGAAAGTGAGATTTTAAGTGTTTCCTTACATTGTCACACTGTTTTAGTGAGAGCTCCTCCTAATCTTATAATAGCTGTCTCTTAATGGACATACAGGAAAAGCACATAAACTACTTCAGAAGAAAAGAAAGGAACCTGTCATAATTTGATCAGAGCCCCAAAGCTCTGACACTAGAAAGACACTAGATTGATGACTACACATTGCCAAAGTGTCTGCATTTAATAGCTGAAGAACCCTGAATTTAGAATTATGACTTTACGTTACAAAAACCCCATGTACATTTAAATATCACTTAGTATATGTATATATGTGTATATATATTTAGCTTGATAGCTTAAAATTGGTCACCAAAAAGTAAAAAAGTTTTTAAAATGTAGGTCTATCCTTTTTTAGACAGTTAAGTACTAAATTGTATTTATTAATTAAACACATTGATGCTGGCACTGCAATTTGTGTTAATTAAGCCACATCTGAGTGTGAGCCCTCAGTGATACATGAGACATAGTGTTAAATAATATTTAATAGAGATCTTTTGTGTTTAGAAGTTTTCTTCATCTGTTGAGTAGGCCAAAACCAATGCCATAGATGGGGTGATATAGATAAAAGATGTTTTTGTCAAGATTTGAGGGCTGGAGTCCAAGATCAAGGTGCCAGCAAGATGAGTTTTATTCAGAGACTCTAAGCTTCACGTGGCTGCCTTCGCACTGTGCTTGCCTGGCCTCTGTATTGTGCACTGAAAAAAAAAAAAAAAAAAAAGAAGAGAGAAAACTGCTCATAGGACTCCAGACGTATTGGATTAGAATCACGGGATTCAGATCTCATCTAACCTTAATAACTTCCTTAAAAGCCTCATCTGCAAACACAGCCACATTGAGGATTAGGGCTTCAGCATATAAATTTGCGGTGAGCACAAAGATTCAGTCCATAAAAGTATTTTTACCAGATAGTTTTGAATGCCAGTATTCATTAATTAAAGGAGAAATTCTTTTGGGCTTTAAGACTACAGAGAATGCTCAGCAGAAAAATACTGTTTACACGAATCTGTGACGAATTCTCAGTACAAATCTAATAGCAGCAAAACTCTTGCTCTGTAATCCAAAACTTCTGGATTCAAATCCAAGAGTTTATATCAAAAAATGTTAATCTGTCATACCTCCTAGAGTTACTAATCTAATACTGCTATCTAGCAGTTATATTTACTTAATATCATATAATTTTAGAAAAGATGTCCCAAGTTGTTGAACCTGAGTCATTCGAACAACAGGAGAAGTATTCTTTTAAAAAACTTGTTTTTATTCCCAATATCTAGGCCTAAAGACCAAATAATAAAAACTCACTCTTTTGTTTTTCTCTCCAGTACCTTTGATAAAACTGTTTCCTCCCCACATTTCCACATTTGACCAAAGTTCAGACTCAATTAAAGTATTAGATTTGCAATGAAAGAAAGAATATTAGTCAAGGTTCAACCAGAGAAGCAGAACCAGTAGATTCTATCTATAAGCAAATATATCTATTTGTTTATGTAATTGTGGGTGCTGGAACCCCAGAGGCAAGACTAGAGCTGGCTGTCCACAGGTGGGAACTCTCAATGCAAAGGGGACCTGAGTCTATTTCAAAAGCCTTTCCTTCATTAACTCAAACCCACATGGCATAATCTCCTGTTTGATTAACTTACCTGATTAGGGGCTTTAATCATATCTGCCAAATTCCTTCGCAGAACACCCAGTTTAGCGTTTGATTGAATAACCAGAAACAGCTGTGTCTACAGTTTTGGCTTTATTTTTTTAACTCTTAACTTCCTTATAGGCAGCCCCCAAACCATAATCTTTAACTGAGGGCTAAATCTCTGATTTTCCATGTCTACTTCTGAAATATGGGAACTAATGTGATATGAGATATAAATTATAGAATTCTAAATTATAGAATTACATTATTCTGAGGCATGATATCTAAATTATAGAATTATTGGGAGGATTAAAAATTGATCACGACTCCTGGCTCTGCGCTAAGGAATCACTCCTGGCTGGCTTGGGAGTCCTAGAATGGAGTACTAGGGTTGGAAGCCAGGTTGGCCACCTGCAAAGCAAGCATCCCCCTTTTCTGCTCTCCTCTCTTACCTGCCCATGAGCCTTCTTAACTTAATAAAATGTCCCAGCAGCTCAAAAAAAAGAATTGACCAAGAAGTCTGATGTGATTAACTCATCCATTCCGAAGTAGTCATATATTTTCATTGTTAGACTGAAAAAGTACATAGTATGTAATATATACCCTTTTCTACTAAAAATTATAAAAAGCTATGCAGCCATGCATTACATAACAACAAATTATTTATCAATATTAATAGACAACCATTGCCAAATAAGAAAAAAAGTGTGGTTTTCTTTTTTTGTTTGTTTTTGTTTTTTTGGTTTTTGGATCACACCCAGCATTGCTCAGGGTTTACTTCTGGCTCTGCACTCAGAAATTGTCCTGGCAGGCTTGTGGGACCATATGGGATGCCGGGATTTGAACCAGGTTTCCTTCTATCTTGGCCACATGTAAGACAAACAAATGCCTTACCGCTGTACTATTGCTCCGGCCACAAGAATAAAAGATTTAAAAGCACATTAAAAAAAAAATTAGAACTTGAACAACCATTTGTTAAGTATATAAAACATTTATAGAAAGTAATTTTTATTTGATTGGTTTGGGGAACATACTCAGTAGTTATCAAAACTTAGATCTGGCACTAAACTTGAGGATTATTCCTAGAAGGACTGTGGTAGGGCAGGGATTTAAACCTAGGCAGGCAAGGCAAGTGTCTAGTCCTATATGCAAATACTCAAGGCCTCATAGCAAGTAATTTTTAAAAGGATCACACACACCCGATGCTGTTGGGGCAAAGTGGTTCTGGGATCATTGTGCTGATGGGTGGTTGGAAACAGTAGGTGTGATGACTTAGTGGTGTCAGAGATTGAACTCAGGACCTCATGGTCACATATAGATACTACAAGGTACGTAATCTACCACTTTCAGCAATATGCCTAGCCCCACATCAAATAATATGTCTCTAAAAACTAGAATTCATGTTTTCATAAATGCATTAGGATGTTAATAATTTACTAATACAAGAGTGTTTGGGGGCCTATAGTGATAGTAAAATGGGTAGAGTGTTTGCTTTGAATGCAGCTGACCTGGCTTCAATCCCTGGCATCCTATATGCTCCCCTGAGACTGCAGAAGGAACCTTGAGTGTAGAATCCAGGGTAAACCCTGAGCACCACTGAGGCTGACCCCCCAAAATAGAATTTTTTTTTAAAAAAAATCATGCATTAAGGGGCCTGAGTGGTGGCGCAGGGTATAAGTGTCTGCCTTGCGCTCGCTAGCCTAGGACAGAACGTGGTTCGATCCCCCAGCATTCCATATGGTACCCCAAGCCAGGAACAATTTCTGAGCACAGGAGTAACCCCTGAGCATCACTGGCTGTGGCCGAAAAACAAATAAAATATCATACACTAAAAATGTAAATATATCCTCTTTATTTTCCAATGTGATTTATATTAATATGAAATAGTTTTTTCACTCAAGAAAAAAATAGTTGCAGTAGACTTGATGTATGAAAATCATGATTTGAATTAAAATTATTATCTACCATCAGATTTTGCCAATAACTAGGAACAAGGCACCCTATAACTCTTCCTCAAAACTGCCAACAGCTATCTTTGTTTAAGTATATCTGAATATAAATCAATGCTCAAAAAACAACAGTTATAGCAAATATATACCCCTTTGGAGGAAGAAAATAGTTGCTTTCATATGATGAATCTAAGTGTGAAAGATCAAGAGAAAAGTAGATCCCCAGAGGCAAAGGATATTAATCAAATTTTTAGTGTAAAATTTTTTGTCTTGCCTATATATGAATTGCTCATATGCTACTAAAATGTAAATCTGAAATAATTTTAAAAGCTTGATAAAATAGAAACAAAAACTAATGGTAGTTTCAGAGAACAATGGAGGCAGCCATCTTAGGAGCCTGTCTGTCTAGCTTAAAGAGAAATCACTGAGAAGCTTCCATCTGCTACTCTCCTCTCCTCTCAGAGAACTAACTAGTGCTGTAGAAGAAAAACAGAAAATGTGACCCAGTGCTGACTGAAGTACAACTGACCTGAGGAGATGGAACTTGATACTTAAGGCTACCAAAGCAATTATGACCTGAGAGACCAATATCATACAGAAAAGGAAATTAAATCAAAGTAAGTCTAATGTTGTGAATGCAATTTTTACTGATGTGTTCTAAGCTCCTTGTTCGAAGTTCATGTGTTCTTATGCTTCCATTAAGGCATTGAGATACTGAGTAGAAAGCAGTTGAGAAGCTAAAAATATACACAGAGATCAGAGGTCTCAAGAATTGTCAGTGAGGAAGAAAACACATAAAACAAACAAAAGAGAACCCAAGTGTTCTACTAAGATCCCTGAAAAGTTCTACCTATGAGATAATTGTGTACATTAGAAATTAATCAGTTGCCAAAACCCACGGCTTTGTGGCCATGCATATGTGCCTCAGAGAAACATATCAAAGGAGCTTCATAGGCTAATGACTTAGTTGCTACACTGACCCATAGATAACATTTCTCTTTCAAATCCCAATTGATAATTGAGCACTGGAATACTGAGTCAGACCCATTCCTGAGAAACTCAGAATACTTTTGATAGCTTCACTGGTCACAACTCTCAACAAATAAATCTTACTAAGATTGCACAGCACTCTATAAAGCTTTAACTAAAGTTTCCTTCCTGTTCTTCCTTATTTGAGGTACAACTTGTATTGTGTACTGATTTTTCTCTCTGCCTCCTCAGGTCTCTTGACTCAGTCATTATCCCTATACATGTGAGAACTTCCTCACACATTTATTTCTTTCCTTTGGATATAGGCCCCTTGGATTCTGGATGAACATAAAAATCCTTAAATGACCTGAAAAAACAGGTGTCAAGTCAGGGATATGAAGAACTGGTTTACCTGATATTGAAACTAATGAAGAAATACTACCCTACCTTAAAACTGAGCATGAATAATTCCTGACACTGACTGGTAGCTTTCACTGGAAAATGTTTAAGTAGAAAGAATATTATTGCATGGATAAATATGAGGGCATTAAGGGATACAAATGGCATAGGGAGGGAGAATACCTAGAAATAATAGATTTGGCTTATTATTACTAACTTATGTTAGTCCCCTGAAAAAAGACCAGATATTAAATAAGCAAATGGGAGCAAAACAGAAGAACCAGAGAAACCGTATGAGCTGTCTCTTATCACTTTTAATGAGGGCAGATACAGTGCAGCTACAGAATTCCTAAGAAGTTAAACACTCAACATAGCAGTTCTGATTATGTGAAGGTCACAGCACTGATAGATAAGATCTAAGATCCTGAAACATAATCTGGAAACATTTGAGTGGATTCACCTAAATACATATAAACCTTTGGGTTTACAGAAGTATCTCATCCTCTTCCAAAAGGCCTTTTGCTCTGATAAAAGATGCTCCTCCTGATGATGAAAATCCCTCCTGATGATGACAAAGACTAGATTTTCAAAGGATGATCAGACAAGCAAGCTTGACCCACAGAATTAAGAGTCCCCATAAAATTTTCACTCAAAGACATTAATAGCAACCATTTAAGAGCTATAAAGTATATGTATTAGGAAGGAAACTGGCCTAATAAAGTATATTGATTTCTTGCTTGGTTATCACATCTGAGAAAATACTCAGACTTGAGTTTTCTGTAGGGGCCTCCAGTATCATGGCCTAATAAGGTCAATTCCTGTCAAAAATTTCCCAAAGGGGTGGTGAGTTGGCTCATCTGACTATATGCCCCCCCCAAAAATTAATCAACAGACAATCCAAGAATGACTGTACATTTTATTTCGATTAGTTTTTCTCTCTTCAAACACATGCAGCCTTCAGAATCTTAGTGGAAATTAAGCCCATGGTCAGTTCATCCCAAATCTATGTCTTCCATATTAGTCCTTTTTATGTCCATTCTCAGCAGCCTCTGATAATGTCAAATTGATATTCTTTTACAATTGTTCTCTCACCCACTTCTCTTCCTGTCTCTTCTCTTTTTATCCCTTGTTGCCGTGATGCTCAAGGGTCACAAACTTGATTTCATTGATCTCATGCTAAGGGCCTAATATACTGCTTCACCCTTGCAAGATAGCTACACTACTAGTGAGTCACATCCTTAAGCCTTTGCTTGTTCATAATGGGAGTTCTAGTCTATTCCGTCAGTTAGAATAAAGTCTCATTCAGGCTTATAGCAACTTCAGGAGCCATGTACAAATTGTATTCTATTTCAAAAAATATTTACTTAGTAATGATGATAGCATATTAGGAGATCAGCCAGACAAAATCCTTAAAGTGTGTTATCTAAAAAATAAATATGTAATATAAGACCACATATATGAGAAAATCCCTGTGCTTCCCTGGCAATAATCCAATCTCCACTCCAAATATCTCATTCCTATAATTCGCCTTAAGTGGCTAAATTTAATTCTACTATGTTTTTTATTGTTATGTATATTGTTGTTATATATAGCAGCTACAAGAATCTCTTCATTCTTTGGGGATGACTACTCTTGAAAACCCTAATCTCATCTGTCTGGGCATCTCTTGATCTTACCTCATCTCCTGCCAGGACCACTGGCTGCATAACAGTAAGAATATACACTGTCTTCGGGGATTTCTTTAGGGACTCTGGCTTATTATCACCTCTAACAGATGTGCATACAGGTCTATACTGTTCTGATTTGAGTACATGATATTCATGCTGTTGAAGGCCTTCTGTCCCAGTTGGGTCCTGATTTGTGCCATGACCTGCAGTGACTGGTATCAACAATGAACCATGAATTGGAATGAATTGGCTGGGAAAATCAATGAATCATTTAATGAACATAAATCTATTGTTTAATATGTAAGTTGGGTATTCTTCTTCTAGAAATTTGATGATATTCTGTGGCCAAAATGTGATATAAGAACTTAACTCTTGTTAAAACATCCTTATAATAAGCACTGTAATAACAGTCTATAGTATCCAAATTTCTTTTTCATTAACTTCTCTGGGCAAAGATATTAGAACATTTTTGCAGACATAAGTTTGAGAATAAGTTGCTAAATAATATACACAATCAAACATCACAGCAATTGGGAAATATTCACTAGAGTAGCTGAGAACTATTAAAAATCTAACAACATTATACATTTCCCCAGAACTGTGAAAACTAATCTTAAACTACTAAAGTTGGACACATAATTATCTATTTGTAGTGTAGTTATAAAAGAGTAACTATTAAGATCTATAAAGGTAGAACACATGATGTAACTAGCAATATAGTGATCCATGCAAATAGGATCAAGAGATTAAACTCAAAGAAAGTTGCAGGGTGTTTTGAAGGCAACTTCTCCTCAGTTGGGCTTCATTTTGAGCTTGGACTCTACATTTTATTCTCCATCTTTACCTTTTGTGGTAGGCAGCTGAGGTTGCCTGGAACAAAAAGGCATTTGACTCCTGGGGTGAAATCTGGGTCGGGGGGACCTGCTCATCTCCCTGCTGTTGGTTCCCCTTCAATGGGGCTTTCTTTTTTTTTTTTTTTTTTGGTTTTTGGGCCATACCCGGCGGTGCTCAGGGGTTACTCCTGGCTGTCTGCTCAGAAATAGCTCCTGGCAGGCACGGGGGACCATATGGGACACCGGGATTTGAACCAACCACCTTTGGTCCTGCATCGGCTGCTTGCAAGGCAAACGCCGCTGTGCTATCTCTCCGGGCCCTCAATGGGGCTTTCTATTTGGCTTCTACCTCATCAGTGACCTCAATAAGCTGCTGCAGGTTAGTTGTTCTTGCACAAACCACCTTTAATAGAAGAAAGGCTATGGGTATAGGCCTCTGGGATGCTGCTCAGAGTCTTCAGCTCTCTCCTTCACTGTCTGTTTCTGTCCTCCCTGTAGGGGCCTTTGCCACATTCAGAACAGGGGCCATGTGCACCAATATTTTAGTGATGGGCACTGCATACTCAGTTCAGATCAAGGAAGCTGTCATATTGATTACGCATCAAAGGATCAAGTCACTCACCATCGTTGGGGTTTTCTTTGGTCCTTGGGTCACTGTTCGAATGCTAGTTATAAAATAAATTTCATTGTTGTGAAATCACCCGACACACCATATTTCCAATCCCAGAAGCATGGATATGAAGAAGCAGCATAGCTGTGAAGAATTAATAAACCAAGACTGCCATGAGAGAGTCATGGAGTTAGTGACTTCTCACCTTGTGGTCCCTCTGCATGTCAAACCAAAGTGACTCTTTTTATTAAATCAGTTTCAATTTACCTGTGCAGAGGAAGGTAGAGTGATCCAGATGGACTTTTACATATCAAAGGGACAGGTTTAAAGGAAATTATTCCTGGAAGATTCTGTATTCTGAGCTTCCACCATCTTTGACTTTATTATGGACTATTCTCCCTCTCCTCATGCTTACTTTTTTGCTCTTTAACCTTTATATAATCATTCTCCAGCTCTGAGATTTTACACTACCACCCCATTTTCAAAAACTGCTTTTTCCTACTGTTTTAGCTACTCTGTCACCTCCTTCATATCTTTGGCTGGAACTTATCTTGAATGAGGCCTCCCAAATCACTATGCATTAGACTGCAAAGGCACAAACATATACAGACACTCACACTGGCACCCCATACCCAGTTTTATCTTTACTCACTGCTATCATTTCTTTTGATATATATTTAACTTTTTATTTTATATCTCTTCCTATAGTAAAGAACACCATAAACAAGATACTTCACTTACTGCTTTATCTCTGGTATTTAGAAGCATGACAAGCTCCAAACATGATTAATTAATGATCATTGAAATCGATAATATCCTTAGGATATAAGGATAAATTTGCATTATACTTATATTCAAATTAAAGAATATTTCTTGGATTCTATTTGACTAGTCCATGATTTTACTAATAAAGAATTTGCTATTTTACTATTAATATTTCACTAGTAAAAGATTTTAAAAGGGGTATTTCAGACAGACTGAACAGTTGAACTTTGTAATTATAAGATAGATTCCATTTTATATGTCTGTCTCATTAATGAGCTCTTACACTATATCCATTAAACATCTATTATTCTCCTGTGTGTATTCAGCAACTATTTATTGACTCTATACTATTTTCTATGTACTGCGTTAGTTGTTGGCAATATAGGGTTCCAGCTCTCATAAAATTTACAGTGGCTTTTCCTCCACTGTGTGTAATTTCACCTCTTATCTAGAGCCTTAGTAATGTCACAGAAAGTAATATAGATTGGCTATGGCAATCTTGAACCATATATTATTGACATTATCTGCTTAGAGTTTATCCCACAATAAACAGTCAAAAACAGACGTGATCTAATGTGCATGACAGGAGCACTTCAACAAAGAAATCATGATTTCTGCTTTCTATAAAGTAATTAACCTCTGTAGCGGGTCAGAGAGTAGCCACAGATCTGCTTCATCATCAGTAAGAAAAAGGTATAAATATTCCTATTAAGGGAAAAAAAAACACTACTGAGGGTGAACTAATAGTTAAAAAGTATGCTTTTGAAAATGTGCTATATTGCCTAAATATGTACTAAAGTCATTTCAATTGGGAGATGACAACTACCAAGCCTTATAAGGAGTCAGACTGGGGACTCTTACCTGTAACTCAGCAGAAAGTAAAAACATTCCTATGGAAATGGCACAGCTGATATGGGCATTAGAAGTGACCATATGTAAACAGCAGCATAGATTCTAGTTTAGGAAAAAAAAATGCTATTTTCTACTCTTTGAATTTACTATATTTGGATACCTGACCATTAGAATGGTGGTTTTTTCCATTCTAAAAAGTAAACTTCAGCTTTTATCTGTACAGAAGTAAGTAAAATAGGCTACATACAAACCCTTTTGCAAGGCCCCCTCAGAAATACTGCATTAGTAACAGATGTGATTCCCAAGTAAATGATCTAATTGGGGGTAAGTACTCTGACCCTCTGCTTTCTACTCGGTCTACTCTGGAGACAGATATATTATACACTGTTGCAAACAAATATCAGTGTATAAGAAAGGACATTGGAGGAGAAAGACATTGAAGTCATCAAAAGCTCCAGGGCAAGCCAGGCAAAGGACCAAAAATCATTTTAAGCAAAGGAAGACTGGAGACCATCAGTTCCCTCCCTGCTCCCTGACTATTTTATAATAGCAGGAATCAAAGAAACAGTATTCTTTTTGGACAATTTTTTAAAGTTAAGCCAAATTCCAACCCCCTTCACTCCCCCTTCTTTAAAGGATATCTCTTCCCAATCCTAGGTTGGCCCCGGGTCACTGTGCATGCTCCTGACAATTTTCTAGTCAAATGTTTTTGAAAACTTTAGTTCTATTCTTTGTTGTTGTTGCTGTTGTTTGTTTATTTGTTTGGGGGCCACACCCAATTATCTCCCTACTCCCCTTTCATTCTAAATTCTATGCTAATCTAGTAAAGATCATTTTCCTTTGCAATGAAAATGAAATCTGAAAATTAATGTGTTTCATCATGAGTTGACTGTTTATTTGCTCCATACTTTCATCCCATGCAGTCCCTAGAACTACATGATTCTTTTTCTCCCCTCATCTCAAGTACTTGTGTCCTCTGAAGTGGTAAGAGTAAAAGTTTATATTATCAGGGTTGAAATCAGTTGACATTTTGGCAATCAAGTATTTTAAACTTTTTCCACTCACAACCCCTCTTAGCCTGAGAAATATGGATGTTACCTGGGTATTTGTGTATATGTCTATACATACACACACTTATATATCAAATAAACATACAAATAAAATGAATACTATGAACACATAATAAATTTATTTTAAGCAGCCAAGGTATAGAGTAGGACTTCCTGTTCATTTTAGATTAGCTACAATACCACTCTCATCTCTATCTCTTCCAGATATAAAAACAGTAATATTATTATAATAGAGCCCTAACATAGCAATAAAAATGTTCCATGACATTATATCTTAGAAAACTGAGTTCTGTACTAGCTATAGAATTTAACTGATTTCATGGCACTTCAATTAAAAAAATCTATTGGTATGAATTAATATCATATCTTGATAAATCAACTTACAAAAGTTGTACTTCTTGTTATCCCCTGGTCATGTAAAATATAAAGAAGTCATTATATCGCAAGCTCAAAATATAATTTACTAATTCTAAACTAGAGGTTTACTGGTACACTATAAAGTTTTATAATTACTGGGAAGCAGTGCCACAAACTATTAAGAATATAGTAATTGATGTTATTCATTTTTAATATTAGTGAATAAATTCCTGCGTCACGTATTAAGTTCTAAGTCACAAGAGCATGAATGAAGACTTTTTGATTCATTTTACATATATGTGTAATGTGCATATGTATAATATATAACATTCATATAAATCATTTGATGCTTACAATTCTTGTCAAAATCTAAGTCTAACGTTTTAATTTGGTTTGGTTCTTTGTCCAGTTATTAGATCTTTTTCATATAATAATTAATTGCTGCTGGTAAGATGCTTCATGCTTTTGTTGTTGAATTCTGGCTAATAAGTTTCTTCTCTCTATCTATCTCTGGCTTGGTCTTTTTCAAGCTCATTAATTGTGGGCCTTAGGTGATCTTAGAGCAGATCAATCATCATTCTGCCATGTGTTTACAGACTTGGGGTCAAGATACTGTTTCCTGAAAAGTGGGGCTCACGATATATCTTTTCACTAGACCAGAAGAAGAGAGAGGCCTTCTTGCAGGTTCTAGAAAAAAGGAACTAGGGATCTCAGGGTTTCCTTTGTCTCCTTGTGATTACACACACATTGCCAATGGCCCTGGGCGCTCATACATTTCTGGAAGCTCTCCAGATTTCCCTTGAACTAATTCCTTCCAGAGCTGCTGTTCAAGTGTGACTCATCACATTACAAAGCCCCAGCTCCCTGCACTTACTGCCAAAAGTGGAGGGCATATCTTTCCTATTGGAGTACTGCCATTTCTTTCATACATTTGACGTAATTCTTTTTGCCTTTGTTTTTGTGCATCCGATGGTGAAAAATTGCAGTCAAGAAACTAGAGAAGGCCCTAATTCTCCACAAAACCATGAAGATGAGATCGTGTCTGTTACGTGCAGGGTCTTCTTTGCTGTAAGAATCTCCCATCCATTTTGAAAGGGGAGAATTCTGCTCTTAAATTCTGTTTATCTGTGTTGGCATTCAGTGAAAGACTATGGGCCAGGGGACAGAGGGTATTTATAAGACTTCGGGGGATTTAAGAAAATAGAAGAGATTATAGTTGACTGCACAACTATAATATATCTTAATTAAAAATTAGACATTGTAGTCAAACATACGATCTGAGCATATAGTAGACAGAGGTAGAAATTTTATAGTAATAGAAATATTCATCATGTCTTGCCGTGGATGGAACTTTCCCCATTCATTATCTTCCCTATTCTTGCACTGTCAACCTTTTTATTTCCACTGGCTTCTTTCCCTTAGCTTTAGAAAAAATCTCAAGTCTCTTTTATTTCAGGATAAATACTTCCTCCACTTTCTCTACACCAGCTACTGTCCCTATTCCTTTAAAAAAAAAAAAAAGAAAAAGTGCAGCTTCTAGAACAAGCTATGTATATTAACTATCCTTTCTAATATTTAGGGTTTTTTCCCTTACTGATCACAGTACTTCCATTCTTACATTATCACTATCCTGAAGGGAGTTTTTTTTTTTTTTTTGCTAATTTTGACTTTGTTACTCAGTACTCTTGCATACAAGTAACTCAAAACTCAATAGAAACTGGCTTAAACTAAGTAAATATAACTATGCTGATTATTATTACTTAGCTCAAAGCCTTTGTGAAAATGCTTTAGTTCCAGCTCACATCAAGTAGATATGAAACAGAATTTGCTGTCATTTTCCTGACTCCTGTGTCCTCTTTTGACTTTTTGACCAGCTCATGCTTTGTGTTATCAGAGTGTTACAGTGCTCTCTTGACCTACATTCTCAGGGCTCTAATTATATAGGAGACAAAGAAAATTTATTCAATTTTATCTTCCATAGAATCCTGAGTAATCGTTGGCAGGATGAATCACACACCTATTGTTTATCCAAGCAGCAACATTTGGGTCATTTAAGGCGCAAGGGATCTGTGTTATTTAAAATGAAGCAAGGACTTGAATTTCAGCTCTAACAGTTTATTGGCAGCAATAGTAGATCTATATCTACTGTGTCTTCTACATCACACACAGTTCATATCTGTTCTTTAAAACAAGTTATACTTTAAGTGTTATGAGGATAACAGATGCTTAATGAACTTAACAATTTAACTAGCAATGCTGTTAAAATTAACAAGGAAGCATCATCCAGTATAAAATGGAAGGCTAACCTCACTTTGAAATTGTGCTCTTCTATTGTATGAAGCTGAGGATCTACAACATGCTCATCAGAAAATTAGCACATGTTAAATCAATAAGACTTCCTTTATTTTGCTCTGTACATGCAATTATCTTACTTAACTTCTGGTTGTCATGAAGGTCCCTCCATGATCAAGCTCTCATCATTTCATATACATCATTTGTAACCATTTATTTCAACACTGATACTTCTAAAATTTTTATATAAAATGTTTTCATTCAGCCTGGCTCCCTTTACCACAGCAAATGATTATGTTTTCAATTCACTGTAATTAATACAACTCACTATACAATTTTATGCAGTTTTATCTTATCTTATTAGAATGGCTCCCCACTAAACATTCAATTATTTATATCAATGAGTTTGACCATTTTATATATATTTATAAAAATATATAAGTATCCATATTTCCATTGTGTCCATATGTACATGTATATGGACAGTATAGAGATACAAAATAAATGTTTGTTAAATAAAGAAATTATTTTTTCTTCAAATTAGCCATAATTTTCTTCCATAGCGTACATTTTGTTTCTTATAAATGACAATAAAAAGTGACTGAAAAGAGAAAAATGAGACAGATAAAAAAATAAATTCCACCAAAAGTACTCTGTATATAAGGAAACTAGAGGAGAAAATTAACTTTTCTTAACTTTATATAAACACATCAATCTATAAAAAAAATTATTTGAACAAAATGAAGAATTTGGGTTAACTGCCTCAAGTCTTGGTGTACACTGAGAACAGTTCTTGATAGCCTCCTTCCTTTCACCCATAAATGCTGATAAAAGTTTCTTAAATAAACTATCTCATTCTGTGTTCAATCTTCAATTTCTGCTATGGCAGTTGCAACATTAATCTTACTGTTTATATTCCCTGCATTATTGAAAGCATTTTCCCTCACCTTTTTCTTTTTCATGAACTTCTTTCCGAACCATCCTTTTATGGCTGAACAAATTACTAAATAAAGAAAAAAATTCTTCTAATCGTTTCTATTCTATTTAGCAGAAACTCTGGGTTTTTAACGGAACTCTTAGTTCCTAAATGGATGTGATGTATGCCAGTCTCTGTGGTGTGAGATGGTACCACATTGTTGTTTTGATTGGCATTCCCCTGGTGATTAGTGATGTGGAGCATTTTTTCATGTGTCTTTTAGCCATTTGTATTTCTTTTTTGTTAAAATGTCTGTTCATTTCTTCTCCCCACTTTTTGATGAGGTTAGATGAGGTTTTATTCTTGTTAAGTTCTGTAGTACCTTGTATATTTTGAATATTAGCCCCTTATCTGATGGGTATTGGGTGAATAGTTTCTCCTATCCTGATATTTTTAAAGGAGCAATGTTCAAAGGGTGGGGAGGTCAGTCCTGGAAATACTGACGGGGCCTGTATTTATATTTTTATAAATACTGACCCAATGTGTGGCAGGAATGTATTTAGTTTTGCTGAGGTCGGAGAGGAGACCATGAAGATTGATGAAATTCTGATCTTTGAACACCAGGCTTCAACAACTATGAGTTATCTACTCCGAGCTTTTATTTGATTCTTTTTATATGTTTATTTTAATTTGGGTGGACTTGCCTTGAAGTGCTCAGGGATGACTCCTGGCTCTTTGCTCAGGGATCAATTCTGGAGGGATTTGAGGACCATAGTTGAAAGATCAAATCCAGAATGTTTGCTTGCAAAACAAATACTTAAACCCTTGTACTATTTTTCCAGGCCCTAATTTGATTCCTAATGGAAAACAAGTACTGTAATTCAAAAATATGTTGTCTCTGAAATTGGTAGGTGGCCATTAAGTGACCTTTCTATCTTTCTTAAATTTTTTCTCTTCCTTTCTTCACTTATAAAACTGTCCAGCATGTAACATAGCAAACAATTGCAATTTGCTCACCAAGTCTTTTGTTAATGATATGCTATAAGTTATTCTACTAAAATTGTCCCTGGCAAATATTTTAAACCTTTAATAGATTAAAATTTTAAAATTATTGTAAACTATAATGCCACAATAAAAATAAATTAAAAGAAAAATTATTATGAAAGGTTGACAAAATTCTTGTGAATGAACCATCAAGTCTAAAAGTTTCCTGGGTTTTTTTTCTATTTATACATTATTACCTTATTTTGTTTGGCACTTAAATATTTTTTCAGTACACTGTTTCTCCTTTAAATCTATGATACTACTTTTGTAGTTGATGCAAGGTTGTCCTAGTTCCTTTGTTGGGATCATTCCTGTAAATATTAATTAATTATGTTTCTCCTAATCTGAATAATTAATTAAACCATTGAAGGCAAAACTTGATTATCAGGAGGCATATATATTACATTTATTATATATTTCCCTTATATGATCTTACCTAGGAATTTGTGGGCTCCACTGTGATATTGAATATGAAAGTCTCTAAAGTTCCCCTAGATATTGGTAATTAAAAACTTTAGTACTCAATAAAATTTGTTTTCTTTTAGTCTATAGATTAGGAGGAGGAAGTGGGAAGTCAGTAAATTATGAGTAAAAATCAGTAAGAATTCAGTGTATCACATCTGAACTCAGGAATTATCATTTACATTATCTTAAACGCTGAAGTTTTTTTTCTAAGATATGTTATATGTCTTGCCTGCATCCAAACCCAATTAATTCCCTGGTATTACTGTTCCCCTCATATTATTGGGTGCAGTCCTGAAGGTTCCCTGAACACAATCATCCCAGGGGCAGTAATTAGCAGGAGTAGCATCCGGATCCTCTTACATTATTTGGGAAACCACCCTAAATATATGTGATATCTATGTCATGTTCATGTATCACATGTGACACATACACATAGTCCCTGGATACAAAAATGAACATTGGATAATTCTAAAGTACATAGCAATTAAAATATCATAAATAATATATTGTTTAAAATTTGGGTATACTTTAGGATTCAACATAGAAAGTTAGAAATACCCTTTATGTAAAATTGGAGATTGCTGACATATGTATATGCATGTGTGTGTATATATATATATGTATATATATTTTCTATTTAATTTTCTAAATTTTAGAAAGTCATGTTCCCTGGCTTTCTCTCTAGAGAACCACCAAACGAATGTCCTGAACTAAGTTGTAGAGACTATTTTTTATTCTGTACACTGAACAAGTCAGTTAACTGAATTTAAACATTTTAGAATCTTATTTACGTTAAGCCGATTTGCCAGTCAGGTTCTATGTGTCCTTATCTCCCAGATCTCCTTGTGCAAGGCAAGCCCTTTGATTTAAGCCAGTTAGTTGTAAACGTAGTTGTAAGACTTCTTTTCAAAGTGCTTCCAAACAATGTTAATCTTAAAATTTACTTTTCATGAACTTTGGTTTCCAATGCTAACAAAAGAGACTACTTTATTCTGGAGACTCTTGGCTTGAAACTCTCCTTAGTAACTGAGTACAAATAAGTGACTGTGTGTTCAATTTTACACGCTCAAAGAAAAAGTAGAAACAGGAAGAATTATCTGTGAATTTAGAGCTAAATTTCACATAGAAGCATGACTCACTTCCTGTGAAAATTCACAACTAAAGTGAATGTATTACCAGCACTGGAATTGACCAGGACAACAAAATTGCATTTAAATGAGTGCCCAGTGACAAGACATACTCCTGACTCAATTTTAAGGGAATCATGGGAGTTCTTTATAGACTTCTGAGTGAAGGCAAGAGGTGAAGCCATTTATTATTTTGGAGCAGGTAGCACATAATCTGACATTGCTATGTTTTCAAGATTTCAGTGAAAAAACAAAATACAGTCTATATGCAACTCATAGTTAGTTGGAATGAAGCCTAAGTACACAGCACTTGAGTTCTGAGGGTTAAATCATCATATACTATCACTTGAACAACACATTGATTCAAATGGTTTTTCCCTAAAAGCAAATTAAAGAGAACCTCCGAGTAAAGTTGGTTAGAACAAGTCTATCACTGTTTCACTGTTTCCAGGAAAGGAAAACTGTGGGATTTTACATTTTCAGAGGGACACTGATATATATACACACATATATACATACATGTATATACATATATACACATATATGTGAACAGATGCAGTGTCTCATTATGAAAAATGCCTTTCTTTAGTAAAAGGTTATTCAAACCTAGGACTTCCTGTTATACATTTAAAATAATTATCTCTAATTTAAAATAAACACCACAAAGCAAACCATTCAGGTTAATCCATTCTTACCTCCAAATCAAGCTGGATGTTAAAAACGTAATTTATTTAACATTATTAAACACTGTGTAATTAGAATTGATAGTTAAAAAAAAATCAGTCTTGCTCAGAAAATCAGAAGTTTTAGTTTAATCATTTCTTTGTAAGTTATTTAACCTGGAGCAAAGAACTGTAATTATTTGGAACCTACTACAAATGGCATATAGTAATCATATAAATGCACCTATTAAAATAACGGTCTCGTAACTCTGAGGAATTTTGTTACTCATCTGTGAAAACCCTTTAGCAAGTATTTTTAAATGTCCAGCATCATTCAATTTCACATTCAGGCCAACATCAGAGAAATATTTTTATCCAGTTTTAAGTGATATTTGGAAGGCCTGAGCTTGATAATGAGGTGAGAGATAGTTTCTGGTATGCCAAGGTGGTGTAAAAATAGTAGTAACCTTTAGAAACAAATAGCTCTGTCAACCCATAGTGAAAGTCATTTTCTGCATTAGGATGAAATCTATATTAGCTTAAAAATCATATTAGATGTGGCAGTCTACGTTGGTATTCACCTTGAAAGTTATAAAATAGAAAACATGCCTGGTGCAAAGAATTTGATTCTTTTCAAATGAAAGGTGGAATAATATTTTAAACTTAAGTCACATTGAGATATTTAACTACTTAATGAACCAATTTGTACCTCTAAATACCAGACCAGCTTTCAAATATTTGTTCAAAATCAGTTGAAATCTGTCATTTTAAACTAGTTATTTTTTTAGTTTGAAAAACTTTTAAAGAACCATGCCTTACAAACCAATTGATAGTTGAGTTTTAGGCATGTGATATTTTGATACCAATCTCCCACTAATGTCAACTCTCATCACCAATGGAGCCATACTCTGTCATCCTCAATCCCCTTCTCATCCCATGATTGCCACATTTGACAGGCACATTACAAAGTTTGGTTTCTGCTTAGATCTCGTTCTTTGAGTGTTATTCAGTCTGTGCTTGAATTTATAGCTATGCCATTCTGACACATTGCAATATAACTAAAGTCCCAATCCTTGTCCTCTCCATTATTTTCCTTTCTTATTTTCTTCCTGTCTTGATTTCTTCCCTTCTTTGTCCTTCTCTTCCCTAAGTACTGGGGTCAAGGCATTCTCCTTTTACTCCATTATATTTCCTCATCCAGTTATTCTATATACCACAGATAATTGAGATAATTCTGTATTTGTCTTTCTTCTTCTGGATTAGTTCTCTCAACATGATATCTCCCATGTTGAATGAACATTGTAGCATGATTTCACCTTTCCTGCAGCTGCTTAGTATTCCATTATGTATGCCATATCTTTGTAATCTATTCATCTGTGGTTGGACACCTAGATTGATTCCGTATTTTAGCTATTGTACTAAGTGAAACAATAAATAATGGTGTGATCTGTCCTTCTCAATGACTGTTTTTAAGTCTTGGTGGGGTAGATAAACAAAAGTGGAATAGCTAGGTCATATGACAGCTCAATTCTAAGTTTACAGAAGAAGACTCTCAATGCCATTTTCTTCCATAGGGGTTTGCTACCCCTCCTCCAACTTCCTGCTTACCTTAATTGTGAGACACTCCCACAGCTGGGAGGGGTCTGTGGTTGGTAATTAAGAGACCCTTGACTTTTAAAACTATCCTGCACTGATGGAATACTGAACGTTGAGGCTATGCAATGTCTCACTTAACACACCAACATCCAGAGTGAAGACCCACACAATCTTAGACTACGTCTTTGTATTCTTAGGGAATAGTTCTCTGACAAATGTCAAAGAGCCATCCAGAGAAAAACACACAAAATAGGAAGCAGTGCAAAAGTTCACCAAGCATAACAAGTGGAGATAATAGTCCGAAGCCTATGGCTGGGACCAATGAGCTCTGTCACGTCTCAGATAATGAGAACTTTAGAGACACCATGATGAGGATGTTTAATGAGCACAAAGGAAAAAAAATGGTTCATGTAATCAGTAAAGCACACTAAATTATGAAATCTGAAATGAGAAAACTACAATCAGAAGTGAGACTTGAAGAGCATAGTAGGTAAAAATAAAAAACTCAATGGAAGGTTTCAGCAATAGGGTAACAATAGCTGAGGACAAGACAAATGTGCTTCACAATGAGTTGCAGGAGCCTCTAGAAAACAATAAAATATGGAATTTTTTTCAGTTCTCTACTATACTATACTAGAGAACTTTGGGATAAATAAAGTACTGAGCCCCACAAGTATGGCCCCAACAAGAAAATGAACTTATGACCAAAAAGACTGATCAATGAGTTAAGCACATGTTTTGCATGTAAGAGGTCAGAGTTCCAGCTTCAGTACTATATAGTATCCCTAAGCAACCTAGATTACAGAGCTGGGAGTGACCATGAACACTACCTGTTGTGATATCAGAATAAAATAAGTGTGAATGCATACCTAGTACCATGAACAAAAGATATAAATATAAAATTAAAAACAAAATATTTCCAGAAGATAGCACAGTAGAAAACCTTGTGACCTAGGGTCCCAATTTGCTTGAACAACCAAAACAATGAGCCATGTGAGAAAACAATGATAAACTGGACTTAAATCATAATAAAGAAACTTTGCTTCTCAGTTAACATATAGCCTATTGAAAGGACAAGTCTTTCTTTAAAAATGTACTACAGAACACTAATCTCATAAAGGATCTATATCTAGTGGCCGGAGTGGTGGTACAGCGGTAGGGCATTTGTCTTGCATGCGGCTGACCTAGGACAGACAGTAGTTTGATCTCTGGTGTCCCATATGTACCCCAAGGCCAGGAGCGATTTCTGAGCGCATAGCCAGGAGTAACCCCTGAGCATCACCAGGTGTGCCCCCCAAAAAAAATCTATATCTAGAAAATATGATTGTTGATATATAATGGTAACCTCTTGTAACACTAATTGGAACTGGATATACCCCCTAGACACAACACTGGGACATGCCCCCTATAACAGACAAAGATCTGATGGGTATTTAAGAAAAAAGTTTGACAGTTATCGAGGCGGGGAGGGAAGGTGTTCAGGATAGAGTTTGGAGCAGAGCCTGCAGACCCACTGGGGCTGGAGGCCAGGCCCAACCAGGCCTGGCCAAAGATAAATCATTGGTAAAATGATGCCTAATCTGTGTCTATCTTTTTTATTCTCTCTCTCAAAGATGGGACCTTCAGGCTTCTTCCAGCCCTCTCTCTGACAGGTAAATTACCTATCTCTTTCTCAGGAATTCTCTAGCAGTGGCAGTCTTCAGAATGGGAATAAAATAATATATTGTTTTTACCCTCTTTCTCTCTCCAGTCTCTCTTTCCCAGGTTGCTGGGGCTGTGGACTTCCAGGTCCCTTCATATGATAAAGTTGAGAGAACTAAAAGCGTATTAAAAGTAAACAACCACTTATGAAAAAAGTAGGCCAAAGATCTGGGCACACACACACACACACACACACACACACACACACACACACACACTCACCAAAGAAGAAACAATCAAAACATGAGTATTAGCATATTTGACAAAAAAAAAAAAGAAAAAAATTAAAGTGTGTGAAGACTTTTTAGATGAGGAGAGTATACTGGACTTTCAGGGTGGGAAGTCTCACATGTTCTTCTTCTTTTATTGGGGTGGGGGGCACACCTGGTAAAGCTCAGGGGTTACTCCTGGCAATGTGCTCAGAAATCGCTCCTGGATTAGGGGACTATATGGGACTCTGGCGGATCAAACCGCAGTCTGCCCTAGGTCAGCACGTGCAAGGCAAATGCCCTACTGCTTGTGCCACTGCTTCAGTCCCTCACATGTTCTTCTAAGAGCAAAGGAGTGACAGCTTTGGTCATAAAGAAAATGTTCCTGTTATTGGAGCAGAAAGGAATAGACAGTGCCCAATACTATCTCATTACCACTGACATTTCAGGAGAAGAAGGCATGAGCCACAGTATTCAAGAAATACAACTCTTGATTCTAAACAGGATGAGGCCTGGATTTTTCTCTACAACCTAATATCTGGTTTTGGCTTAATAACAAACAGATCACTGCTCTTTTAATTCAACAAATTCATGATAATGCATTATAATGACCATAAAAATGAATAAATGGAGAAAAGTACCTGAAAAGATGCTAAACATCTTTTAAAATAATAAAATTTAAATAAATGTAAATAAAATTAATAATAAATTAGATAAATTTAAATAAAAATTGAAAATAATAAATCAACCACACTATTATAGTGAGAATGTGAATGAACTAGATCTCATCCACCAATAGTCAAAATGGAAAATGAAAAACAATTATATTTTGTAAAAGTTTATATTTATGAACCACATAATTTCATCGTTCAATCCTATAAACATTTACTAAGTAAAAAGAAAGTAAAATTTCTTATAAAGATGGAGACATAGATGCTTATAGTAGTTCTATTCATCGTGACTAAAACTGGAACCAGGTTCTATTAGAAATCTAATATCAGTGGGTGGGGGCCCAGAGAGATAGCACAGCGCTGTTTGCCTTGCAAGCAGCCAATCCAGGACCTAAGGTGGTTGGTTCAAATCCCAGTGTCCCATATGGTCCCCCGTGCCTGCCAGGAGCTATTTCTGAGCAGACAGCCAGGAGTAACCCCTGAGCATTGCCGGGTGTGGCCCAAAAAACAACAACAAAAAAAAATATCAGTGGATGGAGAAACCATTATCTCGAGACTCTTAGTTGAGTAGAAATGACAGAAAGATAGTTATTTTGTTGTGACTTGAACTTTACCATTCAAAGGGTAATGAAAGCAGAGTCATAGAATTTAATTGGTTATTAATGATTGCTGGCATAACCTATGTAATATATAAAATTAATTTTTAAATAAAATCAGTGATGGAAATGAAACTTCGGTCTCCTCAGTTATTACATGCCATCAATTTATGATTGATAAACTTCAAAAAATGTCAAAATATACATAAGAGGTGAACAGATAGACTAGTCATGTCAATCATATTAAAATAAACTCATTCATAAAAATATATGAAAACTATACATAAAGCTGTATAAATCTTAAAATAATTACGTTGAGTGAAATGACAGAAACCAAAGAGTAGGGGCCGGGTAGGTGGCGCTGGAGGTAAGGTGTCTGCCTTGCAAGCGCTAGCCAAGGAAGGACCGAGGTTCGATCCCCCGGCGTCCCATATGGTCCACCCAAGCCAGGGGCGATTTCTGAGCACATAGCCAGGAGTAACCCCTGAGCGTCAAACGGGTGTGGCCCAAAAAACCAAAAAAAAAAAAAAAAAAAAAAAGAAACCAAAGAGTAAATTGATAAACTGTTCATAGATTTATATAAAATTATTCAAATGAAAATCAACTATGACAGTGAGTATTTGAAGGAGAATGTGTTAAAAGGGCTTGAAATGGAATATCACAAAAGGGTAAGAAGAAACTGGAGAATGAAATCCAGGTTTGTGAAATCTATCAAATATGATATACTAAATATCACAAGCTCACTAAATTTTACCATATGTAGTTTTGTACATTTTATGCTAAATAAAATGACTAAAATAGTGACAATATAATTTGGTTTTGTTTATTTGATTGTTTTATGGGGAGCCACACCCAGAGACACTCAGGGGTTACTCTTGGGTATGCGCTCAGAAATCACTCCTGGCTTAGGGGACCATATGGAATGCCAAAGATAGAACCCAGGTCTGTCCTGGGTCAGCCATGTGTAAGGCAAATGCCATACCACTGTTCTATTGCTCCAGTCCCTTAAAATATATTTTGAAAAAGCGATTTTTTGTTTATTCCTGGATTGATAACACATATGGTCCATATAAGGCTACCCAAGACCCACCAGGAGTAAGCCCTGAGTAGATTCAGGTATGGTCAAAACAAAACAAAACAAAAAACAACTTTTAGAAACTTACCCTGGTTCTTTCACTTTGTTTATAAAATTAACAATACACTATAATTTGGAAATGTTTATGCCACTATAAAATAATTTCACATATTTAATATATGTGGTTAATAAGTAATACTTATACTTCCAATTTAACATAGCCAATGTGGGGAAAAAATGAATTAGTCAACAGAAAAAGGAGAAAAAGAATTATACTACATATAGGAAACCTAAAATAGAAAACAATATTAAAACTGAGGAAAAAAAGAGTAAAGTTTTATAAATATTTTTTCCTTGTTTCTCTTAATATTTGGACTTCACTGCCTTCATGCTTCTCTCAGAGTTACTAAAACTTTCTTGGATCCTATAAATTCAAGTTTTGTGTGAGACAATTTGAGTTGTAATTGTGAAAAATCTAAAAAATGTTGCAAAATTGAGAAAATATGAAAAATGCATAGCCACTTTTCCTGAGTCACCCAGCTATTATATAACTACAACAATCTGAGAAGTATGATGCTAAGAGAAAAAGACAGACTTACGGTATATTATTATTTAAGTATCATATTCATATTGTATCAATGAAAAAATTATTAGTTCTTCAAAAATGGTGGGTTATTTTTTGTTTTCTTAATTTAAAATATGTTTAGTTCAACATCTTTTCAACATATGGGGCACTAAGTTTCAATGCATTAAATTTTTTTTACTGAAAAACAAATTGTAATATTACTAGAGGGATCGGAGAAATAATACAGTAGATAAGGCAATTTGCCTTGCCTGCAGCAGTCTGATCCCCAGAATCGTATATGGTCACCAAGCACCACCACAAAGGGTTAGGAGTAAGCCATGAATATTGCCAGGTGTACCCCAAGACAAAAGAAAACAGTATTAGAGAAAAATATAGCTGAGTGTTTATGTTGAAATGTTGCACACCTTTCTAACCTTAAGAAACAGGAAAAAGAATTTTATTCAAATTTGAAAAATAAAAATTTAAACATTTGACAAAATATATTTTTATGGTTAAAGTCATGAAAAGGCATGTAAGCAGAAACTTAGAGTAAAGAAAGCCTTTTGAAAAAAATGTTTTAAGAATAAAATTTTATAGATTTCATAAAAACAAATCTCCAGATATTCCAGTGAAAAATATAAAATGATCATGCAAAGAAAGAAAATTAAAATATAATTTTCAACTATGATAAATATTCATAAATAATAAAATACAATATTGTTATTAACTAAATTCTTTATTTAAACATCATGATTACAAACATAATTGTAATTGGGTTTCAGTCATAACAAGAACCCCCTCCTTCACTCATGCAACGTTCCCATCACCAATGCCCCCATCGCTTACCTCCCCCACCCAGCCTGTATTTGAGACAGGCTTTCTTCATCCCTCACTCACTGACATTGTTATGATAGTTCTCAGAGTAGTTATTTCTCTAACTGCACTCACCACTTTTGTGGTGAGCTTCATATCTTTAGCCGATCCTTCCTGACCTCAACTCTGGGAAATTATAAAATACAATATTGATAGGAATGCAAAATATTTTTTGTATGGCCTTCTCTTAGATATAATATCCCAGAGATTTCCTGGAGACCAAAATGGTCATTTAAAAGCTAACCTATATTAGGACTCTTGAGTCAGCTATTCAACATCTAGGAATGTAATATAAAGGACTAATTGTGTAAGTTCATAGATCTAAAGGCACTTGGCCATTTATCAAAATTTTTAAATTTAAAACAAAAATATAATGGGAGATAATTTATAATAAATTATAACAAAAACAGAATTACAAATAATAATTGAAAGTGAGAATTAATTTAGACCTACAATTTGTTGACAAAATAAAAACTATATTGTGAACTGAAATTAGAAACGTGTACAATCTTTCTTCTTTTAGAAGCATATATATGTATATATGTCATTTGATATCCTCTGCAATGAGACAAGGAAAAGACTTTACCAAACTGAGTTGTGTGGTAAATATACAAATGGTCTCAGTTTCTGCTTCATATACATGCTTATAATTTTGTTATTAACTTTTTCACTACAAAGAAAATACATCTTTTCATTGCTTTTAATTTTGATAAATCAGTTGCTGACCTAAGAAATATTAGGTTAAAATTAAGACTCTAAGAACTGATATCGTTTATATGTGAGAATGGCAAACCTTTTCTGCATTATCCCATCAGTTTGGACAGGCTCTGTTAAGTTTCAGACTTAAGTCTTTCCAAGTCAGCTAAGAGGATTAAAATATGGACAGAGAAACATTAGCACCAAGTCTGAGTTTAAATATGCTGGACCCAAGAGTCATTGACTCATTTGCTGCTACTTCTTGCTGCCATTTACTTTTTCCATTTAGGAAGAATTAAGAGGTGTAACTCCACAACAGATTGCTACCACTTTTCTTGGGTTGCAGTTAAAATCACTGAGGTGAAATGCAAAGGTAGATCATTCTCCTTGTTCCTGTTCTTAACTCTTTCCCAACTATAAAGCTGTCTATGAATCTAGTTCCTTCTGCTATCAAATATTTATCATGTTCTTATCCTTTTCCTGAAATAATTTTGACTAAGACTGTTCTGATGTTTGTTTGCTTGTTTATGGGCTTATACAGATGATTGCAAAGGACCACGTGAAACTAGGGATCAAATTTAGAATTCCCACATGCAAAGCACACACATAAGCCTTTTGACTTTATCCTCTTGAACTTAGAACTGACGAGACAATGCTCATCTTCACCATCTTCATTCTTTTCTTCTCCTTAGAATACAGGTTTCTCTACCAGATAAACTGTAGTAGGAGCAATTGTTTACCAGGATGATCTTCAAAGAATTAAGTGGCCAATTGAAGAAAAGCTGAAAAGCAGTTATCTCTGGCTGAGTTTCTTCTAAATTAGTGAGTCTCTTTATCTAAATTCACACCTTATTTTGGTGGTAGGAATCATCAAATAACAGACTGATGTTAAATATGAAGGCAAGCTGTTTGAGCTTTTTATAGACAATTGTGATAAGCTATATTTTCTCAAACTCTCCTTACAGAGTTAATAAAGTATAATCAGTTCCATTTTAATTTACCATTTTTATATGCCAAATTTGACTTCTTTTCTCCTTCCTTTCATAAGCATTCGTTCCTAATAAATTTATTTTTAATAATGCATGCATCTACAGAGTCCAGTTTGTAGTCACTGGTATTAGTAGTGGTCCAGCAAGAAAGGGGATGCAATTTATTAGCTAATCATTGCATGACTGACAATAGAAACCCATTATTCAGATGGTAGCCATTCTAAAACTGTCTATCACCAGGGGGCAAACTGGCATTTCAGGGAATGAGCAGTGAGGACAAGCTTGGGGTAAAGAAAATGAAAAATGAATAATGGAAAAGTAAGAGAAAGAAATAACTTCAGTACTGAGATCAAATGTTGCACCAAGGACTCTTACTTGTTCCACTAATTTATCTCCTCAAAATTCCTCCCCTTAGAATAGATGTTTATTAGAATTCCACTGAATTATTTTTTTATTAGAAAGAAGTATATTTAGGGGCTGGAGAGATAGCATGGAGGTAAGGTGTTTTCCTTGCATGCAGAAGGATGGTGGTTCAAATCCTGGCATCCCATATGGTCCCCCGTGCCTGCCAGGGACGATTTCTGAGCGCAGAGACAGGATAACCCCTGAGCACTGCTGGGTATGACCCAAAAAACAAAAAAAAAAGCAAAAAAAAAAAGGAAAGAAAATAAAGAAGTATATTTTAGTGGCATAAGAGAAACTTGTGTTCTGGCTCTCCTTACCTTCCAGGAAGTTCTTTTGCTCTACTGAAAACAGTATAAACAACAGACTCAGATTTATCCTTTTGAGGCTGACTTTGGCTAAATGGTTGCCATATCTGGATCAAGTACTTTGCAGAATTTGCTCATTTTGTCAACTGAGTAACAATTATTTTTGACCCTTAGGAAATACCCAAATGATTAAACTCCATCTTAGTGACTGGTTATCTCATCCTACAACTAATTCTGCATAGAACTTTCAGGAGGAATGTTTTCATTCACCTTATGTTGCATAATTAAGAACTTTAAAAATGGGGCCCGGAGAGATAGCACAGTGGTGTTTGCCTTGCAAGCAGCCGATCCAGGACCTAAGGTGGTTGGTTCGAATCCCTTGAGCACTGCCGGGTGTGGCCCAAAAACCAAAAAAAAAAAAAAAAAAAAAAAGAACTTTAAAAATGTACCAACCCAAAAGACAATTTTGATGGTTAACATTTATATTTGACTATTAACACAACTGTACTTAGAGTTGTATTAATAGTCTTACTTGTATGCAATGTCTCTGACTTGCATGGTAAAAAGAAAAATGTATCTTTGTAAAGGCATGCAATGTCAATAGAAAGAGAAGAGTTCCAGAGGATTCATAAATCTTTTGAAATGCAATATCACAGGGACCAGGGAGAAAATATAATGGATAGAGTACTTGCATTGTATGTAGCTAGCCTGATTTTGATACTAGGCACCACATATGATGGCCCTCAGCTCCACAACGAGTTATCCCTAAGCACTGAGCCAAGACTAATCCTAATCCCCCTCAGCCCCCAAAAAGAAAGAGAAGACTTCAAGATAATATGTACTTGCATATAATTCCCTAACTTTTATAATATTATGGAAAATAAAGATATTAATAGGTGCACTTGACTATATGTCAGGGAGAACAAAGACTTTTTAAAAAATTAATTGAAGACAATGCAGTTGCTATATTTGTATTTGACTAGCTCAACTTTTTTCTTTCACCTAAAAGATGTATACAAAATCAAGAAAATTTATAGGTACATCAGAAGTAAAAGGTGGGCAAAGTCCAAACTCTGCTGAAGCCATTACCCACAACCACAATTTCACCAGTGGCCCAACTTCACAACTCTCTCTCTCTCTCTCTCTCTCTCTCTCTCTCTCTCTCTCTCTCTCTCTCTCTCTCTCTCTCTCTCTCTCTCTCTCTCTCTCACTCTCTTTCTCTCCCCAGAGAGACAAATCTGAACAAAATTTCAGGTATGACAGTATAGATAGATATCACAGGTCTATTTTTTGAGTGAGTGCAGACAGTCTCCCCCATCTTCTTGCACTTCTGAAAGCCCTACCAGCCTAAAACATGCCCCACAAAAACTGTCTTAGTAATGGTGCTTGGAATTCCTGAACCACAAAACCACAAAGGTGGTCTCACAATAGTTTCTTGAAACTTCAAAACTCCTAAGAAAGAAATTGAAGCCTAGGAAATAAAAAACTGTTCTATTATTGTGGATCAGAAATCAATGTTATCAAAATGACCATCTTACCTAAACTACTATATAGATTCAAAACAATACCTATCCAAATTCATACAACATTCCTCAAAGACTTAGAACAGTCAATTTTAAAGTTTGTGTGGAATCATAAAAGACCCTCGATAGTCAAAACAATTCTAAAGAACAAAAACCTGGGAGGCATCTCATTATCTAACTTGAAGCTGTTCTATAAAACCATATGTGATCAAAATAGCATAATATTGGAAGAAAGACTTTTAAACTTATGGGTTAGAACAGAGTATCCAGTGACAAAGCTGCAAGTATATGGTCAATTAATCTTTGACAAAGTAGCCAAGCACATGAAATGGAATAAAGATAGCAAACAGTGTTGGGACAATTGAATAGCTTTGTGTAAAAAATTAAAGCTGGATCCATGTCTCACACCTTATACAAAAGTCAATTCAAAGTGGATCAAAGATCTTGAGATTAGAACTGAATCCATAAGTACATTGAGGAAAATCTAGGCAGAACACGCCAAGATTTAGACCTTCAAGGAGTCTTCAAATATGATTCCAATGGTAGTGATTTAGAAATCAAATTTGACAAAATGGGACAGCAACAAACTAGTTTTTGTATGGCAAAAGAAACATGTGAAAAACAAAAAGATAGCTTACTGACTGAGAGAAAATATTTTCATTCAATATATTAGATAAAGTGTTGATATCTAAGATATACAAAGTACTCACAATGGTTAATCGTGCAAAATCTTAAAACCCCATTAAAAATGAGAACAAATAATAGAAACTTCTCTGAGGAAGACCAATAGATGGCCAACAAGCACATAAAAATGCTCATTATCACATATTATTAGGAAAATATAAATTAAGATGACATGAGATATCATCTTATACATCTTATTATTATATTATAATATATTAATATTGTTATTCTAATAAGATATACATCTTATTATCTTATCATCTTAAAGATGACACATATCAAAATAGTGTGCAAAATTTGTGTTGGCAGGCTTGTTGAGTAAAAGGAACTTCATCCACTGTTGCTGGGAATGCTGCCTAGTCCAACTCGTATGGATGTTTCTTAGTAAACTCAGAGTTTAAGTACCATATTGCTCAGTAATCCTGCTGTTAAGTATCATTTCCCAGGACAGAAAAAATTCATCCAAGAGAATGTATGCATACCATTACATTGCAGCACTCAGTTCAATATCAAAGAGCTGGAATCAATCTAGATGGCTAACTGCATATGAATAAGTAGATCATGAAGATGTGTTTCATATACACATGGAATACTATATATGTAAGGAATGATGTATTTTGCTGCAACATGGATGGAACTGGAAAATATGTTAAATGAAGTAGGCCAGAATAAGAAGGATAAGTAAAAGATGATATCACTTATATGTAGTATTTAGAATAGCTTCATGAAGAAATGCAATGGTTTGAATGGAGTTCATTGAGAATACTATAGGCCCCAGAATATGAGAAGTAAAGCAATTGAGTGAAGAAGAAACACACCAGTGAAATGACAGGGGTCAAGGGCTAAAAGGTCTCAGGTGCATCAGTGATGTTAAGAAGGGACAGATCTAAACATTAGCCAGAGTCAACAACAATGAAATCTGAAGACTTTAACAACCAAACTTAAAAACTTTAAAACAAAACTTTAAAAAGGTGCCTGTTATGATGGATGGCTGAGGAGGGAGGGGTAGGTGGCATGATATGGACTCTGGAAATATTGGTAGAGGGAGGCTAACATTGGTGGTTGGATTGGTCCTAAAACATTGTATGTCTAAAACCCTACTATGAATAACTTTTTAAATCAAAATGGTTTAAATTAAAAAATTTAAATCTATGCTAATTTGTATCCAAGAACAAAATTTTAGCATGCTTATGCAATTGAGGGAATTAATGAAAATAACTGTGGTCAAATAAATGTAAGCCATTTTGGCTTCTGGAATATACAGAATCTTATTGTGGGGATCTTGAAACCAACTAATTATAATTTCATAATGTTTCGTTCTGAAATTTTTGTTACATAAAGACGGGGGTCTCAAACTCAATTTACCTGGGGGCCGCAGGAGGCAACGTCGGGGTGATCCTTGAGTGCAAATCAGTAGTAAGCCTTGAACATTAGGGGGTGTGACCCAAACAACTAAAACAAAACAAAACAAAAAAAGATTCCTCTAGGGCAGGGCCACAAAATGTTGTACGGAGGGCCGCAAACAGCCCGCAGGCCGCTAGTTTGAGACCCCTGCATAAAGATAACCATATATAGAGAATTCTAAAAGTTTATTAAATTAAAGAATCATCTATAAATTGTTCTAAAGCCTCTCAATTTCCTATGAAATTAATTTTTCCTTCTACAAGAAAAATAGTTAATAAAGAATATGCTTACATATCTATCTTTCTAAATTTAGAGTCAAGATCCACTTGACTGGAGTTTTGACTATTACTGTAAGATTTTTTATTTATTGAAGATTTGGGCTGGAGTTTTAAGTACTACTGTAAGATTTTTTTTAATTTATTGAAGATTTGGGACATTCAAATACTTTGAGTGAATATACTAGAAAAAACACTAGAAAATACATGGAAATATATTGTACCATATCTTGTTGGTACAACATTGAATTATGCTAAAATGCTAAAATGGAATAGAGATACAAGTATTTTGTTATAGATGTTTTCTTATTGCCTACAAACATAGCTATATAAAGTATCTTATTAATAAAACTGACTTAATACAAAGAAGCAGTGTACCAGTTTTCAGGAGATTAAAATAGTTTAAGTAAAGTCAAACAAGATTTTGCCCAGAAATACTTTATTTGCTTTTCAAGCACTTGATTTTTCAAGTGTTCTGCAATTGAGATGCTATAAATCCCAGGAATAGGGACTGAAATGTAGGATATGTAAGGCAGAATGGGTACAGATGTCAATAGATTGGCAGATTTAACAGTAGAAAATTGAATGAATTATTCAACAGCTGACAGGATAAAGAAGTTGTGTATCATATATTTGTAGATATATATACATATATAAATGCACACAATGGAATAGTATGCAGATGAAAGAAAAATTGCAGTTGATTGCAACTTGGTGAAATAGAACATATTATATTTATTGAATTAAGTCAGAAGTAGGGGCAAATACTAGATGCCTAGTAGATCATCATTTGTGCTACATAGAGAAACAAAATCAAGAGAATAGACAGTATCTTATGTTGACAAAAATTTTGATTATATAAAAGATCACTCACTGAGAAGTGGGAAAGAAATGAAGAAGAGAAAAATGGTGGTGGTAGGCAGGGTCTGGGGCATTTTGGTGGTGATGAGGTGAGGTAACCATAACCATGTACATCAAAATCATAAATGTTAACAATATTGGAACCATATTACCTAAACAATAAAAAATAAACCTACTTTATCTGATGGGGTGAAAAGGTGAACAATAATTTTAAAAAATGAAAGTTCTTATATTATTCTTCTAAATTTCATGTTTAAATATTCCATAACATTCCCTTATATAAAACAGACCTATTAGCTGTGTTTACTTAGGCTCATAGAATATTTAGACAATTTACCTAAAAATGTGCTGCAACTTTTCAGTAAATACCATTAAAGAAAAAGTAGGAAGGGGGTTGTAATACCCAGATAAGCAAAAAAGTTAACTCAGACCCCCAGATAACACCATGTATGAAGGAAAAATCCAAATGGATTAAAGACCTTGATATCAAACCTGAAACCATAAGGTATATAGAACAACATGTAGGTAAAACACTCCATGACATTGAGTCTAAAGGCATCTTTAAGGAAGAAACAGTACTCTCCAAACAAGTGGCAGCAGAGATAAACAGATGGTACTATATCAAGCTGAGAAACTTTTGCATTTTAAAAGAAATAGTGCTGACAATTCAAGAGCTACGCACTGAGTGTGAGAAACTATTCACCCAATACCCATCAGGTAAGGGGCTAATATCCAAAATATACAAGGCACTGACAGAACTTTACAAGAAAAAACTTCTAATCCCATCAAAAAATGAGGAGAAGAAATGAACAATTTGTCAAAGAAGAAATACAAATGGCCAAAAAGCACATAAAAAATGCTCCACATCACTAATCATCAGGGAGATGCAAATCAAAACAACTATGAGATACCATCTCATGCCACAGAGATTGGCACACATCACAAAGAATGGCAATAAGCAGTGCTGGAAGGAATGTAGAGAGAAAGAAACTCTTATTCACTGCTGGTGGGAATGCCATTTAATCCAACCTTTATGAAAGCTATATGGAGATTCCTTCAAAACCTGGAGATTGAGCTCCCATATGATCCAGCTTTACCACTTCTAGGGATAAATACAATACAAAAATCCTTTCCTCACACCTATATTCATTGCTGCACTATTTACAATAGCCAGACTCTGGAAACAACCAAGATGCCCTTCAACAGATGAATGGCTAAAGAAACTGTGGTACATATACACAATGGAATATTATACAGCCATCAGGAGAGATGAAGTCATAAAATTTTCTATATGTGGATGTACATGGAATCTATTATGCTGAGTGAAATAAGAGGGAGAAAGATAGACACAGAATAGTCTAATTCATCTATGAGTTTTAAGAAAAATAAAATATATTTTTGCAATAATTCTCAGAGATAAAAGAGAGGAAAGCTGGAAGGTTTAGCTCATGACATGAAGCTCACCACAGAGTAATGAGTGCAATTAGAGAAATAGCTACATTGAGAACTATCATAACAATGTGAATGAATGAGAGAAGTAGGAAGCCTGTCTAGATTACAGGCAGGGGTGGGGTGGGGTGGGGAGGAGGGAGATTTGGAACATTGGTGATGGGAATGTTGTACTGGTGAAGGGCAGTATTCTTTACATGACTGAAACCCAACTACAAGCATATTTGTAACAAAGGTGTTTAAATAAATTATATATGTATAAATAAAAGAAATACCCATATAGTTACTTCAGTAATTAAAGTCACAAAATCACTTCACTTTGCCTAATTATAAAAATGGAAGTTACTCATATTTATAGTGAAATAACTATCAGAAAATGAGTGTTGTTTAAAGTATACTTAAGCAATGATGATAAGGAACCAATACCTAGTTAATAAGTATTTACTGAGAAAAAATCAAAATATATCAATTTGGACCAAAATTTTACTGATTTTATACAAGAAATACAAACAATAAAATAACTTCTGTTAAACCTTCATCAGAACTATACTTAAAAATATTGAACTTGGGACTTGGTAATAGCACAATGGGTAGGACATTCACCTTACATGTGAATCCTACCAGGATTCGATGCCCTGCATTCCATTTGGTCCCCTGAGCCTTCCAGGAGCGATTTCTGAGTACAGAGCTAGGACAAACCTTTGAGCACTGCCGATGTGCCCCCCAAACAAAATAAAACAAAAACATTAAAATTTAAGGAAAATAAGGAAGTGGTAAAAAAAATGAGATGCTCAGTAGAGGTTATTACAATAAGAAAATGAGAGGGGCATTTTTGAAGCATTGCTTAGAATTATAAAGAAAAATTCAAAGCTCACCTAGGAAAATGAAAATTAATTCTCATGATAGGAATAAAGAAAGTAACTGCCAAAAAATGATCTATCATGATTCAAGACAGTGACTTAAAATCCAAGCTTCTTTTTCCATGACTGATGGAGAAAAAAATAGTGACAAGTCATAAATTTCTATATATGGTGCTTGTGAGGCTATTTGCTTTTTTTTTGTCAAAGATCAGGAAGCATACCATGGCAATGAGAATGTTTTATCTGTGAACCATTATCTCAGTGGAAATAGTAGATTTTTTTTCACTAGTCACTTACTTACTTGAAAAGAAAAGTCACCAAAATGTATATTGGGAAACAAATCTGTTTAAATGAAGAGGGCAGAGGAGTAGGTTGATTAAAAGAAAGGAATAATCATTTGTGTTCAGTGCCCACTATGTGACCAAGGATTCTTGCATACTTTCCTAAAATCTTAGCCATTTGGGGACATGATTTCAGAAACCTTTTATAGGTGAGAAAACTAAAGCCAATAGTTGTTGAAGTCAAAGGAATGAGTACCAATGCTAAACACTCTTCAGTCTTATCTTATGTTGACCTGACCAAATATTTGGTTAAACTATACTCTGGATGTGACTGAGAGAACATTTCTGGATGAATCAATCAATGTTATACATGATAGACTGAGTAAATTATATTTTTCTCATGACTATGTATGAGGCCTAAATAGAGCAAAAGGATGAGAAGGAAACCATTCTGCCACATTATGTTTGAGTTAAGACATAGATGGCCACCACTTGTTCTGAATCTTATACATTGACTTAACTGGGTCTTTAACTTACAGAAGATGAATTGTAGAACTTTGAGTAACTTCTGTTTCTATAATCTTGCACTCTATTTTCTTATTTTAAACTCATCAAAATCTGCTGTTCTTTATGGAACCTTGACTATACAAACCTTTCAGCCTGTGTACTTCCATTCTGAAATGGACAATATATTAAAGTGTCATAGAAAAGTATTATGCAGAAATATTTAACTGCTCAATGTATTAGGCAGTTACCAATTGGGATTACAGTTTATATCAGATGGGATCTCAAAAGTCAAGAAAAGGGGCACACAAAGGAGAGTAATGGACACTATTAAAGAGTTGAGTTGAAATAAATATATTGGGTAATTTAAGAAGGATATTTAATATATAAATATGGAATGATCCAGATTCTGTGTAAGTGCTGAGTTAGAAGGCCATCAAGAATTTGGCTCCTGGCACATCAAATCCCACCAGCATCGTTTGGCATTTCCCAATTCTGTGAAGAAATAAAACCACTCAGTATGACAAAATCCAGTTTGAAATGACTTTCAACCAATCCCAGCTTAACAAACTTACAACCACTCTGAATTCCACTGACAAGAACTCATTTTCATTAAGTGAATTTGAATATGACCCTCTTCTATAAGTATAAATACACTCTCTCCCTGGTATCTGAAACACACAACTCAAATGTTGATTGAGTTTGTGTCTCTAGGATGAATTTTCATATACATTTCTCCTCTTCGGTAGCTGAAGTTTCTCAGTCTATGGAATGAAAGACACGATTCTGAAGATTTTATGAGTCTTAATAAGAGTTGATATAAAACCAAATTATCATTGACCATTCATTCAATATGTATACAACTGTCAGATGCCTCTGTCTTTCAATGATAGCAAAAAAGTAGCTTACAATTTCAGGAATGGAAAAGAAAAGGCTTTATTTAAAAGACATATTATGGGGACCAGAGTGGTGGCACAGCATTAGGACGTTTGCCTTGCACTCAGCTGACCTAGAATGAACAGCAATTTCATCCCCCAGCATCCCATATAGTATCCCAAGCCAAGAAAGATTTCTGAGCGCATAGCCACTCTGAGCATCACAGGTTGTGGTCCATAAAGAAATGTAAAGAAATATTTTTTGAAGCCAAGGGATACTCGATATGTTTAATATTGAAGAGTCCAGATAAAAAGAAATCACTTTCGAAGGTGAGATAATTATTGATTGAGGATAATAATTATGGCCAATTAAACATACTGAGAATAAATTAATGTTTGTAAAGAGAAAATATGTCACTCAGGAAAATAAGATGTAAGATGTAAGTAAATCTATATCAATATAAGACACTAAGTAATTAATGCTCAATAAAAGCAAGCCATTATCCTAATTAGTGTAGAGGCTCAAACTTAAGGCAAATGATATTGTCTGATGCTTGTGTGGAAAAAACACACAAAAGAAATTGTATTGGATAAAATGAAAGGATAATGAATAGCATCTGCATACTTGATATGGATCAAAGTGGCTAAATTTGACACTAGCCTTTAGTGTCTTGGAAGGAGAAAGGGTAGAGGGCATAAAATTGATCATCTAAAAAAAAAGAGAAAAATATGTAATAAAAATACTAAAAATTCAAGAGAATGTAGGATTAAAAAATGTAAATGACACTGGAATTTATATGGTTTGAAATGATGAAGTCAATATACTGAAAGATGGCATGACATGAAGAGGTCAATGAAGATAGAGGAATAGCAAAGATAAGAAACCATAAGAAATAAGGATTTTTAACACTAAATTTTTTTAAAATTGCTTTAGATTATAATAGTTATAGCCAATTATATAAGCTGCTGATACATAAAAAAGCATCCATTAAAATATAAGTTATTGGGGCCGGGTAGGTGGCGCTGGAGGTAAGGTGTCTGCCTTGCAAGCGCTAGCCAAGGAAGGACCGCGGTTCAATCCCCCGGTGTCCCATATGGTCCCCCCAAGCCAGGGGCGATTTCTGAGCACATAGCCAGGAGTAACCCTTGAGCGTCAAATGGGTGTGGCCCAAAAACAAAAAAAATATATATATATATAAGTTACTATGTATTTCTTGTTGGACATCTAGTTTGTCTAGTTTTATTTCCAATCCTTATTATTGAATTGAGTGCTACAGTGTATAGTGTGCATATGTCCTTTTGAATGAATGTTTTTTTCTGTTCTGGATGTAGATACTCAAAAATGGAATTCCTGGTCCATGCAACAGCTCAAATATACATTTACTGAGAACACTTCAAACTATTTCCACAGAGATTGAACCATACAACATTCTACCAGCAGTAGATGAGAGTTCCCTTTTCACCGCATAGTCAACAATACAGATTGTTTCCAAAATTTTTTATATGTGCCATTCTCAGTGGTGTAAGATAATATCTTGCTTGATTTGAATTTCCCTATTAATAAGTGATATGAGCAGTTTCTCATGGTTCTAATAATCATCTGTTGGTCTTGCTCAGAGACTTCCTTGTTTATTTTCTCTCCCCTTTTTCATGAAGTTTTGTGATTATTTTTAGTTGATCTTTGTGAATACTTTTTATATCCTAGATATTATCCTTTGATTTGTTGAATGCACATATTTCTTTTCAGCTATGAAGAACAATGAAATCACACAATTTTCTGGTCCATGTGAACTGGAAGATATCACATTAAATGGAGTAAGTCAGAAGAAACACAAACACAGGATAATTTTACTTATATGTCATATTTATAAAAACTGGACAAGGGTGTACAATGTTCAAAAATGGTGATGCCTTGTTCAACTCTGGCCTCAAAGCATAGGGAAGGAGAAAGACAGAAAATAAAAGAAATAGAGGGAAAGAAGAAAAGACAAACAGGAAGTAATAGAAGAGCAGAGGTCAAGGAGATTTAAGTTCATTAGTGGTATAAAAGAATAATAAAGCTAAATATCCAAGATGCAGAGTCAATAACCCAGGAATCATAAGACCCAAGTCTTAACAACCAAACTAAATAGGTGCCTGTCAAGATGCAAGCTGGAGGGTGGCTGTTGTGAAGGAGGGAATCAATGTTGAAACACTGCATGTCTAAAATAACTATAACTTTGTAAATTGTTGTGCTTCAATAAAAACTTCTTAAAAGGGTCACAGGAAATTGAATGAATTATTGCAGACATACTGAAAGTTCCACACAGAATGGACTAAGCAGGATTACAGTGGTTTGGTTAAAGTTTTGAGTAATGAGGCCCGGGCGGTGGCGCTAAAGGTAAGGTGCCTGCCTTGCCTGCGCTAGCCTTGGACGGACCGCGGTTCGATCCCCCGGCGTCCCATATGGTCCCCCAAGAAGCCAGGAGCAACTTCTGAGCGCATAGCCAGGAGTAACCCCTGAGCATCACAGGGTGTGGCCCAAAAACCAAAAAAAAAAAAAAAAAAGTTTTGAGTAATGAGAAACCTGGAAGCACATAAATCACTGCAATAAAACTAAAGATGGCAAATGATAGCTGTTCTGAAATGTTATAGATTTTATATATTGAAGCATGATCAGGAAGCATAACAGACCCCCTAAATGAGGTAATCTTCATTCTTTTTACACCTGCAACTAACACCTGTCCTGTGTACCAGTGCATGGACCAAAAGAATTACCTAGAAGTTATTTTCAGTTTTTTTCTATCTATATTTATACTGGCCTGTGGAGTGTCATTAAAGCCTTTGATCTAAATCATAAATTAAGTTTGTATTTTAGTAAACTGGAGAAAAGGGCAACTTAAATATAAATTAAGAACATAAAAACTAAAAAATCAGAATAGAAAATTATTATTATTGAAAGCAAAAGTTAGGAGCAAGAGAAATAGTATAGAAAGTAAGGCATTTGCCTTGCAGTAAAGTGAATTGGGTTCTCTATGAGGCATCCTACAAATGATCCCTTAAGGAAGGCATGAGTAAGTTCAAAGTACTTGTGGAGTGTACCCCCTAAAAAGTTTTTTAAAATAATAAGTAAAATTGAAAAAACTCCAGGTATATCAATAAATGTTTATATGTACAAATACTCCACCCCATACACATAACATAAAACACAGAGTATAAATTCAATAAATGAAAGTATCATCACCAGAGTTCATAGTCTTTATCATCATAATAAATAATTTTATAACTAATTACATACAAAATAAATCGATAGCTTTTGGAACAATTTCTTGAAAAAGAAATGACCAAAATTTATACAAGACAAAACAAATGATTCAGCTGTTCTTTATTCTACAAGTCAAAAATAATGTACCAATTTCGAATTGAACTGAAGTGAGTGTGACAGATATGGCCGGGAGAAAGAAATAAATCAGGGGGAGTGGCTGAAGGCTGAGCGATCTTTGGACTTAAAAGTGCCATTTTGAACTGAACAGAGGTGAGTGCACACAGACAAGAGCACAGTAGTTCCACTTCACTCAGAGGACATACATCGTTTCTTCTAGCAAGAAACCCACCATTAAAAGAAAACACCACCACACGACAGGGGTCACAATGAGAAAGCAACACAGAACCTCACTAGTGAGTGAATGGAGCTGGCAGTTCTGAAGACCCAACTCACATCAGCCACCTATATAATCTCACTGATCAGAATTTTAGAGATAAAATGTTAGTGATGTTCAAAGGACTCAAAAAATCATGGAACAGACAACCAATAAGTCTCAAGAGGATTAGAGAGTAAAATGAGATAAACTCAAATAGAAATATCAGGACTAAAAAAAATTGATAAGCAAAATGAAAATCCTACTAAAAACCTCACCAGTAGAGTAATAGCTGCTGATTACAGAATCAGTAATCTGGGAGATGTGCTGCATAATACTTCCATTTAAAGAAATTGAAAATAAAATAAACAAACAGAAGATAGAGCAAATCCTCAAAATAATTGTGAGCAGATGATAATAGGCCTTTGGGATAAGTTCAGTGGGAAGAACATAAGAATCCCAAAGGGCCAGAAAGAAAACCCTTATGAAGAGGTAATCCTCTAAGACATAATTGCAAAGAAGTTCTAGAGCTAAAGAATATTTACATCCATATTCTGGATGCCTAAAGAGTATCAGCTAACAGATCCAAATAAAAGGCATACCCAAGCCACAGTGATATAATTCTAAAGCAGCAATATCAAAAAGAGAAATTACAACAAAGAAGTAAATATAAAATTTATAACAGATTGTAACAAGCCACCTTCTAAGATTGAAGGCAGTGATGGTATACAGTAAAATAATTCAGTGAACTGAAAGCTTCACCAAAAACTACACCCAGCCAGACTTTTATTCGGGTTTGGAAAAAAAGATATGGTACATAGCTTAACAGATAAACAATAGCTCTGGAAGTTTACAGACTCAAAACCAACCTTCAAAGAAGTACTAAAGGGTATACATTAAGACAAGACAGACACCACAAACATACCAAACTTCTACAAAAATATGGCACAAAATCACAACACAATAATTTCTCTAAATGTCAATGGAATAAATGTACCCGTTAAGAGACGTAGAGTGGTGAAAAGGATCAGAACATTGAATCCACCATTTTGATGCCTTCAACAAACATATCTGAAAGGTCAGAAACAAAGGCTGAAAGTAGAAGGTCAGAAGACAATCCTTTCAAGCAAACAACCCCATAAAAGGGCGGATGAAGAAGAAACACAAACCTTTTTAGGTAGTAGTTGGGACCACCCCCCTGACTGTTTTTGTTTTTTATTTATTTTTTTGTTTGTTCTGTTCTGTTCTGTTCTGTTTTGTTTTGTTTTGCTTTGGTTGTTCTTTTTTTTGGTTCTTTCTGTACTTTCGTTATTACTGCCCTATTGTTTTTTGTTTCTGTTTCTGTTTGCTTTGCTTTGTTTTGTTACCCTTTTCCTTTTTTCCTCCCTTTCTTCTTTTAAAGAAAAATTTAGAACACCAAGACAGACTCCTCCTAGTTCTCTTTTTTTTTCCTTTTTTTTTCTCCATTTGCTTTTGTTTTTTTTTCTTTTTTTCTTTTCTTCTCCTTTATCTTTTCGTATATCTCCAACACAGAACTACATTACTGGAGTCATCTTGTTCAGCCTCACAATTTGAGGGGGGAAAATGGATGGTACCAAGACCAAACAGTCAAATGAACATTAAGTGGAAATAAAAAATGATCAGACTTGAAGACCAAACTCATAGACAAGGACAACAGAATCAATACCCAGTTTACAAGTTTACAACAAGTTTACAACAAGCTGTAAAGTGAGGAACAGTTACACTAGCATTATGGGGGTAAAGAAGAGAAATACGAGATGCATGCTTGAAACAGGGGTGGAAAGAACACAACACCAGTGGTGGGAATGCTTCTCATTCATTTTCATTATATGCCTTAAATATTTCTGTGAAATAATTGTAATTCCCTTTGACCACAATAAAAATGAAAATATAAAGGCGGATGCCATATTAATATTAGACAACACTAAGTTTAAACTAAAAAGGTCTATAAGAGACAAAGAGAGTCATTTCTTAATAATTAAGGGATATGTATAATAGGAATAAATCACACTTTAAATCATATATGCATCCAATGTGAAGATAGAAAAATACTTAAAAGACATCAATATCAACAAATATTAGTTGGAGACATCTGTCCCCTCTTGAAAGATCAGCCAGGCTAAAAGTCAACAAGGAAATATGGGCTCTGAGGGAAGAAACGGAGGAGGCTGGATCAGTATATATGTATATATATATATATATATATATATATAACCTTTTATCCCGACAAAACTGGGCCTTAAACATACCTATGTAAAATTAAGAGGATAGAAATTGTATTAACTTCCTTTTTAGACAATGATGCATCAAAAATAGGAGTGAATTACAAACAGAAACAGAGAAATAACTTTAATTACACTGCTTACTACTAAATAATTAATGGGTCAGAGATGGATTTAAAAGTTCCGTGGAAGCAAAAGAGAATGAAGACACATCAGAATATGTGGGACACAGCAAAAGCACTATAAAAAGGAAAATGCATAGCATTACAAGCATTCATCAGGGAGGAAGAAAGGGTCTACACAGATAATTTAATGGCACAGCTTAAGAAATTGGAAAGAGGGCAACAAAATGAACTAAAAGACAGAAGGAAGGATATAATATGACTCAGAGTAGAAATTAATTAACTGGATACCCAAAGAACCACCCAAAATATCAATGAAAGCAAGATCTTATTCTTTGAAAAAATAAACAATATCAATAAACCATTGGCGAGATTCACAAAGAAAGAGAGAAATCTAATAAATCAGATGCAAAATAAAAGGAGGAACATCATTACACATACTAAAGAAATTCAAAGGGTAATCAGAGATTACTTTGAGAATATTTTTCCGGGGCCGGGCGGTGGCGCTGGAGGTAAAGTGTCTGCCTTGCCTGCGCTAGCCTAGGACGGACCGCGGTTCGATCCCCTGGCGTCCCATATGGTCCCCCAAGCCAGGAGCGACTTCTGAGCGCATAGCCAGGAGTAACCCCTGAGCGTCACCGGGTGTGGCCCAAAAACCAAAAAAAAAAAAAAAAAAAAAAGAGAATATTTTTCCACAAAAGGAGAGATTCTGGAAAATATTGATAAGTTTTTGGAATCTAATAACCTGCAAGACTGAACCAAGATGATATCTAATACCTGAATAAACCTGTGATTACCAAGTAAATTAAAATGCCAATCAAAAGACTTTCCAAAAACAAGTCTAGGCCCAGATATTTTTACTAGTAAATTTTTTCAAACTTTTAAAGCAGACCAGCTGCCAATTCTTTTTCAAGTTCTTCCAAAAAAGTCAAGAATCTAATACCTTCTGAAACAGTTTCTATGAAGCTAACATCACTTAGATATCAAAAGCAGAGACACCATAAAATAGAGAGAAACATGCAGGTATAAAGATTCTCAACAAAATACTTGCAAAAGCATCCGAGAGCTTATCAAGAAGGTCATACACCATGAACAAGCAGGATTTATTCCACAGGTTTAGCATATGCAAGTCGATCAATATAATATCCTATATCAATATAAAATATATAAAACAATCATATGATCATATCAATAGATGCAGAGAAAGCATCTGTGGAGTAACAAAATTTTATTATGAAAAATCTTGTATCCAAGGTGTTTAAATAAAATACTTTTTAAAAAAGTAAACTACCAAAAATAAATCCTAAGGATCCAGATAATTTTATTAGTAAGTTTCAATGATCATTGAAAGAATTATGTCATTCTACAAAGGCTTTTATAAAATGATCAGGGTATTATCCTGACTCTTGATAAAATTAGCCAATTATTATTAAAAGAGAGTCAGAAAATATACTTGAAAAAACTAATATCTTCAATGAACATAGATATAAAACTTCTAAAAATATAAGAAATAAAATATGAAAATATAAGAAAACAATTACATATCACAGGCAGTCTTTATTCCATATTTTAAAAAGTTAATCTATCATAATAGTATTTATGTACTTTATCATATAAAGAAATTGAGAAAGTAAACCTATGTTTGTTATTTGATGTAGAATCAGATTAAGTTCAAGCTCTTAGCAACAAGAGAGAATTTTTTTCAACTCTATAAAATATATATACAAAAGACTGAATGAAAACATCATCCTGAATAATGACTAAATGACTAGATACTTTTTTTCCTTAAGATGAAGAACTATGGGCCCGGAGAGATAGCCCAGCGGTGTTTGCCTTGCAAGCAGCCGATCCAGGACCAAAGGTGGTTGGTTCAAATCCCGGTGTCCCATATGGTCCCCCGTGCCTGCCAGCAGCTATTTCTGAGCAGACAGCCAGGAGTAACCCTTGAGCAACGCTGGGTATGGCCCAAAAACCAAAAAAAAAAAAAAAAAAAAAAAAAGATGAAGAACTATTTTAAGACTATTTTATCTCCTTAGTCATCCTCGTGAACTCAAGCCACACTGTAAAGAGAGAGAAAGGGGGACTATGGAGGTAAGACAGGGGTTAGTGGGTTTAGTCTACAAACAATTTATCTACTTCAATTCCCACAACATGTATGATCCCCTGAGCACTGCCACGAGTGATCCTTGAGCACAGATCCAGGTGCAAGCCCTGAGCACTTCTGTGTATAGCTCCCAATTCCTCTTCCAATAAAGAGAACAAATATGTACATGGAATTCACTTTCTTATGGCAAGAGTGAGAAGAAAAGGAGAAACAAAGGAGATAAGTCAAGATTATCTATATAGTATTAGATGGCCTGTGTTAGTTTAAAATGGACACGAATATACAGGTTAAATATATCCAGAAAAAAAGAATTTTGTGCATATTAATATTTATAAGTATGCAGGGGGCAGAGAGATAGCACAGTGGTAGAGCATTTGCCTAGTGTGATTACGACCTGGGACAGACTTGGGTTCAATTTCCGGCATCTCGTACGTTCCCCTAAGGCTGGTAGAAGTGATTTCTGAGTGAAGAGCCAGTAGTAATCCCTGAGCACCAGTGGGTGTGACTCAAAATATATACGTGTTCCAATAAGTTATGTCTATATGTATACATGATGCATATATATCATATAGCTTTTTTCTCCCCGCCTTCTGAGTATACTAGCTTTTCTATATTTTAATTTAATTTAATTTGGGGGAGGTCACACCCGGTGATTCTCCGGGGTTACTCCTGGCTATGCGCTCAGAAATAACTCCTGGTTTGGGGGACCATATGGGACTCCAACGGATAGAACTGAGGTCTGTCCTAGATCAGCAGCATGCAAGGCAAACGATCTACCACTGCGCCACCACTCCAGTTCTTTTACTAGCTTTGTTTTTATTTTTTTTTAAATAAAGGAAAGTATAGCTCCATTGAAAAAGGAAATTACACAAATATGTGCAGGACCCTAAGTTTGTTGAGCTTGACTCATAGCAGATGCTTAAAATGGATATAAATATAGCCAGGCATGGCTCACAAACAAAACAAGAGGACACAGGTAAAGTGCCAGTCTCATGAGCCATGTCAATATGCATGCAATCAGGGAGATTTATCATTGTGATCATTAACTTTGTTCATCTGATTAAAGTGACATTTTTTCATGCTTCTGAGGAATATCAGAGCCACCTGGGTAGTGCTTAAAGGCTCTCGAAGCTATTTCAGGTGATGCTTAGAGCTCATGTGATGTCAAAATAAACCAGTCTGGCACAACTTTAATCCCTGTGATAAACTTTTTACTCCTTAGCAGTAGTTTTTATTTATATATATTAATATGTATTTATTGAGATTTTTGAGGCTAAAAACTATTTTTCTAAATTCTTGTCTTTTAGCACAATATGTATTTTAGAAATCTACAGCTGTTTTATAAATTATTGATGACCCTGTCTCAATTCTATTGGGATAGGAATAGAAGAAGAGAAAGATGGTAATATTTGATAAATCAATATAAAGAGTCAGGAATTGAATAGGAGGTGCTGGTACATTACTTTATTAAATTTCATTTTATACTTGACATAAATAAAACATAAAAAATTTTTCCCAAGGGTGGAATAACTTATTCTGGAGTTTAGAAATACCTCTTTTTTTCTTTTTCTTTTTTTTCTTTCTTTTTTTTTTTTTTTTTTTTTTGGTTTTTGGGTCACACCTGGCAGCGCTCAGGGGTTACTGCTGATTCTATGCTCAGAAAGCACTCCTGGCAGACTTGCGGGACCATATAGGTTGCTGGGATTCGAACCACCATCCTTCTGCATGCAAGGCAAATGCCTTACCTCCATGTTATCTCTCCGGCCCCTAGAAATACCATTTTTAGTGATAGAAATGCCAACATGTACATATTAACTGTATAAGAGTTTAGCTGGGATAGGGATTAGAATTTAGGTCTATTGGGGCCGGAGCAATAGCACAGTGGTAAAGCATTTGCCTTGCATGCGGCTGACCCAGGACAGACCTCGGTTCGATCCCTGGCATCCCATATGGCCGCCCAAGCCAGGAGTGATTTCTGAGCTTATAACCAGGAGTAACCCCTGAGTGTCACTGGGTGTGGCCCCAAAACAAACAAACAAAAAGAATTTAGGTCTATAGCTGCATTGTTTTCTAGCATAGGTCTAGCTCATTGTTTTCATAAACAAATAAGTTGAAGTATTGTAACCAGGCATATAGCTTACTCGGATTTGATCCCACACAACATGGGTTTCCCTGGGCAGCACTGAGTGTAACTCTGGAGGATTTCAAGCACCATTAGTTGTGTCTTGGAGATCCCTTAGCATTGCCAGGATGGTCTAGTAACCTCATGTGATCAGCAACATAGCATTCTGGGATTTTTACATTCAACAATGAGCCCTGTTGCTCAACTAGTTATTGAAGTCTTTGAAACTCATGACTAAAGCTTGGAAGAACCCCAATAAACACAGTACAGCAAGAGTTTGGATTTATAAAGCTAAGGACTTATAAAGTGTTAACCAGAACTGATGCTTCAAGCACACTGAATATCACCCATTATCATAAACACCACCATCAATATGGGGGACAGAAAAAGATCAAATTTCAGACTGACTCTTAAGTTTCTGGAAATAATATTTCTCCCTGCCAGTAAGGAACTAAGTTTGCTGGTAAATGAAACACATTTGAATACTGAATGTTTTTCCCTTGACTATATATGCTTTATGCTTCTACTGAGCTGAACTTGTCCATAAAGAAGAGCTCCATGATTACACATATCTGACCTGAAAATAAAGGACAGAGAGAATTCATCTGAATTCTGCATTAAATAACACTGCCAGAATGTAGAGAGAAATATATAGAAAAATTAAGAAATTTAAAGTAGAAATGTTTTGGAAGCAATGACAGAAAAAAAAATTAGAAAAGGAGCCCCACAATTGTGTACGTTGAATATACAACTGAGATTCAAAGAGGACATAGAAAGGAATAAACCAGGAAAAAATAATAAACTATGTTCCCATACTGTCATTAGATAAAGATGTGAATACATAGATTGAAAGAGTACACTGAGCACCAGCCAAAATGACCACCACTCAAGATTTGCTTTTAAAGACACCATATCCTTACAATTAAAGAATTTTTAAGGAGGAAAGGTAAAAACATCACGCTACTTGTCAAGAAAAAGGCAGGTGGGTTTAATGTTTTACACAGCAATACTTGTTACTGAAGGCTAAAGAATGTTGAAGGCGAAAGATAACCTGTAACAAATTTTCACAGTCTAGTGTATAGCCAAACTGTCTTTAAAAGATTTATACACTAATTCAGAATATAGTTTTTATAAGTAAACACATATTGAGAAAATTGCAAGCTGAAATTCAGTTCATTATAGACACATGGAGGACACCATGGCAAATAAAGGCTAACATAGAATTAGAGTTTGAGATGCCAGATCAAAACGTGAATTCTTATATTCTGGGATTAAAAATATATGTAACTGATGAAAAATTATGGGAATATTTTGAGAATATATAGCATATATTTATCATATAGTGTATTTATATATGATACATAGGAGAATCGTTACATATCAAACATGGTAAAATTGTTTCCAATAACCTCATCTGCAATCTCGAAAGTCAAAGAATATCATTGGATTCTGGTAGATCAAGTTATATATGCCTAAGCATATTTAACAGCTCAAAGGTAAACAGAAAGGAAGATAGCACTGCTGAAGGAAGTCAAGTGGTGGGGAGAGAAAAGTGAAAACAGTTCATTTATCCTTTCTTATAGTAGAGAACTAATAAAAACTAAGGGGGGAAAATCCAATAGTTCTAAGTGTTATATGTTGACATTTGGGGTTTCTAGGAACAATGAGGGGGGCATAAGCTTTACAGTATTTTAATAGTGCTACCAATATGTTAGAAACTTTTTCATAGTGTACATGTGTTTCAAAATACTGTTGCTTAAATTTTGAAGAAATCAAAACAGCGACACCTAACTGTAATGACTGTCATTGCATCTCATTCTTCGCTAGTGCTTAAAAAAAGTACTTTATTCATAGCCGCTGAAAAACACCAAATTCTTCATTATTATATCTCAATCACAGAGGATGCATCTTTTTAAAATTCCACATAACAAAATGGAAGCTACACAGAACGCTTAGACTGCATACCACAAACCAAAGAGTATCCTAAGGTCAAGTTTTTGTGTGGCTGTTTCTAAGTGAAACCAGCTGGGTTTTCTTTTTTTCATGAGATACCATTTTTCTTGGAAAAAAAAAAACCTGACATTCTATGGTCAGTCTTATTGTAGAATTTATCAGACCTGTTTTATATGCACAAATATGTTTTTGTTTTAAGTATAACCACTAAAAATAATCGGATTTACAAAGAATATATCTGCTACTTTGAACTGGGAATACTCATACACAAAGATTAGAACTGGCAATGATGCTAATTAATATCTTTTATATTATAAATAAATAATGTCAGTAGTTAGATTTGTCAAGCCAGTGAATTAATGTTTCCCAAATAAGCAAAGCATGAATTAAAAAAAAAAACATGCAGAGTTAAAAAGAGAAAATCAAAGTGCACAATTGACAACAATTTTTAAATTATTTTTTATTTTTTTATTTTTTATTTTTAATTATGATAACAAATATGCAAAGAAAGAGGACAAGGTAAAGTTACAGTGGAAGGACAATCACCCATAAACAGAATTCTCAGTAGTCCCTTTGCTGATATCTTAGCTTTGAACTTTCAGCCAAAGAACATTAAGAAAAATAAAACAAAATCCATGTACAATTACTTTGTCCCTCAAGTTCCCAGATTATAGTACATAATATTTCTTAGCAGCACAGAAAGCAATCTAAAGACATAAAGCTTATGTAACTCCTTAAACATTGAAGGCAAAGTACTTTTTTTACATTTCCACGCACATGCATATTAGTTTAAGTGAACCTCAAAAGTTTAAATGGGTTGTTTTTCTTAAGGATTAGAGTCAAAGGAGCACAGTAAAATGGTGTCAGAGTGGCAATTATTGTTTGCATAGGCCCACCAAAATATGAGGGACATGGAAAGGAAAAGCCTTGGCCTAAATACAAGGAGACCCTACCCCTGAAGTTTCCTGGCATAAGACCAACTCTAGGCTCCAGGCAAACTAGTTTGTCCAATCCAGAACAACGAATTTTAATGTAACAAAATTTCATCATTTCATTGGTATGATTTAAAATAAATGTATTGCATCTGATGTTTAAATATTTGTTGTTTTAGTGAAATATAAAAAAATAATACAATTTTTAAATTTATCAAAATAATATATTTGTATGAAATCAAAATCTCTACATATACTTTATCCAAATCAATGATCTATAAAAGATTCAATGTAAAAGCAATAAGAAACTCCATCTGTGTTTTACTAGGCGAGACACTGAAGTGATTTAAAAATGATTTATAATGGGGGAAGGAGGGTGAAGAGGGGAAAATAAAAATAAATGAAAATGTATAATGATACAACTATTCTCAGGAAAACATTTTTTGAAAAAATTAATGTAAATACGTTTATGATATAACATACGTTGGATTCATTATTGTCCTTTTAAAATAAAATACTTTTAAAATATTTCAGTTTTAATTTTTTGTTGTTGTTTGGTTTGGTGGTCACACCTGGCTGTTCTCCGGGCTTACCCTTGGCTCCACGCCCAGGGAAAAATCCTGGCATTGCTTAGGGGGGCATCTGAGATGCCAGGGAACAAATCCTTATCAGATTCATGCAAGACAAGTACTGTACCTGTTATACTACAGCTCACCTCCCAGTTCCAGTTTTGAATACAGAAAATATTTCTAGGTCACCCACATAATCCTAAAGTCTTTAAAATCTATAACCATTTTTAAGACTGTAAACAAGTCCTGAGACAAAGTAAATTAGAAAACTGCAGCATTAAATGAAATGTGTTACAAATGTCATTAAAAGTCATCTCTGGTTGGGGCTGGAGGGACAGCACAGTAGGTAGGGCATTTGCTTTGCAATTGGCCAACCTGGCTTCAATCACCAGCAACCCATATAGTTTCCTGAGACTTCTAGGAGTGACTTCTGAGCTCAGAGTTAGGAGAAATGCATGAGCAATTCCTCCTGTCACACACACACACACACACACACACACACACACACACACACACACAGTGGCACGCGTTGAGCTTTCAAATAATTCATAAATTCCACTTTTCACAACTACCTCAAGGGTCCGAAAATATTATTTAAAAAATACATGTGTGCTCCTATGCTCACTATAGCACTGTTCACAGTAGCAAAACTCTAAACACAACATATTCAGAAATTCTGCTGCCTTTGAAGTCTTTGCTTCTGACACTCTAGATAGGGTGCCAGTAGGGGAAGAACTTGAATTATTACCCCCTTTGCTTCCATTGGTACTATGGGTGTTAGAAGATAATTCCCTGAGATTCTACTGACCCTATGTGCCACATGCAGATGGGGCATAAGACTCAGCTTCTTCTGACATGAATGGAAGTGGTAACCAGTTTTCCAATGTTTGGTGTTTGGCTGAAGTATCTCCATTGCCCAAGCATTCTCTCTGCAACCACCCTTTCCTGTACATTCAACTAAATGTGGAATTTTGCTGAGACATTTTTTCCCTATTTTTATAGTTTCAAGCCTGAGCTATATAGTCAAGAAGAAATAAACCAAAAAAATGATACATTAGTATCTTCATTTTATTTCAATTTGTGAAATAAAAATATTTGCCTTCTCATGTTTGCCTTGCAAACAATATTCATAGTTTGTAATTGTCTTTAAAGAAAAGGTGGGAAATATACATGCTTCATCTTACCAGGAAAGTAATTTCAAGAGGTAGTGATGTATTTTTAAATAACACCAATGAATAAGTATATCTAGGTAGTCAAATAGGCAAAAACAAAGTTGGAGAAATAGCTCATAACATAGACCATATCCAGAAAAAAATCTGAATGAATTAAATGCTTAATTTGAATTATAAAATTACAAGAAAAAAAACATGGCAGAATTATTGTATAAGATCACACTGAGGAAAAGCATCCAGTGATAAGAGAAAATAGGTACATTTTGTTTCATTAAAATTAATTATCATGGCTAAGAATAAAACTCGTATCATATACATATTAAAAACTCAACATGTAGGGCTAGAGCAATAGTACAGTGGATTAGGCATTTTCTTTGCATATAGTTTGCATGTGTTTGATTTCACCCCATATGGTCCTTTCAGAATGAATTCAGAACCAAGAGTAACCTCTGAGCACTGCCAGATGTGGACCAAAAACGAACAAACAAAAAGAATTGATTGCTAGCTAAAAAGTATATATTCAGAATTTAGGTCACAAAATTCATTATCTAGCATCCGAAGAACTACCAATAAGTAAGAAAATCAATAACCCAACAGGAAAAGAGTGTCAAAGAATTTGTAGGCAGTACACAGTATACAGTAAACACAATGGTTCTTTATTATTTTTAATTTACTTAACTTTATTCTTAATAAAGATGTTTTAATTTTTTTTCATATTAAAGATGTTTTAAACACACTAAGAAAATAGTTTTTCCACTCCTCCAGTAAGATTAGCAAAAAATTATGTTCATAAAATGGTAATGATTGGGGGAAAGAGACTTTCACACAAAGCTGAAATTTGTGCTTTACAGGTAAACTGGTATGTCCCTGTAGGAAGCATTTTGATAATATCACAATTATTTCTAGGAATCATAACTGCATGTGTAGAGAATGATGCATTTTTGATATTCATTGCAAACTTTAAATAGTGAAAGATCAAGAATACGGTAATCTGTTGGCAAATAAAAGAAATATATACTTAACATGCTTATAACAGAAATTTATACTTACTACATTGAATATGTTTAATAGACTACTACTTAAATTTTTAAAGAAACAAAATCTAATTTTATTGGCTTGTACCTCCAAAAAAAATGCTGATAAGAATACCTGGGAACAAATAACAGTGACTGCCTGGGCTTGGGAAGACAAGATTATTTACTGACTAAACAGAATACTCTTAACTCTTAAAATGGTAGTGTTTTTTTTCTTACAAGTGTTACTGTATTTTTTTTAATGTTTGAACAATATTAAATGAGGTTAAAAAAAAGATATGTGAGGCGGACAAAGGGAAGAAAGGAAGAATTTTGGAAGATTTAGGAGATTAATGGGGGAAAACATATGAAAAACAGGAGACAAAAGTAAAAACTGTATATAGAAATATATACATATATATTGTATATAGAAATAGCTCATGGAGCTCCATTATTGACTCTGGAAGCATTGTAAAAGAAAACAGTCCATGATATCATAAAGAAGAGCGCAGTGCAAATTGGCCAAGAGGTCAGCAGCTGACCAAAAAAAAAAAATGTTGTTACTTGTATTTCCAGTTTTGCTCTTCCATCAAGTGATAAGCAGCAGCTGACTTTCTTTTCAGAGACAAGTAAACATTACTTGTGAAGGAGGCGCGTATGAAGTCTCCCAGAGGCCATTCCGTGCCAAACTTAGCCAACCTGGCTAAAAGTATCAATGTTTAGGCTTGACTCTGGAATCCAGCTTCAGGACCTTTAGTCCTGGAGGCCTGTAGATCTATATCTCACAGAGCTCAGGCACTTCAGAGATAGCAGAAATCAAGCTTTAAGCATGTATGGCATACACTTCAGCTCTTGCAGCCATATCTCTCCAGCCCTAAGGTTGGTAAACTTTTTAAGAAGCATGGAAGGTTATCTGACAATAAACTAGAAAAGAATTGAAGATGTTGGTCTAAAATCCAGTTTACATTTTTTTTTCTTGCTGAGGAGTGGAGTGAAGGGAGACCCATATTTGGCCATTCTCGAGGCCAGCTCTGTGCTTAGGTACACCAATAAAAATGCTCAGGAAAGTTTTATGGGGCGCTGGGTATCAAAACCCAGTGGACCAAATGCAAGACAAGCCTTACCCACTATGTTATGCCTCTGATCCCCTCAAATCTAATGTTTTTTAATTACACACATATATTCCATTAAAAGCTACTCTAAAGGTCAGAATGCTAATACATCAATAGAACATTTGTCTTGCATGTGGCCCACCCAGGTTTGAGCGCCAGCTTCCCACATGATTCCTTCTGCATACTCAGGGGTAATCCCTGAGTGCAGAAATAAGAGTAAATATGTCTGGGTGTGGACCAACCACCTCCACCAATGATAATAGATAAATAAAAAAAAACTACTAAAAAGACATCAGGACTAGATTTTTACTGTCTAAAGAGAATTATGCATAATCATGCATAATGTATGTAGACAAAAGGTGAGACACCTGTCAGGGATTTTAGGACATGAACTTGTCTAGTGAACTGAGCTTTATGCATGAATCCTACCCTGCCCATTATCCACATGTTCTATGTTCCTTGTAGCCTGTGATTAGTTCTGAATAGCTGTGTCCTTTGCTCAATTAATAAAAAACATTATCAAAGTTGTTTTTGTGTGAGGACGAGAAAAGTGACCAGAGGTGTAACATAGTGGGTAAGGCAGTTGTCTTGAATTTGATTCACTGGGTTTTGATACCCAGCACCTCATTATTTTCATCAGTGAACCTGAGCACAGAGCTGGCCTTGAGAACTGCCGAATATGGGTTTCTCTTCACTCCAGTCCCCTGCAAGAAAAAAGAGGAAGAGAAAAGGAAAGGAAGACAGACAAAAGACAAAGGAGAGTCCCTGCAGATGATAACAGGTTATACATTATCACTGTGGATGTGCTTCGGTTACACTCTACTATTCTTTCCAGAACAGTTCATGGAAATTATTGTTCTTTCCTTTAAATGATGATTCTGAACATTTTTTCAAGTCACTTTTCTTTTTCATCACTTTCAAGTCATTAGTTACTAATTCCTTAATTTTTGAGCTCATAGAATTATACACTTGGAAGTTTTTTCTGGGGAGAGAGAAATATGGGTCACACCTGGTGATGCCAGGCCCATGTACTCAGTGATTACTCCTGGCTGGTTCAGGGGATCAGATAGGGTTATAGGGATTTAACTCGTTTTACTATGTGCAGAACAAATCTCCTATCTTTTGTACAAACACTCTGGCCCCATATCCTTGAACTTTTTATGTTACTGAATCTTTCTCCTTTCTCAGTCTTAGACTGAGAAATACCACTTCAATCATATAATTTACCATTTAAAAATACCCTGCAATAGAGGCTGGAGTGATAGCACAAAGGTAAGGTATTTGCCTTGCACATGGCTGAGCCAGGATGGACCTGAATTCGATCCCCGGTGTCCCATATGGTCCCCCAAGTCAGAAGCGATTTCAGAGGGCATAGCCAGGAGTCACCCGATATGGCCCCAAAACAAAACAAACAAACAAAAACAAACAAACCTGCAATAGAATTGTTGAAAAACCTCATAGAAGTTTCCATCAGTTGGACTGGGAGAGATTGAATTATTTTAATATTTGCTATACACAGTTGGTTTGCAGTGGCCATAAATTCCGAGAATAATCACAGGATTTGTTTGATGAAAATTATGATTGCAAAATGGAATATTGACTTTTACTACTCCAAGCCATTTTTCACTTATATACCCAATAAGCATTTATTGAGCCTCTGCTCAATCTTAGAATTATAGATGATAATACAAAATAAAGCCTAACAATGTATGTCTCCAAGAGAACTGCAGAAGGAATTTTCTAGAGGATCAGAAACCTGCCTGGAAAAGCTGTCTGCAAATATTGTGTGGTCTTGAGTAAATCAGTAATCTCTCCTTTTTCTTCAGCTATAAAATGAGTTAAATTGTATCTTCTTTCAAAAGTTGGAGGCTCAAAGTCCTATGATTTGTAATGGGCCCTGAATAACTGACAAGGATGTATGTATGTATGTATGTGTTGGATGAGGAAAGAATATTGCCTAATCCTCCAAACTAAAAGGAATTCAAGTTAAAGGAAGGTTGGGATATCCAGTTTGGTAAACCACTTGAACCTTGGAAATGTTTGTCTTTCTAACAAAAAAAGTTGTGGGGGAGGTAGGAGCACGGGAAAAAAATGTTTTGGTCATATCTTGGCTCTGCACTCAGGAATCACTCCTAGGGGGACCATATGGAATGCTGGGAATCAAATCCAGCTGCATGCAAGGCAAATGCCCTACCCTTTGTGTTATCTCTCAGCCCCAGTTTAAGACTTCTTTTAAAATCCAATCTCCACACCCACCAGTTAGAATAGAGACAAATCAAACTCTAGGATAACTGAACTAAAAATAATAACCAAAACTGTAATGATGAACTGGTCACCATTTAATTAGTTGGGCAACTTTGTATCTGGAGATTTCACAACACAAAATTTATCTGAATTATTTGCTTTTCATTCTTTGACAATGTTGTGTTATCAATTAATGTCTGCTCTTTGCTATCAACTCCCTTTGGCACCTGAATAACTAGAGTTTTCTCATCTTCTTGTCAAACATGTAATCTGTAATAACGTAAAATGTGATCAATTGGAAACATCAAAAACAAGGAGATCGTGTCTAGAATGAAGTTAACATTGTATCTATGACATTTTGTTTTGTTTTAGTTTTCATTTTCTTGGGGGGGGCCCACACCTGGTGACCCTCAGGTGTTACTCCTGGCTATGCCTCAGAAATTGCTCCTGGCTTGGGGACCCAGATGTGACTCTGGGGGATCAAACTGCAGTCTGTCCTGGGTCAGTAGCATGCAAGGCAAACACCCTACCACTGTGCTATTGCTCCGGCCCCAGGATCTATGACTTTTATTTATATTTCATATACAGAATCACTTGCTCCTTTAGTTAAAATCTTCCCAACTAATTTGCATTTTCAGTTTCATTTTAAAATGAAAGTTGAATAGCTAATACAATGGCAAAAAGCTGTGTTGAAATATTATTTTTAAAATTTCTAAAGTATGTTTCTCTCTAAATAAAATACTAATGAGATTGTCTTTAATCATGATATTCATTCTGAGCAACAAAATTATTTAATGTAAAAATGTTTCTTTATAAAAATGGCAAAACTCAAATATACTGTGATTTATCAAGAAATTAATTTAATAAAATATATTTCTATTTCCAAAGCAACAATTTATTAAAACGATTCGTATTCCACATAAACATCAGAGTTTATAATAATCCCAAAACATCAGCAAGGTGTACGATTTTATACTAGAAAAAAGAGGGACTAAACTGGTCTTATAATTATAAGCATAAAGAACAAAGACTTAAATCATGTTAATCCTTTTCTAAGTTGTTAGAAAAAAATCAAGGAGAAGTTGGGAAGTAGATTATAACCAAAAGAAAGGAGTAATTTTAAGCAAATAGCATATTAGCAAAAGCAGAAAAGTATGTTGGAATAAATCAGAAGATATTGTTTTGTGGGATGTTGATATTTGAAGCTTGCATTTAAAAATTCATCCTTGTCCACACAAATACACAAAAGCAAATTGAGCTACATTCTTGCAGCTCTCTCTTCCATGCCACTTTCATGCTGGACCCCTTTTTCTGTTTTTAAACAAACCATCAAGTAAAATTCTTTTGCTTCATTTGTATTAGTTCTCCTTTAGTTGGGACTTAACTACATTAAGAACATAAGTATGAAACCCAAATTCATGCATTACAAACTTAATGCTGTTTTCTTTTTGTACCTTATAAATGAGAGGGGAAGAAAGAGCTGAAACGAGTATGCAATTATTTTGACTACTATTCAACTATTTTGAACTATTTCTAACTCATAGTCTAAGGAGGATTTATAATCCAGGATTATAAAAATTGTATTTTCTTTAATACAGGGAAGTCATGCTCAAACTTAGAATAACTATCACCAATATATTGACAAACTTTAATTTCAAGGCTTAGGTTTAATCATAAATATAATTTCAGAGATATTATCCATATTTTAGGAAGATTAGGAACATTTTCAATGACAAAGAGAACTGAAAGAAAAAATCAGCATTATCTCTTCCTATGAAAGCCTGTTAATATCAGAACTTTTATTGTAAGCAATGATTAGAAGCTTTTCTGGATCTGTGCTCTTAACCCTCGTAATATTAAGGGATCATATGCAGTACCAAGTTGACTGAATATACAGCCAGTGGTAAGTGCCTTAAGCCCTGTGCTATTTCACCTGTCCCTGTGCTGAGAATTTTATGTAAGTTCAATTATATCTATAATTGTGTTTGCATTTGTAAAAGTAATATTTATTTCTCTAATTTTCTAATTTTCTCTTTATTTCTCTAATAATATTATTTCTCTAATGCTACTAACAGTAACTTAATATTATTTAATAAATGAAACTACATTTGTTAAATAACTTAACACCAACCTTTTAGATATAGAAGAATCTGTATTTTAAGTCACTAAAATTGGCTCCAGAAAGTATATTTAGTCACCATGCAGCAAATTCATCGTGACAACTCTTTGTGAAAAGACAGTTTGATAAACAAAATAATATATGGCATTATATCATTGCTAAAAGTATAAAATACAAAATGAATCATCAGCATCTACATAACTAGCTTTAGACTGTGCAAATGTATAGAGTTCAGAATTCTGGAGACCTCATCTGTTTACTCTGGATAAAACTAATTGATAAAGAGAAGGAGGAAAAGTGTGAGAGAGGGAGGGAGATAAAGAGAGAACATTATTGTATCAAATACAGAAAAAAAAAAGCAACAGTAAAATGATGTGGAAGTCATTCTAGAGAAAGAACAATAAGAGAAACCAGAAGGTGTTGTCCCAAAAGAAAAGAACATTTATTATGTATGTCCATCTTAGGCACTCTGTCCAATCTTTGAAGTTAACCAAGAGAAAGGCCAGTAGTGGTGCAGTGGTAGGGCGTTTGCCTTGCATGCGGCTGACCTAAGACAGACCATGATTCAATCCACTGGCGTCCTATATGGTCCCCCAAGACATGATCTTTCTCTGAGTCCAGAGCCAGGAATAATCCCTGAGTGTCACCGGGTGTGACCCAAAAAACAAACAAACAAACAAACATACAAAAAATGAAGCTAATCAAGAGAAAGATTCTAAAATACATCAGTTGGCTAAATAAGTTTAAGACAAAAATTTGGTTAAAAATGAAATAACTTTTTAGAAAATAACATTTACTAAAACTATCAAAATAATTTGTATAACTTTATAGCATTTTAAATATGAACCCTAATTAAGAAACTTTACACATATGTACACTACCAGCATCCATAAATATATATGAGAGTATGAGAGAAAAATAGAAATATAAGTTTAATCCATGTCAAAACAACTAATAGCTGAACAAACTTTGGAGTGTTTACCATGAGTTATAATGCCTAATTGTAAAATTTATCAGATAATCTGAGTTTTGTTATTCTAAAAAAACTAAATAAGTTCCTAATTGATTCTATTCTGCCACCTACAAAAATCTCAACTCAAACCCAAATTACTACCACTGGTATTTCCAATATTTCAATTCAAACAATTCAAACTTGAATATGATCCATAAATCTAGTAATCTTTTCACATTTTTAAGGTCTCACTTCCACAATCATCACTATTGTTTCTTTGTAGATTATTTCAATTATTAAATCATTCAATGTACTTACCAGACAAAACCCTGACTCTACCCTTTGCATGTGGTTAGACTCACAAATACAGGGGAAAAGTTCTCTTAAGTGGGATATCAAGAAAGTAGTAAGGAAATGACAAACGCTTAAAAGAAACTGAGAATGGTCTTCCATAGGAAGCCTAACACAGGAAAAATGGCAGACTTGGAGGTTAGGCTGGGGAAAGACACTGGGACAATAGAGGGAATCACACTGGTGGAGGGTGTGGTGCTAGAATTATTTATGCAAGAGATCCTACGAGAAATGTACTGTAAACCACTGTCTAAAAGCAAATTGAATTTTTTTAATCTTTGCGTGCTTATAAGTGAAATAAAAGGTTGACTAAAAGCCAGCTAGATTGCTGACCTATCTCACACTAAATCTCAGAAATCTTCTGAAGCACCCGGAAAACTGTGATTATTTCCTCATCAGCTGATTTTCCCGTTTGCATAGTCACATTCTCACAGCTTTCACTACTTTCAAACACTCATTACTTGACCCTGCTCTCCTCACTCTCAACTAATCACACTCTTGTTTTTTTTTAAATACACTTTTTTTTTTTTTTTTTGGTTTTTTGGACCACACCAGGCGGTGCTCAGGGGTTACTCCTGGCTGTTTGCTCAGAAATACCTCCTGGCAGGCACGGGGGACCATATGGGATACCGGGATTCAAACCAACCACCTTTGGTCCTGGATCGGCTGCTTGCAAGGCAAACACCGCTGGGCTATCTCTCCGGGCCCTAAACACACTTTTTTTTTTTACCATGATAACAGAAGCAATTAGAAAGAATGCCCTTATCTCTCCATCCCATTTTTCAACGTGTCCGTGGCTGCACCTGCAGAAACCCTTACTGATACTAGCTACAGTTTTATTATCATCTAAGGACAAAAAAAAATTTTGTAGGACAAAATTTAGAGGATGCTTGGGTGATGTATTCTAGGGGAGGAGTTCTAAAAGTGTGGCATATAGACCCATCACCTGTAAATTGGCCACACACAAAAAATATCACCATATCTACAGAATGTGAGTCTCTAAAGAGTGCATTCCAGTGCCTTGTTTTAACCCTTTAATCTCTCTAAGAGTGATTCAAACGGCACTAAAATTTAAAGTCGGTTTTATTTATTTTTTCTATTTTAATATATACATTTTTTCTCTATCCTTACCATTTTCGGTGCTGCTTGGTACAAAATGCCTTAACTGGGATAAAAGCTCAGAACAACACCAGGCGACAGAGACTGTGTGTGCAGCCTGTCATCCTTACCCAGAATAGCACCAGCAACACAGTATGACACCATAAGTTTTTGTATGGGCACAGTAAAAAAGGAGGGAAACCATAGACACAGAAAAAAGATCTTATCTTCTAGGGATAAGAACTCACTTTTTTATAGCAGAAGGGTGCCTCCCATCCTGAACTTGTGTCATGTGGATGTAACCAGTCCCCAGGAGATTGGACAGTGTTAGTCCAATCCGAAACCCCAGATCTCCAATGTAGAAATGATACAGCTCCGGGCAACACCACCAGGAACTAAGCTCCATTGGGAGATTTATAACACTACTCTGGCACCAACTTGTGCCAGTTTTTATATGGCAATGAGGAAAGAAAAACTTGACCTAAGACCAGGCTGTCCTATCACATCACCTAACACTAAATGGAAATCAGAAGAGATACTGTCCTTTGAACTGTGAAAAATAAGAGCACCAACAACAGAAAACTGACTTTGACAACTGTGACTGAACAGAGCCTACCTTGGAACTAATAAGGAAAACCCCACCCTAGGCTGTAGTCCAGGACACATAAACAACAACAACAAGATGTCTTATTGCAGAGGTTCAACTTGGACAACAGAGACTGAGCAGAACCTTTGGATCCATAATATCCTAGGCTTCGGCTTAGGGACTGAAGGAAAACAGGGAGCAAGTGTTACAGAAGACTGAACACAACAACAACGATAGATAGGAACCTCTAGAACTAGAACCTCTAGAACCTAGAGACTCTATCCTAGACCCTGACCTATAACCTGCACAAATACCAAGATCGCTAGCTACAGTGGCTTGATTTTCTCACACACAACCGAGAGGAAACTTTCCTGGCATCACAAAAAAGCCTTTGGGATGGGGTAATGAGTATATATGGAGCCAGGGATTGATCCCATGATGGTATGCTTCAAGGATGGAGAAACCCTGAATCTCTTAGGCCATGGGAATTCCCTTTCTTCCCCAATGCTTACTGTGCCTATGCAAAAAAAAAAAAAAAGTGGGGGGAATGCCAAACCCTACCACTCCAGCACCCATACTTTTTCTTGTTTTGTTTTGATTTGTTAGTTTTTTACTTTATTTTCCATCTCTTTACCACGTTTCTCTTTCTTTTTTACACTTGTGGTTATTATTTAGATATTTATTTTTATTTGCTGGGTCCATTTTTTTCTTTTTCCTTCCATTTTTCTTTTTTTTTCTCTCTCTCTTTTCTCCTTTCTTTTTCTTTGGTAGTTGTCACCAAATTTTTTTCTCCCCTTTTTCTTATCCTTTTTTTTTTTCCAATGAAGGTGGAGTGGATGCTCAATCTACAACAAACTGTAAAGTGGAGACAAATTGCACTAGCATACTGGGGGGTAGAGGAGGGAGATGTGGGATGCATGCTGGGAATAGGGGCGGAGTGAGGACAGCACTGGTGGTGGGAATGCCCCTCAATCATTGTCACTATGTACCATAAATGATGCAGTGAAAGATTTGTAATGCACTTTGGTCACAATAAAAATTAAAAAAAAATGTGAGTCCCGTTCTAGCACTGTTACCTTCAACCTTTTTACATCTGTGGACCAGCCCCAATCTACAGTGGTTGAAAACCACTGCCTAGAACATACTGTTCCAAGTATGTTGTTTTAACTCCTGTTGAAAACAATAATGTACACAGACTTATTGTTTTATTACCAAGGCTGAAAGATAAGAGAAAAGCGCATTTAAGCAGACACACTTTTTACTTTTGGAAGCTTAAGAAACTTGAAGCTAGAAATCCACAAATAGAAACAAATTATCAGGCTTTCTATTGCTGACTCTATGAAATGTAGACATAGATTCTATGGGGCTTAGGCGACCTAAGCTTGCACCATAGGAGAAGTGCTGCATATGAGATTTGCCTGTTTTCCTCTGGCCTTTCTCTCCCTCCAAACCAATTACAGTGCAGAGAACTTCTGGCTTCTATATGTCTCTTCCCAGGTTGCCACTTCTCATGAATGCCTCCACAGATATGCAGTGTGAAATGGTCTACCCTTCCAGAGCTGTCAGATCTCCTGCCTAGACCCCATGATAATTCCAAACTTAGAGGAAATCAAATGATATTTATTCTTATTACTCTCTTTTTTAGGTATACAAAAAGCTTAGTGCTTTCAGAGAGATCAATGTGCAAAGAATATGTTAGGGTGATTAATGATCCTTTATAATGTGATTAACCCAGTACAATAATAAAAGGAAAATAGCAGTTTTGCTGCTATTTTCTTCCATTTTAATGATACTATTTTTTCTTTTTTTTTTTTTTCTTTTTTGGTCTTTGGGCCACACCCGGCGGTGCTCAGGGGTTACTCCTGGCTGTCTGCTCAGAAATACCTCCTGGCAGGCACGGAGGACCATATGGGACACCGGGATTTGAACCAACCACCTTAGGTCCTAGATCAGCTGCTTGCAAGGCAAACACTGCTGTGCTATCTCTCCGGGCCCAGTGATACTATTTTTTCAAAGATTATTCTTTATTGCAGGAATTCTTTATAACTACTTGTCAATGTATAGGAGGACTTGTAAAGTCTAGCTATTAATGCAAAACAAAGGTGTTCATCCATCTTCCTATTATGCATAAATCTCTCCTTTGATATGTAAAAGCTCACTTGGATCACTTTGCCCTGCTCAGCCCTGATGGATTTTGTTTTGGGATAGTAAAAAACCGTCAGTTCTGGTGTTTGAGAGAAGTCCAGGGAAAAAGCAAACTGGCTTCATGGCTCTTTCCTGACTGGCTTGGCTTATTATTTCTTTGCCACTATCTTGCTTCTTCAGATCCATCCAAGGGGTTAAAAAATATGGCATGTGGGGTGATCTCACAACTCATGGATTTTGTTTTACAAGGACTAATATCTATACATCCATTTCATCAGGCTCAGGTAAATGGGATATGCTGACAATTTACTCTATGTCATAAAATTTCTGCTTTCTTTGAGAATTTATTAGGGAAATACACATTATTTATTATAGTTTCATGTACATTCAAGTGAAGAAGCAATATTTATCCACATATTTGATATTAATGAAACATATATTTCCTCTTTGTCACTAAATGATAGAACAATATATTAAGAATTTCTTCACATTTCAGTGATTATCTTATATATCCATTTTGCAAAAATCCAAAAGTTATGAGAAACATCAGTATTATGTATTCTATCAGCACCACAATGTTCTCCCCTCAATCACCCTCTGTTTGTTGTTAGCTTTAGCACTTCACATTTGACTTCCAGTTGTTGTGTTTCAAGACTATCCACTCAACTCATATTTCATCCTTAATCTTCTGTTTTATACAGACTCACTATCTTAATATTCAACTCTTTCATAGTTTCACTGCCTTCTCCATCCAGTGCAATAAAACAGTGAGGATAAAAGCTAGGATTCTAGAGTCAGAATAAGCTTAAAAATGTGATGCCATAATCTCTTGAGTCCTGGTAAATCTTTGACATGGTTAAGTGGAGACTAGAATGAGAGCTAACTATTCTCCAGGGGATGTTAAATGAAATAAAGTGTGTGAAATATTTTTTTTTATTTTTTCAGATGAGATATGTTTGCTTTACTAGAACACAACTTGAAGTACATTTTAAGCTATTTTATATAATTTTGGTACATTGAGGTTTCCACAACTTTTATTTATTTATACTGAAATCAATTCAAGCAGAATTAGAAGCTTCCTAATAAATTATTTGACATCACTAACTATGTGGAAATAGCATATTTCTTAGCACTTTTTTTTTAGTTTTTGGATCACACCCGGCAGCACTCGGGCTACTCCTGATCTATGCTCAGAAATCGCCCCGGCAGGCACAGGGGACCATATGGGATGCCGGGATTCAAACCACTGTCCTTCTGCATGAAAGGCAAACGCCTTACCTCCATGCTATCTCTCCGGCCCCTTTCTTAGCATTTTTATCTACATTGAAGTTATGCTCTTGTACAGCTAAGTCAGGCTTATTATAATTATAAAATCATAAAAGACAATTTTATGTAGTCATGAGTCAAATCATTTTCTTAATTTTTATTGTGGGTAATCATACATTACATGAAATTTAACAATTATTAAAGGACTTTCTAGTCATTCACATTGTGTTTAATCATTAAGTCTCTCCAACTGTAATATCTTCACCCCAAATACAGTCTTTATGCCATTGTGCAATAACTACCCTCTCCTACCACTACTAGTTCCAAGTAACCATTATTCTACTTTTTTCAATAGAAATTATTCAAGCCATTTGTTTTCTCATGTTCTAGCTAAGTTAAAAAAGCTAATAGAAAAATTTATTTTTTTTTGTTTTGGAGATAAGTGTGTAAAGTATTTCTTAAAAAGTATTTCTTAGAAAGTCAGTCATTGGTAAGAATTGTTGTTAAACTAACCACTTAAGATGAAATATGAAGTATCCACTATGTTATTAGTATAACAAAGTAAATGTGCTGTAGTATTATAAGCCATTTAATCTGGGGGGAGGTTGGCTCATAAATCACTCTTGGCAAGATTGGGATATGGGATGTCAGGTATAGAACCCCAGTTGGCTGCATGCAAGGCAAATGCCCTAACCACTGTATTATCACTCCAGCCCAAAGACATTTGATTTTTGTGGTTTCATTCCTTGTTGTGCTCAGTATTACATAACACTCATATCTGAAAAGTGAACATTTCATCCAAATACTACTTTCTAATACCTGCCCTTCTAAAACTCTCTTCATTCTATTATTGATCCTTATTCCCTTTCTAGATATTGACTATGTCTCTTCATCTAATTCCTATTGTTAATCTGCCCACATTTTAAAATTAAGATAACAATATGAACAGTAATAAATAACCAATGACAAAGACCCTGAAACATTGAAATAAAGCAATGTTGAGAAATAGGCTTGAAATATAGACATCTGGAAATCTATAATTCTACCTCAAGGGCTGTCACTGTGTCTGTTCTCTTCATGATAGAAACTTAGTATACCAAAGTATTTGATTGAGAAAATAATTTCTCTATAATGAAAAACCAGGCTTGGGATTCAGTGGTGCTTCTCCATTTACAACCTAAATCCAGCAGCCACTTATCCCGTAATAAAACATGCTCTGTTGCTATTCCATACCACATTTGAGGTATCTTGAGCCCAAGTCAGTTAATTGTTCAATCATTTAAATATGCATATGTGTGTATCTATACACATTTGAAACACAGTGGTTTACAAAATTCTGTTTTGGATGGGGTCCCATACAATATACAATATACAGTATACAATATTTCAACATCACAGCCTCCACTAATCTCTGTTTCCCTCCACCACTGTCTTGGGCACCCCTATCAATATCCTGATCTTTAAGCCTCGTTAAGCTCAGTTCCGTACATCAGTTTTCAGAGTTTGCTATCTTTGACCATTTGATATTCCATATGATGCTTATTAATATCACACCTCTAAGTAAGATCATTCTGTATCTTCTCTTTTCCTTCTGGTTGACTTCACTTACTACGATACCTGCTAGTATATTTACAATAGAGAGTTCTTGACTGTAAGGAAACAAAACAAAATCATATCCAAATATAGCTTAAAACAAAACTTTTTTTTTTATCTTGGGGCCATACCTGGCAGTGATCAGTACTTACTCATGACTCTGTACTCAGGGATCACTCTTTGAGGTCTTCTGGATGCTATTTGGGGTGCCTGGCATTGAACCAGGGTCACATGCAAGACCCTACCTACTCTACTAATGCTTCAGCTCCCAAAATTTCACTCTTGGATTTCCAATTAACATGTGTCCCCAAGATTTAATTTAAGTATATTCTCTAATAGAAAACTGTAGGCACATGTGACTAATCCTATCCCACTGAGTGGCACTATCCTGTCACACTATCTCATATGCCTGCTCCTGAAATCTATAGCTGAAAAACGGCCAAAGTGGAGCAATTAGACCAGTGATTACCAAAGCATATGAAAAAGCTTCTTCCACAACTTCTCTCATGTCTCTGCTTTCATGACTATCTCTCCCAATTAGTTTCCTTGCCTAGAGTTGACCCTGAATTGGTCAGACCTTGGAGCCAAGTCATATTATGGTGAAAATATTTATTCTGAAATTGCTAAGATAAGCTAAACCCAATTAAAGCTAAACATGATTTAAAGAAGTAATGCATCTTAAACCTCTGGTACACAAAAGATCCATCTTTGAAATTTATTGGAAACTTTATATTTTATATTACTACAACCTAAAATAGAATTCAAAGGATTTAAATTGGGCTTCTACGGTTCTTTCAGCAGTTAATTTATCCTTAAAACATCTAGGACATTTAATTCTATTAAATTTAAAGCCAGGAAAGTGTTCTTAGTATTTATAGTTTGGGAAAAAATCAGTAAAATGTTCATAAAAAGGAAATTTTCTGTTTATGCCTTTGCATAAACATAGGTAGAGTTTCATTTTGACAGTCAGCCTAGGATTTCGAAACTTTGTATGTATATATCAATGGTGCTCCCTACAGACTTTGCTATTCACCACTATTACTTCAGACATCTTATTTCACTGGAACTCAAGATGTGGCTGAATGCCACCATTTCTTGTTTACAATGTACATATCATGTCAGCATGACCAGATCTGAGTTAAGGAGCATGCTTCCTCTGCAAATACCAGCCACACAAAACTATTTTAGAAGACAACAGCACTTCAGAAGACAACAGTTAATTCTGAATCAAACCATCCTTGTGAAACAAAGGAAAACTGTCTTGGGAAATTTCGCCTGCCCTTCCATTGCGTACCACCATTTTTATTCAGTTTCTAGCAATTCCTTCTAAGTTTTACCTTCTTAAATTTTACATGTTAGAGCTTGGTAGCACAGGGGTTTTAGTGTCCAGCTACACCTGAAAAATGCAGAGAAGAAATGTGTTTTATGGACTCTTTCTGCAAAGCCTGTTAATGCATCCCAGAATTTCACTCCTTTTAGAAATACAACCCATTTGACGCATTCTAAACTTTTTCCCTCTGATGATTCAGAATGTGTTTAAATTTTCCTATGACATGAACAGCAAGAAATATCTAACAAAAGATAAATGAGCATATTTTTTTACCATGAAGCATTTATAACATATGCAAGAAAAACCAACAAGCTATTTCCAGGATATTTCAAATACTAAAATAAATTTATAAGGAAAAATGCTACTAAATTTCAAGTAAAAATATGAGCATCTTGAAAAATAATATGAAAGAAAAGAGGGGATCTTGAATGTGGAATAGGCTTTTTAGTTATTGCACCAAAGGCACAATCTGAAAAGGAACAAAAGGATAATATAGACTTTATCAAATTAAAAAATTTATGCTCTGTGGAGATAATACCAGGAGTAGAGGACAAGGCACAGATAGGGAGAAAACACTTGCAAAACACAAGACTGACAAAGGATAGTTAAAAGTTGACTTTATGTAAGTTTTGAGGATTTTGGATCACTATTCTCCCTAGACCATCTGCTTCAGAAGCTCCCATGAGCTTAGCAGTAACTTAAGTATCTGGGTCATACCAATACAAA